>NC_084677.1:12630381-12935092 GCF_028389875.1 Rhea pennata
TGGATGGAAACCTGGATTTTTGACCCAAAAGAATATTTGAGAAGAATGCAGCTTTAATTATTTCAAAGGCGCTTTCCTCAGAAAAAGCCAGCTTATTCTGATGACTTTTGGTTTTCAAAAACAAGAAGTTGACATTTTCTGCAGGAAGTACAGCATTTTCTGATTAGCTCTAATAGCCACCTTTGGGAGATGCTGCAATTTATCCCAGCATTTGAAGTAGCTGAGTGTCATTAATTGCTGCTCACTAGGGTATTAAAGGCACTTGGTACCTTGTAAAGATGGGAGCTGAAAAATCAGACTGCAGGCCAGAATTCAGCAAAACACTTGAGCACGTGACAACACAGCGCTGAGCAGGAGCCTGTCTAAGCACATTCACTGCTTGGCTG
The DNA here is from genome assembly GCF_028389875.1 of Rhea pennata. Taxonomy (NCBI): domain Eukaryota; kingdom Metazoa; phylum Chordata; class Aves; order Rheiformes; family Rheidae; genus Rhea; species Rhea pennata. Next base: position 12,630,768 of record NC_084677.1, read on the forward strand.
AACCAGAGTTGTGGTTTATAAACCCCAGCAGATTTGTCAGACCAAATGCTAGCTTGTGCATCTGATAGTAAAATACGGGTCCATTTTTTCATTTTTCTGGTTTTGAGCTCGGCACAGTGTTCAAAGATATAAAGTGCTGCCAGAAATTTTCCAGATTCTTCTGCAGAACCTTTTCTGTTGCTTCAACCCGCTTCCTCACATCAAACTAAAGATTTCCCAGCCTAGTGCTAAAAAGGCAATCCTGTTACCCAGACAAACCACATCTTGATAATGCCAAAGCTACAGCAATATGTAATTCTTGTCAAAAGAGTCACTTATTTCATTTCCCATCCACAGCGACATGCTCTCTAAGTCAGTTTCTGATGAAAACAAATGAAGATAATGATTCATCTTGAATAATAAAGCACCTGCAGCTGTTTTCCACATTCAGAATGATGGCTTATCATTAGCAGGCACACTTACACATTCCAAGCACCCCACATGCCTTGCAGGTAGGACTCCAGGGTCTGTGCCATTTAGCTGTGCCTCATCACTTCCCAGTAACAAGAACATCAAGGATGCAGCACATACATCACCCGAGTCTGGATTTGCTCTAAATAGTGCCCTCTGAATCAATCGCTTCCACCTCCCCCCAGAAAGTCAATAGGAAGGATTTCCTTAGACTTGGATTATGTAAACTCTGTAGAGCAGAACTGCCTTTGAGTTTGAAGTACACCAAGTGCACAAGGAGCCTGGTCTGCAGCTTGACACTGGGGTCAAGACCAAATCACTTCAGGGAGGCTTTTAAAAGCAATTTCACATGCACATATCCCACAGGTTGGCAAAACTTTAAGGACCAGCTGCAGGGTTTCTCTTTTTGTTCTTAACCATCCCAGTGAACTGAGACCTACACACATCCTCCTGCAGAGCTATGCTTGAAGCAGCAGTAACAGTGGGGAACTGGACATGGGGTCACCCTAGTCAATTAGCATGGGAACTGAAAGTAGCTTTGACAGTGCAGTTATACAGGGAGCGACTCAACTTGGTTCAAAAATAGATTAGCTCTTTACAGAATACATGAGAATAAATTGCACAGGAATGAGTGAGATTTTCAAAGGAGTTAATGCAATAAAATATCACAAAGCTACTGTGTGACTAGAAAGGATCAATTTGTAACAGTGTAATTTACAATTTAGGAAGTTCAAATAATTATACATGAATCACTAAAATATTCATTAAGAAAACAAGAACCCTTTACTATATAAAATAGCTTTAGTTTTTCCAACAATTCCATAAACACAGCCAGGTGAATCAGCTACCTATCACCATTCAAATCTTCAGTGATCTATTAAGAAATAAAAACTCCATGCAGCTAGTGTTTCACGGGGATGCTTCTCTGAGTCAGCATTATCTCCAACGGCAAAATCAGGAGTCACAGCTCCAAAGCAAAGTTAACAGAAGATCAATTATTGTAATTAACAAAATCAATAGTAGTTTAACAATAATGCATTTTCCCTCCTAGGATAAACTGTGCTGCATTCACTTGGCCTTAAGCTCAGAGAGATCCACAGCTGAATACAGTGACATTAACATAAAGAAGATTCAGGCCATCAGGGCAAAGAACAGAAGAAAAGTCTTTCTGCCAATACGTAAGTTAATCCTTTCCCCCAGGTCTGACATTCTAGCTCTGCCTTGCAGGGGCAGTAATCAAAGGGAAAACGCTAACAGAGCCAATTTTCACTGCCCTCTGTGGCATCGCATGCATGCACATTTTGTTCTTTGATTTACCACCAATCCAGCCCAGTAATTCATGCTCAAAAAGAGATAGACCTGCTGTAATTCTCTGAGCAGTAGTAACTCTCTTTATTTGTCCCTTAGCTGGGGCCCTGCTCATTGCCTCATTACACAGAGAATACGCTTGCTCAAATCCTCGCTCAGATGTTTTGCTGCAGCAGGGATAGATTTCACCATGCAGAATTAAAGCACAAAGTCCGTGGTCCTGCTGAGGAAGCACCAGCCCTTGCTCTGGTTCCCAGTGTCAAGAGGACATCCCTCAAGACAGCCTAGGAACAACTCCCAGCACAACACATGGGCAGCTGCTTCAGAGCTCTTTAAGGCAGTTGTAGTCCCAGCAGGGTGTTTTCCCACCCTCTGACTTCCAGAGGGCACAGGTTTGGTTGTGGTGCTTGAAGGGAGAGGGAAGAAGGGACAACAGCTCCAGCACCAAGCAAGGAGATAATTAGAGCCGTTTAGTTACTGCATTTCTGGGCATTCTGCACAGCTCTTACTTGTCCTATTTTCAGTTTATTTCAGCCAGGAAAGCTAAGCTTTATGCCTTCTTCCTATCCAAAGGATATTCCACTTCCTTTGCCTCCACTCGCCTTTGCCCTCTCAAACCCGTCCTCTCCAAGAAGAAATTCTCATGTGCATGATAGAGGACACCTTATGGCCCTACCTGTTCAACAGCCCTATCTCCACCCACCTGGGGGCATATCAGAGCATGCTCCAACGAGACAGTTTTGTATTTGCTGCATACTGTATACTATGCATCATCATCTTAGTCTACCAGTGCTCTCCCCTAGAAAACCTCAGGAATGAAGAAGGGCAACTACCTAACGCTGTCTTTGGCAGTGAGAGGTCTTCTGTGCAATGGAGAAGTTTGATTCACATCCTGTACAAATTTAGCAGTTTTTCCCAGGCAGCTCCAGTGAGGTTGTGGAAATGCCACCAGACAAAGGAGCAACAATCTGCAGATAGCAAGATACAGTGCTCCCTTATTGAAGGGCCAGTTTCAGAAGCTGGTAGATTGTTTGGCTGCATTTGCTGTCAGCAAGGGTGTGAGGCAAGAGCTAAGAGTTTATGCTCTATTCAGTCTGACAGGCTCCCGGTAGCTCTTTCCTACTTCTTTTGTCTTCCTCCTCAAAGGGAATATGGTAGTTCTGGAGTTACTGATTGGCCTTCACCCATACCTCCTAGGTGTTCTAGCCTCTGGATACATCACCAGGGCTCTTGCAGCAGTGGACCAGCGGCTGCTATATTCTTCCTAGAAGAGCATTGGCCTCCTGTTAGCTTTCTGGGCAACGGATGGTCAAGGGACTAAGAGTAGCCAGAACATCCTGTTTCAGGTGTTAATCTAAGCCACTGTCTCTGATCATTATTTGTGTTACCAGAGAGATGAAGTAACCACTGGCCTTCTCTACTAACCTTCCAGGACCACCACAAACAGAATGGGCAGATGAGTGGGGATGGGCTCCTGCAGAGGGATGAAGGGCTTTGAGCAGGACCCAGAGCCCCTCACTGACGTTATATCAAGGCCTGCCTCAATGCTGGGAAAGCAGTGGGGCTTCATAGGCAAGACTCTTAATCCAGGTGCAAGAGTCCAGGACACAGCACCCTGATACTTGGAAATAGCCACAAAATTCACTCACATACTGGAAGCAAAACTTATTTGCAATGACACCAAATGCTAGGGCAGATACTCCTTCCTTCACTTCTTGATGAAAAAAGCATGAAATCATAGAAAAATAGTGCCTGAGATGTAGTCTAAATTGTGTCTTCAATCCCATCTCAGGATCAGCTTTGTTCCTAGCAGATGTTTGTCTAACCTATGCTTTAGAAAGCTCTGGGGATAGACATTCATACCCTGCTTGGTTAGACTATGCATAAAAATTAAAGAGATTTTAGGTAATTGTATGCAAGCCTCTATAGCAAGTTTTGCAAAGCCTGTACATGGTGTTACTGCCACGTTCCAATATTATTGGCCTTTACTTTAGCTGTGGTTGCTGAACTAATACGAAATTCTGACTGTATTTGTGCAGCCAGTGGAAGCACTGGGAAACAGTAAATACAGTAAGAGCACACCATCTGTGAGAGCACCAGGCAAGACTGCCAAGGAAGAAAAGCCTTGAAGAAATGTTTCAGAGTGGGCAAACTTTGCTAAGCCCTTCATTGCAGGGATCCCAGAAGTGCTTGGAAGCCAGTGTGTAATATATCAAATAATGGCCATTGAAACAAGACGAGAAAGGAGAAAAGCACAGAAAAATATTTCTAAAACTTTGCTTATATCAGTGAGTTTTTCTGCTTTACAGACATATACCATGTTACCTTGGCTTTCTACACAATCTGTCAGAGATTAAAGTTTGAGGTATTTCCATACAGTTTCACATGTCTTTTGCAGGACCTCAAGAGCTGTCATTCTACAGCAGCACAGAGAAGTTTTAAGGACTTCAGCCTTGGCTGAAGTATACCAAGTGCAGTGCATCTCATTTTCATTCCATCAGCCTGTACACTGACGTTACTTACCAAACAAGCAAATTTCAGGATAAACCAGAAAATAACCAGGTGAAGAAAATACAATTCAAGAAGCACTTTTGCAAATCTGTGCACAGTCTTCACGATCCTGACTTCTTTCAGCCAGACAGATGGTAAAACTCATATGCTCCAAAGTAAACATCTCAAGCAGCTTTGAGCAATTAGATGTTCTTCCAGTGATTCATCTCACCATCACCATCCAAAGCACATGAATGTCTCACATGCTGCTCTCATATATACAAAATAAATGCATGGCAATATAAGCAGCTAAAACTCAGTCAAGCTCTGGAACAATTCATCCCTTCACCCTCAAATAATTGTCACCATTATTTTTAATTGGCCCTGAACAATCAGTAGTTCATATGATCAATGCAGAAGTAAAGTTCTGAAGCACTTACACTACTCCAGCATCAGCGTGCTAGTCTCATTTGTGCTCATGCTGGCTCTTGGACTAGGAGCAGTAGAGCAGAAAGACAGGGCAGAGAAGATGTGATTTTTTTTTTATGGCCACCCAGACTTCAATCATGAGTTTCATTTTTCACATTTCAAGTCTCACATACATCAGCATTCAATTCCTAGCTCTTTTACAGATTTTCAGTACAGCTGCAACCAGATCATTTTATTTCTGACTCAGTTTCCCATACATGATAAAGAAGCTAGTTTTCAAAAGAAGTCATTAAGATAAAATAAACATCTGAATTGCTAAGTTATCATGATGGCCTATATAAGCAGGGAAATAGCTAGGCCAGTGCTCATTTAGATCAGGGAATGTAGGGCATATCAGCTTTCTATACCAAAACAGGCAATTATTTCCAATCAGAATATTGTTTGGGGATTTATTTTTTTTGTTTTAAATCTTGCCATTAATGACTTTTTTGGAGGATGTTCAATTTCTTGAGGTAATTGCAGAGGTTTCTTCGAAAACTTAATTTCTCCAAACGAACGGCTAGTTTCAAGACTAGTGATTGCAATGCTATCCTTCACTTAGAAAAAGCCATTTAATTATGATCAAGACCTACCTCTCAGCTCTGAATTTAAATTAAGGTTGGCCACAATTCTAGAGTGCAGTTACTTCTACAATGGAAGAGATCTTGCTACCCACAAGAGATACAATTCTTTCTATACCAAGAATTCATGTTAGATAGTTGGTATTTAAAACAATTCTCATTAGAATGGATTGTAGCATTCATGTCCTGGAAATGCAAAGAATAGAAACTAACAGATTAATGCATGCAGAGTACCAGAATGATCCCTGCCTGGTACCTGCTAGAGTAAGCCTCCCACAATCATTTTTGCTTTGTTCAAAGCTCTAACAAGGATGTGTTAGCTGAAAAGAATTCACCAAAATTGCCAAGAATCCTAAACATGCTTCTCCCTACCTGTGTAATGTGACATAGATAACAATGTGCTTAATTTTGTCTGCTCCAGTAAGTTCAACACTGTCCTATCTTTCTCGCATTACCTGCATACAAAAATCTACTTTTGAAAGTGTAGGTAGTCAATATTTACTTTAGATACAATTTTAATGAAAGTATACCATAAAAATATAAGCCTGCAACCATAAAAGCTTAGCTTCCACAATATTAAACATTTGAAGTCAGGTAGAATCAGATTTCATTCTTCTTAACTTCAGTGATTTAAAAGAAAAATTTGAAGTGATAGCATTTATCATGTACTTTTCTAAACCGAGAACACATCAAATGCTTTGCTGTATTTCAAAGCTCCTGTGACAAAGCCAAGAAACAGACATTTGCATGGGAAAAGTTCTGCAGAGGAATAATCTTACTAACGCCAATAATTCTACTAGCTTTGTCATAGCGACCAATGAATAAAGGACTGGACATTATAAACATTCCCTTTTTACTACATTATCTATTATCTACCTTGAATACATCCACCCTATATTCCATCTCTAAAAAGAGATCAACAGCTCTCCAAAGATCACAAAAACAATTAAGAAACCCAACGCGTGCACTAGCTGGTTGCGCGGTGAGTAGACTCTTTGATGCAGGAGATCACCTTGGACCAGTATTCCTTTGATTTCATTGCCCTTGACTTTGGATCAGCAAGTTAACATCTGTGCTTCTGTAAAACTGCTATTTCATCCTGGTTTGCTGCTGGAACACAGAATTATAGGATCATACGGGATCTTCAGAGGTCATAAAGACCACACAGACAGCAATGAAGCATGAACTGTATTTGTGTCATCTGTGATCTAATGTCAGATACTTCCAGCCATAGTGGCTCCACAAGCTCTCCATTTGCCTATCAAAGTTATTCCAAGAGATCATTCAGTTTCTCCCCATGAAATAGATTACCCCCCCCCCCCATTTCATCTGGCCCAAAATGCAACAGCAACAGGATAGCCTATGCAAGCCACCAACCTTTCTGCTGCCTGCCTACACCTTTTACAATCAGTAAATTACATGGATTCTACATATAAATACATGAACATATAAATCAACAGGTATGCCATCTGAAACAGGTGTGCTCACACACAACTTCAGGGTTGTCCTTAACCTAGTGGGAATATCTTGGGGAAAGGTATGCCCATCCCAAAGGAAATTAGAAAGGTACAGGAGTTTCAGCACAATTTTGATGCAAGTTCTGTCCCGAAGGTCAAAGCCTCTTAAACTTCTGAGTTGGGTGCTTTCATACCAGTGGACAACCTTGAGATGTCTATACTGTCCAGTCATGGTCCTGGCACAGTGAAATTATGGGATATGAATAAAAAAAAGTGCAAAACCAGGAAACGAATCAACATGCAGAAGCATCACAGAGGTCCATCATTCACGTGACTTTTGGTGGCATTAAAAAGTGAGAGTGCACTTAAGATCAGTCTGCTCTGAAAACATATCCAAAAGAGCCCTGGCATCTTGCAAGCAGTTGTATGGATGGTGCCAAAATGACCTAATCCTGAGTGGACTGCCATGTTATATGGAGGAAACATGATTATGCCCATTTAGCATTACGTTTGGCATTACCCAGAGGATACCTTCCAAGCAGCCTATGTAAACCTCTCCAGTAAAAGCTGGATAGAGTGGTATGTTGTGAGCTTTTAAATCACACTAAGACTTAAAAGCTTGACTGAAAATTTGGCACTGAGCCTTTAGAATTTCAGTTAGTGATTCACTGCATAAACAAAAAGCACCTCTAAAAGTACATATTTAAGTGTGACTTTAGTTCAGCTGAGAAACTAAAGTCTACTTCTGCCAGATTTTAGTCAGCTTCAAAGCTTTAAATCAACGTTAAAGAAAAATAAGTTGAGATTTTGATCACATAGTATACTTCAGAAACATTAGAAAGGTCGTGACTTAATTCCAATCCACTGACTTCCCTTGCAATGAAAGCATTGAATTTGGGGACAAAATAGTACCTTTATTGTAACAATCAGTTTTCAAACAAAGCATTTGATGTATTCAGTCCAGCAAATAGCAAGTTATGGTAGTCCATTTTCAAAGTATTAAGAGCAATGAAGAACTGTTTGAAGATCACAGTGCTGCAAAGGAACAGAGGCTTCCAGTGTTCCTTAGCTAGGGGGAGTGGTACAAAATTCAACTACTGAGCAATTGCTTCTTCAAAAGAAGAAAAGAGACCATGTAGTCCTCTTGACTTTTCTATAGAGGTGGAATTCATTTAATTGCATCAAAGGAAACCAGAGCTCTCATCTTCCTTTCTGTTAGTGACTTTTGAGAGGGAGCAGAAAGGAAGAGAAATGAATTGGAAGAGGGATGTAGAAACAGTCCTGCAACTCAGAAAAGAGATGATAGGAGTGGTGGATTCAGCCTCTTCAGCTTTTCTTACTATGCTTTAACAGTTCCTGCATGAGGGTAGCTTAACCATTACAGACCAGCAACTCATTTCACATCCTCTCTTTCCGTCTATTTTCAGAGTACATCACCAGGAACAGTGCTCTTTCCCTCACTGTTGCACAGCATCAGACATTGCCAAGACTCTGCTCATGCACCATGGCATAAAACAGAAAGGAGTCTTTGTTATCCTGAAGACTGATGATCCATCTGCACAACTCAAGAAAACTCTGCAGTAGTGCCCTGTTACACTGCTCATACTTTTCTGTGTAAATGATATCACATGATAAATGATATCTGTGTAGATGATATCATGTAGATGTTATCATGTGAAGCAGCTAACATTACGTCATTGCTCTAAAGAAAATAGTGATTTTAAGAGAAAAATATTCTGTCTTATTTTCTTACTTTTTAAAGAGTGAATTTTAGTTAAAAACACTTCAGTGAGCAGCACATGACAAAACTACAGTCCAAAATGTGAATTTCATAATTCAGAACTGTTCCACACAGCTGCCCATTCAATACATATAATTCATTACCAAATCTCATGCCTGCTTGCTCATTGTGATGTACCAGCAATGGGTTGGATTTAATTTAAAGTGGTATTTAAGTGGCCACTAGACACATTTAAAAATGAATCTTTGGAAGTGTGGCTAGACAAAGTCCAATTAATAGTCCATGTCTGTTACCTAAAGATCTAATTCCATTCCAACATCTGTTTTGCATTTAACAGTAGGTCACAGCTACAAAGGTTGATGAGTACTAGCACAAAACAAACCCATGTGAATATTCTCCTTCCACTCAAATAGCTATGGATGAGCTATTAATCTCATGATGAAATTAACAGGGTACTTGTATTATTTTAAGAAAAAAGATAGTCTTTATTTTATATTCATAGTTTGCTCTAGGGGCAGAACATCTCGAAGAAAGATCTAATGACATACATCCTGAAGCTGCCCTCTTTACCGCTGGTACCTTTGTACCATTACCTACGTTATAGCTGATACACTTAACAGTTCTGCAATATATGCAAGTGCAAATAAATGTTATCTTAAAAAACAATTTTAAAACTGGATTAAACTTCAACAAGACATCTCTTCTGCAGTAAAACGGCCTACTTCAGTTAGACTGAGATAATCATTCCACTCAAAATACACACCCCAAGTCTGAGCCTGCAAAGAGTACTACTACAGCTTGTTTGTAGACGAGGCAAACATAGAAAGAATAAAGCCAAATTTTTACTGAAATTAAGATTTGGAGAATTAGTGTAAAATAAAAGACAAGTTCTTGCCTATTTCTGTTCACCTGTGGAATTCACTGAGGGCAAAAATTCCTAATAGTTATTCTGTGTGCAATTATGTGATAGAATGAGAAAATTTTTCTGTACCAACAGCTCCTCAACATGCCTGGATTACTAAACAATATTGTGAATGCAGTTTAAATTCCAGACCTGTTCCTTATTTTTGGGAATACCTGGCAATTGCCTAACAGAATAAAACAAAACTCTCTATATTGAAATAAAGCTTCAGCATCACATTTTGAGAATATGTGAGGAGTAGAGCAGGAGGCAGTGTTGTCTTCAGAGATGTAAAGCATCAATGTAACAAACACAGACTGACAACTAGCTGGATTTTTTCAGTGTTTGGAACAATCCAGTGGAAACAAAGGGAATTTAAAGCCTGGAATTGCTTTTCAACGTTGTTTTCCAACTAGAGCATGAAAAAATAACACAAAAGAGCAGGATCTGTTCGACAAGATACAGCACCATCAGTCTTGGATAAAACCATTGTCTGTTTAAAACTGAATATATTATCAAAATGACTGAAGAGAATTCTAATGCTCTTTGTTCCATCTATCTGCATCCATGCTACTCAATTTTTCATTCAGTAAAATTTTACAAGTTTAATGACTTTTCCTAATAATGTTATTGAGGATTACTGTAAAATTATCAAACAAGTAATTGACAAAGGTTTTTCCATAGCCCATGTCTTCTGACAGACAGAAACAAGCCAGAAGACAGCATATCACTCACGCCTGGCAGTCTGAAGTTGAAGACTCAAGCTTCACTCTGCAACTGCTCATGTATCAAGGGTGTAAGAGTAATTCTCTTTAATTTTGGCCTCGAAGTCTGAGTCAGTGTGTGCACAAAGTCTGCCTTGGCTGATTCTGTTGCAGTAGATGTCATCCTGTAATGACAGTCTAAACTAGAGTTTTATAGAGAAGTTTTTACAATTACTTTTGATTCTCTTCACTGAAACTTGAAAAGAGTTTACTCTTTCTACTAAGATATCCTGGACTACCAGCTGCTTTTGTACTAAGACCATACTACTGTCCCTTCTCTGTCCTGCCACATGCTTGTTCCCAGCACTCACTATGGCTCCAACCTCACTGACAGCTGGGACAGTTAAACCTGGGTACTCATTCCTTTCCCTCCTCACATACATGCCACTTCTACTGCAACAAAACCCCAACAGGGCAGGGCACTTCTGGGACGTGCCAGTGGTGTGAGATTGAGGAGCCTGTTAGGAAAGCTTCTGGTTACACTGGATACATCTAATCTGGAGGAGCTAGGAGAGCTGCCCACATCCTGTCTATGTCCTGACTCCCTATTGGGGGAGGCTGTGGTGCCATGAGAAGTTATCTCAAGGTGACAAGAGACATCACTTACACAGCACAACATAGGTCTTCCCACTGTAATACAACCGCTAACTCAAAATCAATGTATTGGTAGGGAGAGTCAGTTTTTACTTCAGCCCACTGCACAGTTGTCCCAAAGTTCACTCAACAGAAAGTGGCCAGCTGACTCACAGATGGGAATGCACTAACGCTCTGCAGGGATTCCTCAAGATCAAGAATAAAGTAACCTTTCTACTCCCCCAAAAGACAAGTTCTTCTTCAGGAACACTGGAGATAAGCTTCCAGTTAGTCTGGCTTAGCAGAAAGAAAATGCAACGCTAGAGCTGAGTAGAAAAAGTGGACACGATAGTGATCTCAGCTACATAAGGTTATAAGAGGCAAATGGTATATCTTCATAAATAATGCCAAAAATATTTTGTCTTTAAAAAGCTTGTTGGCACTTAGTAGATAAATAGAAAGCAATATCACACAAGGCTAATCTGATTATTTGCAGCTGCACTGCTTCATTATCTGTTGCTTTCTAGTTTACATGAACCTTTCAGGACATGTGGGTCACGATCACATATGGGGGAAAGGGGAATAAGCTACTCATTCCACTTAGCTAACTTACAGAGAGTTTGGAGACCGTTAGGCAAGGCAGGGAAGGCATTTCCAAAGAACAGAAAGACATCAAGTATTTGAAAGGAGCAGTCTTTGTCATTAAGTTTAAGAGATATTACATGACAACTACATGGCCAATCTGAATTCTTTGCAGACATTTATGTATAGGCAGATATAAATTACAGCATATTCTGGTACAACATTAAGCTGACAAATTATACTAATACAATATGATTTCAAGGTGTATCCAAATTTACAGCATGTGTAAATTTCTCAAATAGAATACGATGTTTGCTAATATGGTACGATCTCAGTTAATATGATCAAATTATGTCTGATCATACTACATTAGTAAATGTCACATCAAATTAGTCATTTTGAGAATTATAACGAGGTGCAGAAAGCAACCAAAAATAACTTTTCCAACATAAGCAAGCAGCGCAAAAACTGAAACCTGAGCTAAATACCAAGCCCCAAGGGAAAGCTTTTTGAATCCAAGGTTAGCTGAGTTTTCTCTTCAGTCTGATTTCAAAGTGCTCTCATATATGATTTAAATCATGGTTTGACTCATGGTAGACTTATCCAAAGGTCACTAACAGGGCCTGGAGATAAGGTCAAGAACCAGGAGAAGCTGTCAAAATTTATGTTAAAAGGTGGTTTGTTCAAGGGTAGTCATCTTTCTGCATAGCTGTGCTCCCCACAGTGGTTCCAGGTAGAAAAATTCACTAAAATCCACTGTTGCCAAGTTCTGAAAGAGTGTACTTTAAATAGGAAATTGCTTAAACAGTTGTCAAGCTTTCTTCCTTTAAGGTGTCTTATGTTGTAATTAGTCAACGCTCCAGGCCTCAATATTTTATTTTTTTTAACCTACTGAAACTGTGTACCTGTCAGGTATATATTTGGTAAAATATTTATTTGCAAACATAAAAAGTTTGGTTTCTTTGAACACAATAGGAGCAAAGTTCCTTGGCTCAAAAAGCGCCAAGTCTGCCCTCAGCTAGCTCCTTAGGCAGTCATCCCTGCCCATAGGCTTTTTTTCAGAGCCGTGATTATCTTTTCCTCTCGCTTCCAACTTGCTGTGCCTCCTGCAGATTTCCTCCTTGTTGGTACATCTAAAGGCAGGGAAGAGCTCTTGAAACACCCAGATTAGAGCTGACCTGTCATTGAGCGGGGTGGCTAAGCAGGATGTCCACAATCTCAAAGCCTATCCTAAAATAGAAGGCTGAAAGCAGTCCTGTCAAGCCTTGAGGGTGTTTCTCACTCCCTTTCACAAACCCTTTAACAAGGGAAAAAACTGGTATGTGTCAGCAGCAGCAAGAGCAGGAATCTGAAGGCATGTCCAAGGGTCTCACGTTCCCCAGGATGGGGAAGTACATCTCTGCGAAGCCTGACTGCTGCTAGCTCCACATTCACCAGATAGAAGACTTGTGACCACATCAGGTTCAAAAGCAACAGATCCCAAAAGGTTATTTTGCCCAAACCCTATAGACTTGCACTTTTAGTGCAAGCTGAGCAAATCAGTGCAAGCTCTAAGCAAGAGGTATTATTCTGTGCTTAGAGTTTAAGGAAGCACAGGCCGAAGTGTTGGTGAATACCTAGGTTAACAGCCCATTTTTTTAAAAAAAGTTACAATAAAAAATTGAACAAAACATCCACTGTTAATGAAAAAATAATATTTTTTCATTAGTGTTTAATATTAAATTTTGTTGATTTAGTATACACTGGCTTATGCTTCTAAGAGTGTTTTCCCCACAATGGCTTTACCAATCCCTGTTGCTTATGACTTTTGTTTGCTTGGTATTTATTTGTTTTTAATCCAAGCTGTCTGCACGAATTTTAACTCAATTATGGGTGTTTATATATGGCAGTCCGTTCAGGGACAAAGTTGTTGATCCCTAGAGAAAGCATTGTTCCTATGCTGTCTGTATTTCAGCAGATTAGGTTTAAAGCAGACCTATCATCAAAATATATTCACTACCAAACAAGCTTTACATGTGTTTTGGCTTGAATAGCATTTTAATAACGGACCAGCCCTTTGTTATTAGTAATTACAAATACTTCTGTTGGATTTTGGTACATCAGTAGGCTAGGAACCTTTTGTTTTCTTTAAGCTAATTTCTACATTATTCTGCATTTTCTTCTAATCCTTCCCATGTCCTAGAGGATTTTAGCAGCATTTTACTGTCATTCTGTTATGAAACTTGTTTTCCCTTGAGCATGTGGCAATTTCATTAGGTACCTGAGGATCATATAAAAATCAAACAACAACAAAGATCAGCCAAAGAAAAAAATATTTCTACTTAGCTCAAGACAAAAATAAAAGCACATTGGAGGAGGAGGGGAGAAAAAAAAATATAAGGAAAGCATTATTTGGCATATTTTGTTTAACTCCTTGCTAGCAACACGCTGTGTGCAGTGCAGGCAGCCTGGCAGCTCGCTCCTGCTCCGCTCCTGAGGCCTTACCAGGCAGCAGGCATCCCCCTGCTGCTGCCAATAGCAAATGTAGCTCTTTTAAAGGGGATAGTTTGCTATTTTTGTAGAGGTTCCTGTAGCTCTTTCACATGGGAACACATGCTGTATTGTACAGCAGTGTCCTTCCTCCACCTATCCACTCTCCAAAAAACATTTCCTTCTGGCACACTGAACACAACCTGAAAGCAAATCATTGCAGAAAGCCAAGTGCAATCACAGAGGACTGGACTGGACGACCAAGGAGACTTCTGATTTTGCATTTCTCCAGGGAAATTGGGTCAGATAACCTTGAAATACATGCAGCAGTCGCCTGCCACAGCCTCCCCCCTGCAAATTCCTATCTCCAAGGGTCTCAAACTGTATGGAACAGCCCAGCCATCTCAACAGGATGGAAATATTTCATGATTTTAACAGGGAAAAACCTAGACTTCTCATTATATCAAGCCTAACAAGAGGTTCCTTCTCTTTGGGACCTGTTTATTACATGCTTGAGTGGTTCCTGAAATATTACTCAGCTGCATGTGGACATGGCTGATGAGAGACATTTTACTGACCTCTGCATGCAGCAGCCAAGAGCCACTCTCGCTATCACCTCATTTGTGTTCATTTGAAGTAGTCATCCAAATTCAAGAGCTTCAAAGTGTAGTGCTTCCATGTAAATACATGACCCATGACCTGACTCTAGCTTACTTCACCTAAAAACAGGTGTAAATTAGCAGCAAACTACTGAAGCCAGCTTTCGGCGCAGCGTCACTGTACAAGGGTTTCAGTGTACATACGGGTTCCAGCTAATTAAGCGTAGTTCAGCAACACCAATACAGTAAGCAGCACAGTGAAGCTGGCAACAAAGAAAAACACTTGGCAGAGACTGTATGTGCTGCTAGTGATATATGAACAGCATTTTAATCAGAGCCAGGTTTCCACGAGTCACAAGCCCTGATCACTTGGCTTTGGTTTAGGTCTTGGGTCATTTTTCTGATACATGCAAACCCATCTCAGGATGTAACACTACTATGATTTCCCACATGCCTGCTTGCAGCCTCCCCCACTGGAAAAAAAAATGGTATCAGTAAACAGTAACATCATAAAACACTTTTCATCCATTAATTTATGGCCACAACACATGGACAATATCAGCGTGGACCATTGCCAGTCCCAGAAAGATGTAACATAAATTGGGCTTGGGAGTGTTTCAGTACAACAGCTGTGATGGATCACTTTTTCCAAAAAGGGGATTATAATGTTGAAAATGGCTTACATAAAATTAACTTAAAATTAATTATTGCCAAATTAAACTGGATGTTTCCTATGACTTTTAATAAGGTTGAGAGACAGCAGCAGCAGTTTTTTCCGCATGTTTAAGTATTTCGACAAGGATTTTCAAAGCAACAGAATTTAATTGGCCAATGCCCATTAATCTTGGGAGAGAACTGGGCAAACTGCTCCTCAAATTGGCTTTGCTTATTCCAGCCTTAAGCTTTAGAAGTGGCAATAAGATTTCTCCTTCTGTTTTTAAGAGTGAGTCATGCTTACAAGCAGGAAAATTAAAACAGCTTTGTTCACTGCAGTATATTTAATATGTATTTGAAGGAAACATGCAAAAAATTGCTTTTAATTCCTCCAGGGTTACCTACACTGAGTAGTGCCTGACCTTTTCCACAGACATTCTCCTCCCACCTCCAAGATCATGAGCACTCCTTGTGCATGAGGGGTCTGCCTCAAAACAGACACCTGGGAATGGACCGGCATTCAAGGAACAGAATGAATTACTGACAAAAAACCCTCTTCAGTTCACTGAAGCCTTTCTCCACTACTCCACAGTGGTTTATGCATCCTGCCTTGGCAGACACCATGTGATCTCAGGTTTATTATCTTCAGCATTATTGAACAATCGATTCTAGTCTCATTTAGTGCCCTTGAATTAAGAGATGTAACAGCATTTTCATCTTTGCTTCCTAATGAGCAGCCCTCAGTGACCTGCGTGAACCGAGGTTGCTGGAGCATATTATTCTTTGTTTGAACAAACTACACAACCCACCAGGATCAGGCAGCCCCATTGCACTGCTCCACTCATACACACCAGCACGACCTAAAGCAGAGCTGTGCAGCTTACTCTACAACAGACTACTCATTTTAAAACTTCTCAGCCAATATAGCATGCTTCTGCCTTAGCATTAGATGAGACACACACCTGTGTTAAAGGCAACAATAAGCAAGGGTGGTCTAGGATTTAAAAGCCCATCCAAAGTCTAATTATTCTTCTGCATCTTTGCCAAGGCTAATTTGCAGCTGGCCTGTGCATACAGCACACCAAACAGATAGGCAAGGTTCAGCCCTTTCCTTGGGCATCTGCTCCAGGGTGAGATTAGACAGATGCACACAGCATCTGTTCCCTTTCGTAAAGCTGTTTTGTACAGAGAGAAAGAAGATCCCTATTTCCCCCTCACACATGTGCATTAATAAATAACTCAAGTCCCATGCAGTCGAATGCTCCTTCCAAGAGATAAACAAAACCAAGATCATTCACCCTACCTCTACATTATGCGGTGTTTCCAAGGCAGAGGTTGCACATAACCAAAGGAGTTAAAGCAAAGCCCCTCTCCCAGACTCTCTGCAAGTTTGAAGCTTCATGCCTACCTTACAGAGCTCCGTGACACTAGCATGCTTTTGAAATCCTGCATCCTGCTTGCACAAGTAAGCAAGCTGAACAGCCAGGTGAACAACAGCCTCCTTCCCTGCAGGACAGATAAAGCACAAGATAAGGAGGTCAGTAAGAAGTCTCATTATCAGGGCTGCCCTCTTCTGAGAGGAATCTTCTCTTTGTTTAAAGATATAGAAGTCAACAAGGATATCACTTATAAAAAAACCCCAGAAAACAGGTATGGAGACACCTTTGTATAAAGGTTTCTGTTCAGACTCCTTATCTTATCTCAGAATATATCAGGCTGCTTCGTCAACAGTCATTTCTCTTCCTCCCATTCTCCCCTCTGATTTAATCTCCCAGTCAAACTTCTCTCCATTTGATCTTTTGTTTTTGAGAGAGGCACAGATGCAAGAAGCACACAGAGCTTCCTAGCTTGAGAATCTAAAGAGTGCCTCAAAAAGCTGGTGCTACTTAGGGCACTATAAAAAGAGCTTCCAAAAACGGGCTCAACCCTCTTAACTAAGACCAACTTCCCTCAAAAAGAAAAGTTGGAGAAAAAAAAGGAAGATAGTATAGTTTTTTCACCCCAGCCCTCATCTTCACCTAGTCAGAGTCTACAGCCCTAGGAGCAAGCCAGCAACCAAGCATGTGGGGGCAAAATCACTTTATAGTGTGTAAGGGAATCCCTTAATTCACAACAGCTGCCCCTATCCTGACACTTCTTGTACTTAGGGCATGCAGCCCTGGTCTCTCTTCCACCAAGGAAAAAGACTTAACCCCTTCTCTGCCAATCCCAGCTGAAGGCTAGACACAAGAGTAGAAAGAAAGTGAATGAGACTGCTGATTTTCTACATAACCTTGGACACATAATTGCTATCTATTTTACAACTGAAACAGATTCAAATTCCAAACAGAAACCATTGCCAGACTTCATCTTCCCTACAGAGTGTCTATACCACATGCCTTTCTGGCTTCCTCTTCTAATGTCAAATTTCTTATTTTCTGGGATTTCATTACCTGGCAATGAAACAGTCCCCTGAGGTTCCTGAACAATGCTGAGTTCACTAGACCTGCACCATACAGAGCAGAGATATCAGATGGTGAGTTTACATTAGTGTTACAGTTCTTATCAGATAAACACTTTGAAGAGACAGCACCAGTGGTCCCGAAATATTGCACTTTGGGTCACCCTGTAGAGATATTCAGGAGCATGTGAACCAGTTACTTTTGGATGAGGATGAGCCATGCAGTGTGCTCCAGGAGTACATCTCATGAAATATTCACGTGACCACACTAGAGCTGCTCTGAAATAAACCCCTGAACATTACACATTCCTATCGAGCAGCCTCGCTTGCTAGCATAGAGGACCAGGAGGTGCACGGTACCAGCTTCTCCTTGGTCTGATTCTCCTTTCATTGGTATAAGCTTGGGTAACTTCAGTAGCATTACCCGTGTGCCAGAGGAAAACCTCTCACTGATAACAAAGGTATAGTAAGTGATTACAAAAATAAGGTGGCAGAGAGAGGGGGTAGGTACTCTTCAGTAGGGCTGATATGCTAGCTGAAGAGGAAAGGGAGATTTATTCATGAATATGTGTCTCCCATCCTCCCTAAAGGCATTTTGCCCACTCAGCTTCAGTGTTTCCTGCTGATATTGCTCCAGCAGCGCATCACTGTTTATGAGTCTTCTGACCTGAATCTGCTTTAAGGTCCATATTTCTTCCTCAACCACACCACTATACAATGGGGCAATTTATTGTCTCCATCAGAGTCATTCCAGATTTACAGTGATTTAGTTGTAAGGACAAAGACCACACATGGAGTTATACAAAAAGAATTGTGTAAAAACATAATTTCTTTTGCAAAAACATGAGGCCAACCTGAAACTTACTGTACCTATGTGAATCAAGAGTAATTTAGTAAGCTGATAAAGTTGAACGGACAGAAGTCAGAGCAGAGAAGAAAACAAATGTTGCAGAAGTATACACATGTGGATTTATCTGAAGGTGTTAAGGAGGGGTCTAGTCCCAGCTTAGAGTCACCAGCTGCCACACAGCATCATTTCACAGGGCAGCAGTCACGTGGCTGAAGCATATCCTTCACTGTCCAGTCAAGAGGGAAACTGCATTTGCCACTAGCAGATTTCAGATCTCATGTTGGGTCTTTAGGTGCATGTTTGTGCTGCAAGCTCCTGCATGCCATTTGGCTTGGTTTGACTCTGTTATAACACAGTTAATCCGTAGCCTTCTCCCTTTTGACTGGGAAGAACAAGCTGCAACTGTGCTCAGCACACACCCTCACTGGGCTGCAGCTTTTATTCCACATCTGGATCCGCTCATTGAGGAAGTCAGGCACTGTAAATATATTTTAAAAACACCAAGACTTGTAAACACTACAAGAAATGATTACTCTCAAAGTGATCAAGAAGAAGTATGTCCGTTCATAAATGTGAACCATCTGATCCCAGAAAAGAGGAGAAAAACAAATGAGGGCAAGAAACTGATATTGCGTACAGTGGGCTGTATCCTAACCACACTACACTGAGCTCTGGTACTGTTAGGGCTGCACTGTCACTGTGTGTTGACCCCACTTAGACGCGTAGGAAATGGATGATCCCTTTGTATTTCTGAACAGCTGGAACTTGCCTGGAGTTCGATGCTATAGTCAAGCGGGTAACAGAACTGGAAGCTTCCTGGTACACGGCTAGATAGAAATGATTAGTTTAATTAACTTCATCTTAGGGATCATTTCTGGTGTTGTGGAAAGCCTGTTAAGTCAGTTAGGTTTATCTCAAATCACTTGGCCATTAATAACATAGAGCCAATATGCCACGTCATACTTTTTCAGCAACAGATGAAAAAGACTTTTATTTTGAAGAAAAGGAAGGAAAAGGATGAATTTTGATCTCACTTGGATTAACAATTTCCCAGAAGTCAGTGGAATTCCCTGACATAAAATCAATGTGAGCAAGTCCAAAATTAAATTGTTTTCTTTGTCAGGAAAACAAAACAGATTGGATTGTGTCTTTAAAGAGAGACATTTATAGATTTAAATTTTATTTGAAAACTCTTTTTCTCAGAAAGTTTTCACCCTGTTTATAAAGTTGAAATATCTGTGTTCAGGGGAGAAAAAGAAGAGGGATTCTGCACATCTGCCTGAAAAAAACTCTGATAGTACCTAAAGTCAATCATCACTAATAAAAATACATGTCCTCCTCTATGAGAGTGTAACTGATGCTCCACTTAAAACATTAGTATTTTCTTTTAGAACCCACCAGTGGAGGTGTCTGACATTTATTCCCCACACTTTTAGCATTAACCAAACAGCTGAATGTGTAGCCTGGCCCAAATTTTACCAATGGGAACATCTTCAGTCAAGCAACTCTATTTCCGCCTGTATCTGTGTGTGAGTGCAGGAGCATCACATATGCACTTCTGAAAGCCTGGCTATTCGCAGAGGACTGCATATCCCATCCTGGGCTACAACTTTCCTTGGGGCATAAATACCACAGTGCAACAGAAGGAGTGGCAGTGCTTTTGTACTCAAGAAGAGAACAGCTGTTGAAAGATGAATAGATGGACCAAGTCCATGCAATAGGTGCTTCCAAATGGCAGACTAAAAATTTGGATCCTAGTATGTAGATAAACTGTTTTGCCTCTGCTCCTTTGGAAAAGTTCCAAGATAGTTTTATATTTACGCACATTTCACATAGGGCTCCAATATGTGTGCGGAAACACACATAACATGAAAATACATGTTTTGATGAGTTTAAATACATTTAGTTTGTATGGCACCATCTAGTAAAACAAACAACAGGCTGTAAAATAGTAGTCATATGTATTAACTCTGAGGCTATGCACAGGCAAAAGCAGATCCCTGTACGCATGCAAATATAAGGTGGTATAGGACGCTCTTATTTCATGTGCAAGCAGAATACTGGACTAGTGAACCTGCTTTTCACCTCTGGAGTTTGAGCTTCTGTGTGACCACACACCGAACCCAACAGGTGTGAGTGAGTCATAGGGTCTCACACTTGTGAGTATTATAAAACCCATAATTGTTATAGAATAGCGGAACACATTTCGATGTAAGAATCTGCCTCTGCTTAACATTTCAAAGGAAGCTTCTGGTTAAAGTCAAAATAAAAAGGTGTGCTGACTACAGTCTATGAGAAGCTTTCTGTCCATGCTATGCACGGCAGAGGCTGAGATCTTCAAAGGGTGTGAGCAGGGTTACTGCAGGGTTAGCTTCAGCATAAATGCATGGACACTCCATTATTTGACGATAACTGACTGTGTCTATCCTCTACGGCATTTCCTGTGTATGAGAAAGTTCATTTCTTAACTACAGTATTGTTCAGCTGAATAGCTGGCAATGAACAGCTCTTATGGGGCAGTTGAAAAGTTGCAACTTCATCCCATCAGTTTCACTACAGCATCTTGTTCAGCTCCTTGTTCTGTAAGAAAATTATGGGTCCAACCTCCATTTATAAGAAGTGATAACTAGTAACCTAGCTCATTCGAGCTTTTCTCAAAATCCTAGCCAAAATGATTGTCTCCTTTGGCTTCCAACTATTCCATTCACATACATTGCAAGCCCAGAAGATGGAAACACTAGGAAAAGTCACTCCACTAGATTTGTTTGTTATAAAATATTAGATCCTTGCATGCAGTAGTTCATTTGAGAGTTGTGACGTCTGGTAACCCCACAGAAGCCTCTAGTGTTCACTAACACCACGAGCCAGATGCTCAGCCAAGGGGATCAACAATCTGTCTGATTCCCCAAACCCATCTCTTTAGCCTTTTCTTTTCAAAGAAAGAAAAATGTGATGGCTTGGAAGACACTCGGGAAGAAATTTCACATTCATTCCATTGAGTTAACTGGACATCTGCTCCTGTCTCTATTTTAACATTTTTCTAGTTACTAGTTGCTTTTTAATGATCTTTAAAATGTAGACAGTTAAAATGGGATACACTGTCAGCATGGACTAAAGGTTGCAATTAAGACATTAATTTGTTTCCAAATTATCTGTAGAACTGCTAGAGCATCATTACAAATCTCCAAAGGCTTTGGAGGATTTAATCTCCAACACCATTTATAGACTGTTTTGCTAAAATCACCCAATGGATTCTAGTGACAGAAAGATGTGATTACAATTTTTGCAAGGTAGACATCTGTGGTGGATTCTTTGCCTCTACCTTTCACCATCTAAGATTTAAACATCAAGCCATATAAGACCCTTTTGCAGTCACTGGAGAAAAACAGGCAATTCGTATTCTCTTAAATGGAAGGAACCTGGAGCCACCTATGTGGCTGCAGCAGCTATGTAGTCTAGTTTGATGCCTAACTTGTAAGTGGCTAAAATTAGGTGATAGTTTTCTTATGTCACTTGAGTGCTGGGAACAAAAATGCCTTGGCATAGGGGTTTTGTGCTGGATAGTTATTGCTACTGTGAATTCTGTGTTGTTGAGTGTGACAACAGAAAGGTTGACTGAGTCCAGCTAATGAAGGTGCAGATGTCTGCTTAGGCTTGCACAGGACCTAAAAGTAAGGATCTTTTATCACACATCTCATTGTGCCAATCAGTGCATGAAACTGAACTCTGCCATGAGGCAGAGCAATAGATCTTTATTTCATTGCCTAGATACGCATTGTATCTACCAATGGTATAACGCATACCTGTGCTTCCAAAAAGTCACAAAAACAGGTATTTTGTAAATTTTAATATTTTGCTTGTTCTCATTCCCTCTAAGAGAATAATCCTACTTTCATTCATTAAATAAAACCTTGTTCTAAACACAGTGAAGAATATTCCCCGTTGAATACACTTGCTCTTGTGCTAAGACCTTGTCAGCTCAGTTTCAGCCTAAAGCAAAGTGTTCTGGCTGGGTTTGTAAGCTTCTCAGTATAAGGGGTTTAAATGGAAATCGCAATTTTGCCTCAACTATGACAGCCCACCTGCGCTTCAATGAGACATTCAGTACTCTACCAGACTAGTGAACATGCCCTCTGGCAGTATGGAATGACCAAATCTCATGACGTGATAGAACAGTGTGGTATGTTGCTCTGGTGACTTGCTTTTATAGGAAAATAATTAATTCTCAGTGACAGACAATGTTTTATTTCTACCCTATCATTGACATCCTGTCTGAGTTACACCATATCCCACAAATTGCACATCTTTTTTGCTTGCTAGTGCTCTCTACTCCCTCCTCTTTAGTATGATACTTATTATAATCTGCCATTTTATACTAAGGCCAAAACTTCAGCTGTGTTTCCAGGTAGTGTATTCTATTCCTGAGTGATTCATTGGGGAGGGGAGACGGAGAGAAGGAAAAGCCTTTGAGAGGAAGAACATCCAAGTTTCACTATTTCTGAGTATCTGAAATAGTTCCAAAATTCCTTGGTGTTCTGGAGGTCTTTCCTTGCATGATGAAAGTTCTGGGCTTTTGTATTGTCCTCTTTACTTTGCAATATTTTATGATTCTCATATACTCTAAGTTGTGTCGATTTGTGACTAGTTTTTCATCATTACCCTGGGAGGA
The DNA here is from genome assembly GCF_028389875.1 of Rhea pennata. Classification (NCBI taxonomy): domain Eukaryota; kingdom Metazoa; phylum Chordata; class Aves; order Rheiformes; family Rheidae; genus Rhea; species Rhea pennata. The sequence continues at coordinate 12,653,764 of NC_084677.1, forward strand.
ATTTTCTCTGAAAACATAGGAGAGAAACAACGCCCTGATGTGAGATGGCTGCCAGATGACATATTTTGCTATTTACCCAGTTCTTGCAGAATACTTGGGCCTGTAGTATTTGATCACCTCTCAGAACGATAACGTCAAAATAAAACGATCTTTCTCCCTCTCTCTCCCCTTCCCATTAACCTTCTGCATCAGCTGTGCAGGCTACTACATAGTAAGGAAGAGCCACAGTCTTTTCCTATCAGGGAAGAAGGCCCTATGGTTAAGGAGGTAACCATGGATGCAAAAAAAGCAGGTTCAGTTCCATACTCCAACACATATTTTCTAGAGCAAACCACCTAGTGACAGACCATCTAAAGCCCCTTAATTCATAATGAAACCAATAAAAGATATGGATTTAAACCTTGTTAAAAAACGAGACTCCAGTCTCTCAATGTCTCGGATGCAATCTGTGAAATGAGGGTATTAGCCTCCCCCCAGCTCACAGGCAATAATCAATACATGTAGATACAGAAGTACCTGGATTCTGAATAAACAGAAGCTGTAGAACTGTATAAGAATGATGACTTCATTTCCTTACTCTGGAGTTATTCTTGATTTACAGAGATATAAATGAGACCAATTTCTCACCAGGCTGATTTGAAAGTACCCTCACAAAAATAGTGATTCTTTGAGCACTGGAACTCAGGAAACTAATTTCCTATGGATTTGCATCTCCATGCAGGTAGCCTCTCTGGACTGTCTAGTAAACACTGAATTCATGATGTGGCCTCTCTCCTAATTGGGGCACTGATAGGATTTCTCTTCTTTACCCAGCCACATATATTCATGAAATATGCTGAGCTTATTTTCTCTGTCCCTCTAACAGGCCTGATCAAGACTCATTTCCACCAGGTGATTGCCTTCACTCATTTAAAATGCTCACTGACATCCTCAGTTGCTATAGCAGAAAGGATATGGAATCTAACTGAATTTGTTCTCAAGCCAACTTTACTTATACTGGAACAAAATTACTCTTTGCTTCCAGTTCGGATCTCCCAAAAGACTTTTGTCATTTCAAATTCTGTTTGTGTATCACTAAAATTATACTGACATCAAATCAGCATGAGCTAAGTGAGAATCAATTAATGGAGATTTAATCTATATAATTTAAAATTTTGCTTACCAAAATCTTGGCTTCCTGCTACAACATTAGGGTAGATCTAGAGTATTTTCACTACAGCTCCAAATATACTAGTACAAGTGAAAGCAAAACTTTAAATATATCCATATATAGGGAAAGTGGGGAATATCCTGGCCTCACTAATGTCAGTAAGAACTTTGTAATTGATTTGATGGAACAGAAGGGAATGATTCCACCAGCTTAGGATATTTCCATGTCCTTTTTTTCCCCACAAAGGAAAATGAAGGCAACAAAACATAATTTTCATTGGAACTGAGTTGACGAGTTTTATAATGGCTTGACATAAACAAGCACTAACTTTGAACCACGTGTACAAATCCAGTTCTGAACCACAAGTTTCTGATGCAGTCTATATTTTTTATCCAATTGCTTCAGAAATTAATTGAATTTTTTTAGAATATATGTAGAACAACGTCTCCTGGACAGTTTTCACATTAGGTGTCATTTTACGAGGCTGGGTTTCTTATTCTTGGCTACTAGCACTTAAACTGCAGTTCTTACGAGCACATTTTAATGTATTAATTTATATTCAGAAGAAAAAAACTCAGGTTATCCTATCATCAGGAATCCTTATGAGGTTGATTTTTTTTACTGTTTCCATCATGTAGGATTTCGGTTTCCATGAGAAAAATAAAACACAGCTTACTCTTTTTTTTTCTTTTCTTTCCTCTAATAGTTTATTTTTGGAATAGCAAATACTTTTTTTAAAAAAAACACACATTTGTTGTATATTATAAATTGGAGTGGAATGAGCCTTTTCCCACAAACACATTAACCTGCTAGCCAGATGTGTAGTTTGGCACGGTGACTGAGTGCTGGTTCACTCATATAAGGAGCCATGAGGCAATTTGGGTCTGATCTGAATTGTCCAGTAGGGAAAAATTCTTGCAGTACTGACTAGCACCAGATTAGGGTTCCTTTCTTCCACTTTCTTTCAAAGCACTGAGAAAAACAGATAAACTCAATATGAAGTATCTATTAAAGAAAGATGCTCAAGTAAGGAAATTTTCACTAGCATGAAGTAGCAAAAAAGAATCATCTCTTTCTTCTTACTGACAGTTAGAGATCTGCTACTTATTCACAAGACAATGAGATGATATGTTAGAATTGAACCATTTGCCAGAATACGTGTGTGTTTATCAAGGCAGTATGAGGCTATAACTCGCAGGCGACATTTTTTCTAATGAGAAACTGCAAAGATACACCAATTCCTCCTCCTCTTTCTCTTTTGAAAAGGCATTTGATGGGAAATGCCCCATCTAGCTCTTCTTTGCATAAACTGCTACAGGAATGGAATGAGTACTCTGAATTCCTCCATGCTTCTTAATGTATGAGAGCATCCCTCAAAAGTAGGACCGTTACGTGGTTCGATCAGTTTTCTTGCCCAAAGCTACACCCGTGTTGAGGGGACTGTACACTGGCTGAGAACCCCACGTGTGTCAAGGTATTTGCAGGATTGGGGTCTTAGCTGACATTTTGAAGTTCTCATTAGTACAAGCATTTGTGAAACTATGAGAAAGCACATACTTTAAGTATTTTGCCCAGTTCAGGCCCAGAATTTCAAATAAGGAAAAGGGGGCAGAGACGCAGAATTTAGGTCGTGATAGAAAGGAACCAAAGCATTTTATAAACATCTCTGCTCTCTATCCATCAGCTTGAGCTTGTTTCTGTTTTCGTTGCCTCTTATCATTCCTTTGCACAGAAAATTCCTTGAGCAATATCTTCAGATTTCAAGCTATTTGGGTGCAGTGAGAGCTCTACATTGTTTCAGGATGTTCCACCTCTTTCCTGGAATCTCGCCTGGAGTAAAAAGAGAAGAGAATGGACCTGGGAATCAATCCAGCTGTGTATTTTTCATCAGATAATGCTGAAAATTTTTCATCCTGAGACTGTGCTTCTTAATAACTCTGCTGAGGAAAAAGAACATATGCCGTGTCTACGGGGAGAACCAATGCATTCTCCAGAAAGCTGTAGTCTGGAAATAGAGACTCCCAAACCCCACACCATCCATAACCCCTTTTAACAGAAATAGCACTCCAGCTCTTACACAAATCCGCTCAAAGATACCAAAGATCCTCAGGCTCATTTTCCAGATGATGTTTGCTTTGGTTACTTTCATATTCCTGGGCTTGCTTTCTTTGCTATGCTTCCCTCTATTTGTATCTTAGTCACTTAAACAGAGACAGAATTTGCTTGAAGCTTCCTGAGTGATGCCATCTAGCAAAGCCCACACGCTGTCTTGGTACAATTCATTAGAAATTGTCTATCACTGATAGCAGAAACAGATTCTCAGTGTTCAATCCAAACAGGACGCTGCAGGGAAGAGCAATGAATGTTGAATATTTGTGTTTATGAGGAAATGAAAATAGAGAAAAGCTGGGTTGTTGGCCTCTGTCCACTACTTTCCTTCGCTTTAAACGTTTGACCAGGCTTCATTGCATTCCTGTGTATTGTATTAGCACAAGACTGTTTTCATTATTAACCTACACAGGAATTACTGGAAGACTCTGGTGTGTTATACATCACATAAAACCCTCACAGAGCTACTATGGCAATAGGATGGACACCAGCATTCACTTTTGAATGCTCTGGGGACAAGGCTAATACTTCAGAGACACTAAATAAGTCATCTTGAATTAAATTACTTGAGTTAATACTGTTACATTTTTTCCCGCAGAAGTGATAATGAGAGATGAATTTTGCATTTCACATCCAGTAAAATCCACTTTTCTGCAAGAAAAAAAGCCAACTTCATTGTTTATCTTCATTTAGGATAGTGAGCGATGTTCAGGGTCCTGTACAAGATGATGAATGTCTTCAGCTGCTGGTGAGGCAATTGGGAGATGAAGATGTTCAGCTTCTCACTGACAACTTAATGGGTTTCTGCCTGGACAGGGCTGCTAGGCTGCAATACTGGCTCTTTGGGAGGGCCAGCAACAGGGTCACTTTGTGATTAAGGAAACCTAAAAATGGCCAGACTGCACCAGGCCAATATACCAAGATTACCAGTTTCCAGAAATGCTCAGCAGAAGATTCTCAGGACAACTAGTCAAGAATAAGAATACTTATAAAAACATCTTTCCCAGATGTACCCTCCCAGCTACCATCTAGTTTCACTTCTGTGTTGAGAAAATGATAGCATTCTCTCAAATTTCAAATCTGTTCCATGTTCCTGGGAAGAAATCTCCCTACAGAGAAATGACATCGTATTCCAAGTTGTTTTTTGCCCCTAGCCTGAATTGCACGCTTGAATCTTGTCCCATGTTACTCAAAAATCTGTCCCAAGCACCAGCAATGCAGATAAATAATATCTCCAGTCCTCTAAGAAGTGAAAGTGAATGAAGGACAAAAATGTCCTTTCATTTGTCTTTTGCATGCTGGATTTTACTGCAGATTTATTAATGTCTGGACAAAACCATTAGCATTCTTAAGAAAGGCCAACTCTCCAGACAAAACTAAAATTAACTTGATAGATTCTCCCTGACTCTCAGTTATTAGGTGAGTGTAGAAAATGTTCATAAACATGAAGGACCTTGACACTGCAATCTGAAAATTGCATTCATAATAAAGGGTTTTTATAATATAATTTCTCTTCAGTTTTTCCCTGCTTCTTCTTCCAAAAAAAAAGGTTTTTGTATTTATTCCAGCTCCTTCACTTTGACATGTTTGCGAGAACTTGTAGGTGACTGAGCAGTGTATTTTGAAATATTTTCTTCATCAAATAGTTCTAACAGTGAACATCAGATAAAAACAGGAGGAGCAGTAGTTTTTAGCATCACTTCAGGACTCCATAGGGTGCTATAGTTTGGTTCAGATGTTCATGAAGATATTCTAATTAACAGTCCCAGTGGATTTGCTTTCTAAGACAACTGTCATTTACATGATAATGTTTTCTCTCTCAGAGAGAAACTCCAACAAGGTACTGAAAAGACAAAAACAGAAAAAATATCTGGGCTGCAAGGACATATATATATATATATATATATGTATATATATATGAAAACTGGGTCAGAAATCACTTATCAAGATTATAGCTGTCAGAAGTGCTGTGTTTCCACTGTAAAATTGGGTTTTATCAAATTGTTCTTTCTTCTAATTCTGATGATCTGACTGTAAATGTGACGTTGTAACCTGCACACAATATCCTTCAGTTCTCCCATTTCCATGGAAATAAGAACAGAATTTAGCCCACTCAACATGATGGGAGTTTGCCTCAGTAAGAAACAAAAGTTTGGGTCCAATACGACAGCCAGATCTGAGGGGAAAAAACAGTGATTTGCTAAGCACAGGTATGAGACTGTTGTCACAGATCTAATCCTCATGGACATTCTTCAGGGAGTTAAAACTTTAACACCAAATTGTGCTGTGTGGCCGTGTACATTTTATTAAGATTATTCCAAAGTCAGTTTAAGTAGAATTTAATTCATTTGTTCGATCTCTTTTTATATAATAGCCTTGGCAATAGCATCCATCTTTCTCATTTGTAAAATAATTTTGCAGACCCTATTTTGTCTTGTTACAAATATTTACAGTTTCTCATATTGCTGTTTCTTTCCTACAAGTCACACTGTCTCTGTCTCCGTGTTGGTTGCTCACTTTATTTGCTTGTAAAACTGTGCAACATTTTCACAGATAGGATGAAAGAGAAGAAAGATCCACTTCTCTGCTGTCAAGAGCACATCAAATTAATTTATTTCAAGATTTTTTTTCCATTTTTCCCATTTTTAGCTGTTAATAAATTTGCTACTTTGCTTTAGTGAAGCAGAATGTTTTGCATCTCTGAAAGTGTCTCAGAGGCTGAGTGCCACCCTTAATTGTCACAATCCACTGGAGATCTGTTGACTTAGGTGGATTTTTTACTGTAGAGCCTATTGGTACGGCACCCAACATTATGGCAACCCAGCAGTCTTTATGTGGCTGTTTCAGAAGCTGGAAGAGACACTTCAGGTAACAGGCCTAAACATACAACCTGATCTAATCTGAGCCAGTTTCTCTACAATCTCAAAAAAAAAAAAAAAAAAAAAAAAAAAAAAAAAAAAAACTGCAGTGACCTAATTCTATGATGCCTCTGTCTCGTGCATTTAGCCCAAGAACCACTGTAAAACAAAAGCAGAAAACCTGTAGGGACAGAAGTTCTACCTATATATTATATTTATGTGAAAGTTACTTTTTCTCCAGGCTCTGCAGCCTTCAAAGTGGCTGAACTAGTTTAGTTCAAGTTTCCAGAAATGACCTTTTTCAGGCACTCACAAAGGTTGTAAAAAGGTAGGTGAAGCTTTGAGTGATGGTAGTAGGGGATGGGACAGAACCTGCTGAGCCACCCTGGCTGTTTTCTGTACGTCTGCTCCCATTGCGACCGGCCAGCTGCATTGAGCAGGGATCCCAAAACTCACATCAGCTTGTTTGCTCCAGGAGTTCTTTAAAATCTACAACGGACATTGGAGACAAAATAGGAAAATGGGTCTGGTGACTTATTGTAGGTGGATGATTAATTGTTCTGGGATTGCAGTCATGATTACAGAGCTTTCATCTCAGGTGACACTAATGAGGTTTTTCATTCTTCTGCATGCATACATGATATCAGAACAATTTTATTGCTGTGGCACTGGGAAGGCTTCATGCAAAGCCCCTCTGTTTATCATCACCAATCAAACAGCCTTAAAAACTACTTACCAAATGCCCAACTTACTGAACTAAGGCATAGTTTCAGTTTATACCATATTTGAAGCCCAAGGTCTCTGCTCAGGACAAAGTTCATTAGTTGGATTTAGGAATATAGTCCTACCTGTTTGTCCAGTTCTTAGAGCAAAGCCATGAATATAGAGATACACACTGCTACAATACAGGAATCACCATCACCACCGTTACTGGCCTCTCGCGCTTTGGAAAGGAGTTCAGTAGGAGTGCTAGTATAGCCCCACACAGGTACCATTCTGGGGCAAAATAGGCCATTCTGCAGCAAACTAGGCATTTTATTACTGCTTTGCAATAAACAAAGCACAAGAACACTAATAGGGAAAGGAGAAACCCAAAGGGTTTATCTAAGCTGCTAGCAGAGGTATTACTACAACAGATGTAAGGCTATATTCCAGATGCCTTGGGTCACCAAAAGCAATGAAAATGGACAGAACAAGGTCCCAGGAAACTACGAAGAAGTTCATGTCACCTCGTCTTTTCTATGGCTGAGGCCAATGAGCACAGTTAAAGCTACAGTCACTCCTCCAGCTGCAGAGCAGGCACACACAGGCAGGAAACAAATTCGGTACGTGTACAATACGGGCTGAGCAAAGATGGCCACTCTTTTCGTCAGAATATTTGGGGAGAGCTGGGGCAAAGCCACAAGCTGCAGCAGACTTTGGCACTGCATCAGGCACCATGAAAGTGAGGAACAGGAATGGGTGGCAGATTTGTAAGGAATCCAGAGGAGCAGATTATTAATACCACTAGTCTCCAAATGCCTTGGGGCGATGAGGCAAGCACGCAGTCCCTGCTCCAACCTGCAGGTTCAAGCACCATCACAGACTGCTGCTGGAGAGGCGCAGGCCCTGACTCAGATCACAATGGGGCTACTCCCTCTCTCAGCATACACGTTTATGGTTTATGTTGATCACGGAGAGTTAAATCAGTGCTGCTAATGAGGGCAGGCTGGGAGGAAGGGGGAACAAAGCAAAGTGTACTGTACGTGGGAAATTTGGGAGGAAGAACATAAAGTGGGTTGTAACTGCTTATTAAACATAAATCTTTCTTACCCTGGGAGAACACTGGTTTTCTGAATATATGCCACATCATAATGGCACATGGAATAAATTAACTTACAGCCATGACCTACATTAGGATCAGAAAAGATTGTTCTAAAAAAAAAAAAAAACAAAAAAACCAAAAAACAAACAAAAAAAAAACTTGAGAGTTGATGTTGCCAAAACACTGAGCTGTTGTGTTCAGCCTTTAGGACGATCCCCTGCAGCAAAAGCTTCAATGTATTCAACAGCAGAGCAAGTCTGATAATAGTTTTCCAGCACTCAAGCCTTTGGTTCCCTGGGAAGCAGGGCCATCCCACAGTCATTAGCCTGTTTTGGTCTAGTTGGACAAGCATGAACAGAGCAAAAACAAGAAACTGCAGGAGTGGAAACAATATTTCCCAGAAAAATCCAGTAGGTGTGAAACATCTGGAGTTCCCACCATATCCACATCAAACCAATGAGATACACCTGTACTTGGCACATCCATACAGATTTTGAAATTGCTTTAGCTGTTTCCAATCATACGCAACATATTGAGTCCCAGGTGCAGGAAGAAGTGCAGAATCTTTTTTCTCCCTCTGATTCGTTTTTCCAGCTAGATACAAAGTGGCTCTTGAATTTGCTTACAGCCCCTGTGCCCCAAATTCAGCCTGCACCTTGTACGTGCAACTTAGCCTCTTACGAGAGGGTTTACAGAACTCTGTCATGATAATAAGCTATAGCATTCTCTCCCTGTCACTCCCTTCTGCTTTTGGTCTGATAGTTGAAGGCAATATACCAATTCCTAAGCAAACAACCTTTGCCAATGAACTTAAATAACAAGTCACAACTAGGAGGCTGCAGCTGACAACATACACATAGAAAAGTTTGACAAGATTGACAAGACTCAAGTAACACCACAAAATGTCATGAGACATTGTCAAGAGTTATTGGCCCGGGGCTCTCCCAGGGAACCCTGCCAAGAGAGCGCGATGTCTTGAGACTCGGTGGCAAGCAGTTTCAGACGGTGCAAGAGACCCGGGGTTGCAGTATATAAATCTCCAAAGGCTGGTGAAAAAGAACAAGTGAAAGCAAGTAAAGTAGCAGGGAGAGAACTCTGGAGGCAAATATTATAGGATCACCGAACCATTCGCAACCCTACAAAGATAATGGCCCTAAATTACCACCACTTGCTTTGGTTCATTAAGAATTTGATAGAGCCCTACTGGTACCATTGGAAGCCTGTTTAGATGTTTTAGTGGACTCTGGATCAGGCCCTGGAGCGGGAAAATATATTAGGTCATGAAGTACAGTACTACATATTTTATAAGGGAACAGCTATCAGTGTCTGCTCCACCCAGAGAACATACAAAAACCAGCTGGAAATAAGAACAGCTGTGCATATCCCAGGCTCTCTTTAGCTGCAGCTTCTTCCAGCTCCTCCCGATCATGGTAGAAAGGCATTTCTATGGCTCCCCATCTGTAGGAGGAATCTTAAAACACTAAGAAAACAATTATGTTCAGTGACATATGTGAATAAAATAATTATAGCATAAATAAGATATGCTTGACATTATTGTCAATTATTTGAGCTAACCTCTGAGTATGCAAATATGCACTACGAGAGATGTGTTTTCAGCCGCCCTTAATAAGTGCTTCTTACATCATGAATTTTCAGCCAAGATTTTGTTATTTGCTAGCTTAATTTAAATCTATTATATGAGTACAGTCCAAATCAGAACATCCACTGCTTATACGTAAGACTCTCCTGTTGAAGTCTTCTCAGAACAATAGGCAGTGGGTGAGATGCTGATAATGACACTACTTCTTATTCCCAAGGTGGACAGTTTAGACTTGTGCAAAATTACCTGTCTCTTGGGTAAAATTCTTCACTCCAGGTAATACGGCTGATTTTAATCACAATTTGTGTGCTAGATCCATTCACAAGTCCAATACTATGTCATTTACACTTCCAAGGGGGAAAAAGAGATTAATCTATAGACAGATGGATCTGTGGTGCAGTTTGGCCAATTTTGCATTTCATCTCTTTTCTATCATGTCTGGAAGTTGGACTTGATGCGAACTCTTTCATCATGATCTTCCTTCTCTTTTAGGCATATTAGCTAGAACAGGTGTTGCAGCCTAGGCTGGTCGATCACTGGATCCAGCTATCCAACAATAGATTAAGAAACTGCTTGAATTTTCTTGCAAATCATTCTGGCTCCTTACAAGAGCAAGGTTAAGTGTTTAACTGTCACAAAGGCTTCTATTTATTTACCTAAAGATAAATGACAAAAAATTCAGAATACTATACTTTGCAGAGTGCCTTTAAAAAACATAATATATCTGAACGGAAAATATGCCTAACACATGCCCAATCCTTTCCATAACAAACTAAATTAATTAAGAACTCTTGTTTGGAAAAGACTTACAGTCTGCCTAAGGCTGTTTTTAGTGCTGCTCCCATGGAAATGTCACACCATGCAAGTCTCCACTGTAACTCTCACAAAACTGATATTGCTCCCCAGGAATGCAGGGACTCCTGGCCTACGCTGATGGAAAAATGGATACCAGTCTACAGTGGATACTTGGGAACTTCTTGGGACTGCTAGCTCTGCAGAGTAATGATAGCTTCAAGCTGAAAGATTCTAGTCATTCATCATCTCATTGACTTGGGAAGGTTATACACAAGAGATGATTTTTGAGGACTAGTGTTGCTGACCTATTGGACATGCAGCCATCCTGAAGCTTCCGGTGAAATGCTTCTCTCATCTGATTTTATCCATAATATATAAAGCAGAACCAGAACAGTTACTCTATTGTGATAAAAAAGCCAGAAAGTGAGAACAGCCATCTATTTAATGCAAAAGTAAACCTGACGTAGAGGAATTCCTGAGGGACATAACATTGTTTTGTGCAGTTCTCCCTCCCAAAGAACACTTAGCACAAATGGTATTGCCACTAAGGCAGAAGAGCATGGAGAATAAGTGTCTGGGCCGCAGAGGCTGAACCTGTTGAAGTTAGCTTTTCCTGAACACTGGAAGACTGCTAATATAGTGCCAAATTCAAAGATGGAAACTAAAGTGACTCAGGAAGTTGTAAGCCAGTAGACCAGCATCAGTGTGAAGAAAAGTAATGTACGAAAAATGATTAAAAGTCAACAGATAAAGATAATTAATGAAGATAATAAAGACAATTAATTCAAGTAATAATGTATAGCAATATAATTAATGCCAATAATCATGGCTTTATGAAAAACAGGTCTCATCATATAAATCTGATTTCATTCTTTGATGAGATTACAAATTTGGCTGATAAAGATAACTGCATAGATGCAACACACTTCAAATTCAGTGATTCTTAACTTAGCAGAACACAACATGCTGATTATGAAAACATTATGCAACATCTATAAAAGAGAGGCTACTTGTAGCACAAAACAGTTATGCACCAACCACAGTCAGTGGAGCTTTATCAATGGGCTGCAGTGTTGGACATGCAGGAATCAACATCAGTCTATAAGAAGCTGATCATGGAGAATAACATGCATCATTTAGTAATTTAAGGGCATTGAAACAAGATGCATTTTAATACAGTCAAATGCAAAGTCATGCATCTAGCAATAAGGAACATAGGCCATACCTACAACAGGGAGGACTGTACAGAAAGCAGCGAGTCACAACCGAGCCAAGCAACTGAACGTAAGCCCGTATTCTGATAGCATAGCAAAAAAATGAATGTGATATTTGGATGTACCAAATTAGGGGATGATATTTATTTCTCTGTGCAGGACAGAATCATGCTGTTTTCATAGAATCATAGAACTGGTAAGGTTGGAAGGGACCTCTGGAGATCATCTAGTCCAACTCCCCTGCTCCAGCAGGGTCACCTAGAGCATGTTAGACAGGGTTGCATCCAGGTGGGCCTTGAAGATCTCCAGAGAAGGAGACTCCACAGCCTCTCTGGGCAACCTGGTCCAGCGCTCTGTCACTCTCACAGGGAAGAAATTCCCCCTCACATTTAGGCGGAACTTCCTGTAGTTCAGTTTTTGCCCATTGCCTCTTGTCCTGTCACATGGGACAACCAAAAAGAGTTTAGCCCCATCCTCTTGACACCCTCCCTTCAGGTACTTATACACATAAGATCCCCCCTCAGTCTTCTCTCCCCCAGGCTGAAGAGGCCCAGCTCTCACAGCTGTTCCCCATAGGGCAAATGCTCCAGTCCTCTAATCATCTTCACAGCCCTACGCTGGACTCTCTCCAGTAGCTCCATGTTTCTCTTGTACCAGGGAGCCCAGAACTGGACACAGTACTTGAGATGAGGCCTCCCCAGGGCTGAGTAGAGGGGCAGGATCACCTCCCTCCACCTGCTGGCAGCACTCATCCTAACACAACCAAGGAGACCATTGGCCTTCTTGGCCGCAAGGGCACATTGCTGGCTCATGGTCAAGCTGTCATCCACCAGCACTCCCAGGTCCTTCTCTGCAGAGCTGCTTTCCAGAAGGTCATCCCCCAGCTTGTACTGGTGCCTAGGGTTATTCCTCCCTAGGTGCAGGACTCTGCACTTGCCCTTGTTGAACCTCATGAGGTTCCTCTCCGCCCAGCTCTCCAGCCTGTCCAGGTCTCTCTGTATGGCAGCACAGCCCTCAGGTGTCTCAGCCACTCTTCCCAGCTCAGCATTTTCTAAAGCTGTTGAAAATTGGAGTGAGCAAATAAAGAGTCTAAAATTATGCAGAGGCCAGGAAAATGTTTCACATATTATAGCGTTCAATCAGTTCAATTTATCAGCGAGATGGAAAGGTGACTTGATTACAGTGTATGCAGCAAACCATAACTTGAACCAAGGCCTGAAGTATAAAGCCATACAATTTTATGTGAGCAATTATGAATGTATTTTAATGGGGAAAGTTATAAACCACTTCTACAAAATCCTGAAGAAATAGTGGATTCTGAACCTAGCATATTCAAATCAAAAGCGAATGCTAGTTACTTTTCTAGAAAAAAATTATCCAAACATAAGCCTTCAGGCTAAATATAGTGGCAACTGCCTTTATTAAACAAAACGTCAAAGTAAAAGATCTAATGTTCCTTTCTGGCCTTAAACCAAATGAATCTTTGAAGAAACAGAGACTGCTTTTTCTGTAAAAAACATTGCATTACGATTTCTGGTGTTCAGCCAGTTCTAAACATTCTTTAAATTTTTCAGTATTTTGAATGCTTTCTCCATTCTCCCTTGAGTATTTCAAGCAGATCAATACAAATATTGATAAAACATATTTCCTACCAAAATAGAGATTGTTTGGTCAACGATTTCCTTCGGCATTCATATATTTTTTTTCGTGTTTGTGACTGACATTACAAAGTGCTGGATTCCTCTCAGCATTTCCTGGTGAAAACCAGACCGCTTTGTCATTGAAAAGTCTATACAATTGTTTTCTATTTTTTTCTTATTTGTGTTAAATATTTTGCAAGTAATCAATGAAGTGAACAATCTTAATTCAAGAAATGTTTATTTATCTCTACCTTTACATCCAGAAAGAGAATACGGTTATGCCAGTGCCATCTGCTAAAGGTTTTCATTTCTGTAGCAAGTGACGGGATCATATTAATATGAAGCAGTTTTCACTGCTGTGCTGTGTGTGGTGTTACATCTTTTTGCACACTTCTCTTGCTGTATGACACATTAGCTTAATATACTACCACATGGCAAAACATAATTTGTGCAAATTTGGGGGCCAGATCCAAAGTGCATTGAAGGAAACAGAAAATATCAATTGACCATAAAGACTTGAGATGAGACCTTAAGTACCACTTTTTGACATTGCTGTTTAGGGTGATTTTTAGGCATTTCCACCACTTTCAGTGGGGTAAACTATGCAAAGAGGTTCTGTGCAAGCCCCTGATGTCTCAGCCTAAGTCCACAGGCAGAAGGTTCAGCTGGTGGGTGCAACAGACGGGAAGGTACTCAGTGACTGTAGCACACGGCGCTGCTTTGCCTGGTCTGAAGCACTGCCGGCAGAGCTCGCATCCACATGGCAAAAATGTAAAGAAACAACATCCTTTTGCCATTCCTCTTGCCAGCAAGGTCAAGGCTGTTTTCTTCAGCGATACTGCCAAATACACTTTGGTTTATCCCATGAGGGAATTCCAGTTTTGGAAAACAAAGGATAAACTAGTTACTATTTCCTAATGAAAAGCACGCACTCTGCTGCGACCTACAGGCTGTAACTGGTATTCTTCTGCCAGGACACGCTTTTTTTTTGGTAAGAGGTTTTTTTTACCTGATTTTCCTCTCCGTGCTACATTGCCTGTAACAGAGTCACCCCTGAATTACTCAGGATAAATGAGAGGACCGTCACGGGCGTGCTGCTTCCAGAACTCTTCCCTCACAAGCACAGACTTGCTGTTTCTCCATCCCTCTCTCACACGCCTGGCAAACATTTGTATCTACTCTCTTTATATCTCTAGCACTACACTCAGAAAATCCAAAAAATGCTCCTACATGTGTGTATTTGATGTAGCAGTCGAAACAACTGCACAGCGCACTCACGTCAGGAGCTAAGCATGCTCCACAGCCACCTCCCTCAGCACAGCTCAGCATGGCGCTGCAGGATGCAGGGGGCAAAACTAGACCTGAGTGTCACTTGGGAAACACCTCAAGCACCTTCAGTAAATATTCTCCAACTACTAGCTTTGAGAACATAATTTGTCAAATAACTGAGCTTCTGTTTCAGTCCCTTTACTAAAACCACACCAAAAAGCACTTAAAATGTTTGGAAGAATTTCCTCCTCCACCTCCAGGAAGCTGATGTCCCCTTGGTTCTGCTAACGACCAGCAAAACTCATACCATGTTCACAGCTGAAGCACCAGTAGTGATTATGATAAAGATCATCTGAGGATCCCAAAGAGCAAGACAAGGACTTTGCCCTTCCGGTAATGGTTCCATGCACCATCCCTTCTTCCCTTTTCATTATTTTCCTGGAAAGCAGTGACAACCATCAAATTACAAAGGAAAAAAATAACATGGTTGATTACATCCCACAAATAATAAATCACCCAGAAGATAGGTTCAAACAGAACTAAAACACGCAGTCTTCCCAGTCTTTCCATGCTCACTGGTCACTTGCTCATCCTTTGTGCTTTTGAACATCTCTTAAGTAAACACTTCGTGTTCTGTCAGTGATTTGCTTGAATCATACAGGTTTCCAAATAATTGCATGGCCCAGCATCTAATGGTAAGCTTGGAAGTCAGAAGAGGTTTGTAAATCATTCACAGATCAACCAAACAACTCGGCCTTGAAAAGCGCTGTTTGAACAGCTATAATATACTTAGCAATACGGCAACAAAACGTTGGTATTTGGGAATCAATAGGATCTGACAGACTAAGTATAACTCTGTAGTTGCAAGCATGAGTTTAACTAACTTTTTTATACTACATATACTGCACAAAGATGAAAATTGGCCTTTTCCTCTGCCGAAGGAGAAAAAACTACTATTTACTGCACTGTAGCCATGTAGAGATTTCACCTTCCTACCGTCGTGCTGCTCTCCTGATAAGAAACTATTTAATCTCCTTGACCCAAGGAACGCTGCCTTTCCCGATTCTCCGAAAGAAGTGAAGACATGCAATATGCCTTCATCTCAGATGTGTCCAGAGCCCTGAATGAAGCAGCATGACAGGACATGCATCAAAGCTGCAACGAGGGATGTGAGTCAGCCTCCACCAGCCATAAATCTAAGTCATTGCAAAATCCCATTCCATGTATTTCTTCCATCTGATCCTTTCCCCTGATTAATTTTGCAACATTGTAATTTTAAAAGCACACAGTTACCTTCTCTGAAGGAGGTACTGCATCTATTTAGGAGTCTTGGAACAGTGCTGCCAACTCACATGATTTTTATCACGTATCTTATGGTTTTCTAGCTTTCTTCAGCTTTGGCTGCCAGAAGCATGCAAGAACATGAGAATCTCAGCTAGCTCTTCTCTTAATTTTTATTAATAGTAATTTTCCAGACTTTGTGATAGTATCCTAAAGACTCAGAAATCAGAAAGAAAAAGGGGCCAATTTAGTCATTTTAACTGTGATTTTTAAGATCACAATGTAATTCATGGAAGCCTGACTCAGGATATTTTTATATTTGAAGTTGGCAGCTGTTCACTTTTCATTCTCTCCAGACTGCCCCTTAATATTATTTTAATTTAACTGCCTAGGTTATTAAAGAAACGGGGAATACAAACTCTCCGTATCCGGAGGCAGAATAGCAATCTGAGTCATTCTTTTCGGGTGCTTGCAGGAGGTCTGTCCCTACTGGATGTGGCATGGGGCTGCCGGAGGAGGGTGAGGAGGAGGAAGGAAGGATCAAGCTCCTCATGGGGCAAAGGCAGAGTAGAAAGCGAAAGAGCATTTTGCCCTCCCTAACGAAACACCTCTGACAGGTAGGACAACTATGGTGGCCAGGGCACCCCAGGGGCAGGTTTCCTCATCCTGGGCTCGTCGAGGTGGGAGCAACATGCAGGATGGCCCACGGCCGGGCTTGCTGGGCTCATTTTCCAGGAGCGTGCACACCTCAAGAAACTCTGCCCTTGGGGCAAAGCGGAGCCAGAATTAGAGCAGATTTGAACCAGAGAGGGGCAAATTACATGAAGCGCCTTCGCAGGTGCCTGGTTTACAAGCTCTTTTCTCCCTTGCCTTTCCGGGTGCTGAGGACTGTTTACACAATGGGCGCATCCCCAGTGGCACTGCTCTTAAAAACATCAAAGCTTGTAAATAAATGGGGAGAATCTAACCCTCTTTGCCTCTCTCCCATTATTTTCTCAGGCATTCCTAAAGCATTTTGCTCCGATCTATTGTGGCCACACCGCGCTGCTGACAGGGCCAACATCTCGCCGCAGTTTACGCAGCAGCAGAGCTCCCATGAACGGCAGCTTTGGTAAGGACAACTTGCTTTGACCCTGAAGACGCGTATGGCTGTCAGAGCTGCTGTGTTTCTCAGGGATGGGCCTGAGGTTGCGCACAAGCCACCTTTCCCTCTCCGGGAAGAGCTGCTTGAACATCAACCAGCAACACGACTTGTAAAGGAAGTGGCTCTGCCCAAGACACTGCGGCAAAATATTCTCCGAGTGTCTCTTCCTTCACTAAGCTGTGGCACTGGTGACCAGTACACGAGTCCTGTTGCACTTGGCATCTTTCTCAAAGCCTCAGCTACTGAAAGCACTTAATTATTTGAGCATTTTAACCTTCCATCAGAACAAACAAAACACAATGCAACTGTTTAGCTCTGATGGCTTTGGAGAAAAGTTTAAAACATAACCCAGGCAACCTCAGAAGGCACCAAAGAAAAGCAGAAATATTGCCAAGCTTTATATTTCATGCTTAGGTATTGTGGCTTTAAAGTCAATCTCCTGCTTTTAGAGGCCCTGATAACGTTTTTGCATGCACAGAGGCATTAATGGCTTAGCTGTGCATTATCTTTCAGAGAAAAATCATTTACCAGATATTGGCTCTCTCTGGATAGTAATGGGCCAGTGAAGAAAAATGTGTTTTGTTTAAGTGTTCATTACTATTGCAAGTTTCATTTGCTTTAAAACAACTTGCATATTAAGTAGCAATAATGTAAGCCTCATTAAGGGCTGTCCATATGTCTGGCAACAAAAGGACATGTATATCTAGTTCTGCAAATAAAACAAAATGTTTCAGCGGTATGCTGTCCCCAACCTTTTCCACTAGTGATCCCATTCTTAAGTATCCATCCAAGCTCCTCAGCCGTTTGGAGATTCCTATTTCTGACACATGATTCCCAGCACTCACCATCTATAGTTGTTCAACCTTTGCTTGAGGAATAACTGCTCATATACCTTTGCATGTGTCAAGTGGCATATATTACCCAGTAAGGGTGAAATAGGCTACTGGCGTCCACTAGTAAATTGGACAACTAACAAAATAAATTGCTATTCAAGGAAGATGAGTAAACTGATGAAAATCTAATACTTAAGGAGGCTTTCATCCCACTACAAACGAAGAGGAAGGTTCTGCTCAGCTGTGCTGCAGAGATGGGAAGTAAGACCCAGAGACCAAGCCATATAGCCTGATAGTATGGGGAGAAGGATGTTGAAAAGTTAAACATGTGGATTTGCAAATCTGCACTTGTACATTTGCAAATGTAAAATTGCATGTAAAGATGTAGATTTTTAAGTGTAATGAACATTGAGTGCATGTGCATATTTGGCTCTGAGTGAAAAATTCAGGATTTTGTGTATTTATAATCGGAACAAAATCAATAATGGAAGAATTCACCCAGAATTGTAAGATGTGTTGTAAGATGCCCTTAAGCTACAATTTGGTATTTCTTACAGTCTATAATACAGAATAATTTTAATTTCTTCCAAGTAAGTATTTTTATGAAGTTAGGGGAATAAATATTCTGACCTTGAAACAGTCATACTAATAGTAATAAACAACAAAATATGTACGATTCAGTTTATCATTATGACTCAGTTAGATGAGATTAGATAATCATACAGCTTAATTTCCAAACATCTCTGTGCTGCTATTGTTTATTTGTTTGTAGCTCTGGCAGTCTAGCCTCAAAAGGATGAAAAACAAGATTAAGGATTTATTTACATTTTCCTTAAACATCAGCAGCGTTATGCTGCGGATGATTCTTTCAAGTCACCTATTAAATTCTGCGCATATAAAGTCTGATTTTACCCACGGTCATATAAACCAAGAGGAACCGCGCTAACACATAAAATAGCCATAAACGAAGGCAGAGCAAGGCTTCAAGATCCCTGGGCACCCCAAATTGCTCCCGACTTTCTTGGCTGCCCAGAGGCTGCCTACTCGGCACCTCAGTTCCTACCTCCACACAGGGAGGGGAAACTAAATGCTGAAAACAAAGAAGGTCATTCAGCAGCTGCCTCAATCCCATCTTTATTTTAACCATAACTCCCAAGAAATAAAAGCTGGAAAGACTTATTACGTCCATCCTTGTCAGCTGCCTGCCAAAGCAGCAGTATAGTCGGTAATATTTTCTTGAGGGCTTTTATCCAGCTTAAGTTTAAATGACTCAAGTAATGGGGATTCCACGATCGACCAGACTTCACAGTTTGGAAAAACATGCTGACAGCCAGTTTACATTTTCTTCTGCTCATTTTCTTGCTATTCCTCCTTGCAGCACTGCCTTGAACCAACCTACACAACTTTCCTGGTGCTTTTGGAGCAGATTTGCTGTTCCTGCCGAGCTGCAGGCAGCCTAGGACCAAGGGGACTGATTTACTCCCCGTGAAGAAGTCAGTGTAGCTTTAAGCGTAAGTCTGCTAGATCTTGGGAATATTTGCTCCCTGGCTTGGCTGCTAGCATGAAATATCGCAGTCTCAGGGCTTTCATGCTGCACTCCTGACTGCATGTGCTGACAGCTGGGGAGAGCTGGAGTACCCAGAGGTTTTGCTCTGCAGAAAGCACCTTAAGCAGGAGGTGAAGACTGCAGTGCCTCGTGACCTGTTAGTGCTTCTACAACGAACAACCAAAAGACCTAGCCTATCATCCTATGCAGGTGATTTTTTTCCGGGAAGTGATTATCCTGCTTTTAAAGCAGCTCCATGTCCGTTTAAAGCAGCAACCGGTGAACTTAAACCAGATATTCTGACTCCCTGGCATCCTCAACACAGGAATTAGACTCCTTTCTGGAGCTTTTATTCAAGCCGAGCAGATTCCTTTGGAGCATCCCTCTGTTACCTGTCCCTCCTGCCCCCGTGGGCGCCCTCCCCACGGCTGCCGGCCCGCTCGGGGAAGCACGTGCCTCCGCAGCCGCAGACCATCCCTTCAACTGCAGTTCCCTGGTAATGCGGCACGTTAGTTCCACTTATCTTTGGCTAATAGTTCAGCTTATATTCAAACAGCCATTAACACAAAATCAACACAGCAATTCTGTATGAGTTCTCGTATCATTAACCCATTTAAAGTGGATATACAGTTCACACTCCAAATTCACTTAATTATTGACTTAATAACATTTAAGGAGGCCACGGTCTTTGGCTTCATCGGAATGGCATCACCCCCCCCCCCTTTTATTGCTTTTTTTGGTGAAAGTTAACATTTTGAGGCTTAGGTAATGCTTGGAGGTGCGTTATGATGGTGAGAAACCCCCAATTAATTGTACGTTGAGTCTAACAAGGAGCAGCCTCACAGAGCACTAGGTTTTTGGCTGGCTAGTTGGCTTAAACAAGGGTATTTGTAGAAAGAGGAGAAACATCTATGCTAGGCTGCATAAAACAAACCCTGTCTGTCCAGCCCCTTCGATGGGAAGCAGCCCGAGTCCCACCAGTGGCGGGGTGTCCTTTCCAGCGGGGTGCTGGGAAGCGCTCGCTTGCACCCCAGCAGCGCCTGCCACTCCATCTGCAGCCACGAGTGCTACGCCAGCAGAGAGGTAATTGCATCTTTCTCTGTGTCTGGTATAATTAGTTGTCTATCTCTGGCATGGACAGTGATATCATGATAATTTCTAGGCTCTATGCACAAAATTAATAGTTGCATCAAAATGGGCTAAAAAGGAGTCTGCTTTCCTTCATAATTCAATTCGACTGTTCTTTCCCCCCAGCCCCTCCCTGCCCTCTCCTGTCTCTCCTTGTCAGATCTCCAATGTGCTTCAGCCTCCTTTACGGGGCAAAAGCAACCAGCAAGTAGTGGGTCCTGCAGTTCACTTTGAAAAACATCAGGCTAGGACTTGAATACTCTGATAAATTCGTGCTGTGGTCAGAGGCCCTTTCCTGAGACTCCCTTTCCTCGTGCTACGCAGCTGGGACTCGGCAGCCTGGCCTCAAAGTCTTGATGTCTCGCAGCACAGGTGTACCCTAAATATCACTTCTCCTGGCAGAGACATCAGGCCATGCCAGGGAGCTCTGCTGGCCTTAGTAAAGTCACAGTAGCATATTGGCAGGAAAACTTCACTCTAATGAACACCAATGGGGACTAATTGCAGCAGCACAAAGCATTTCTGCTGGAGAAAGGTCACTGGCATCCACGCTGCTGCTGCTTGCGTCTCACAAAGTGGATGCTTGCGGGATCACGTGAGCGGGCACAAGCCCAATTTCATTAATGCAGCCTTGCCACAGACGTCAATGAAAGCAGAATTACAGTGCTACAGGATATAAGCAAAATTTTCGTTTGGATATTTTAGTAAAGGGCCAAGCTGCCCAGGATACATAGCTGCTACTTTGTATTTCTGTCTTTCCAGTTTAGCCTTAAGATATTTCCCACACCTTTCCCACGCTTAGCAATTTCCCCTTAATTTAGGGGCACAGGAATTTTCAGGTAGTGCTTTTTCGCTTGGGACCATCTTTAAAGACGGCAAGTGGGTACTAGCTATTTCCTTTGCACCCATTTTATTACTTGCTTTGTTATTGCTGTGAGAATAAATCCTGTTTCCTCTTTGGAATTCTAAACTTATTTGTGCCGGTAAAAGTGGTCCTTTCTTGTTTACTGTCTACTGATGCATCTACTTATTTTATAAGGTACCATTGTAATCCTACCTTTACTGTGCAAAGGCAGTAAAAACAGTATTGCCTTAAAACAGTATTGTCTTAAAAACATCCCTGAAATTCTCAGAGCCATTGCACAAATATTGGCAAATGTCTCCATGTTCTTCCTGGGTTTGCCACAGATTTTTATGACATTGTGTTTTGAGAACAGAGTCTTCGTAAACAAGAGCTTTTCTAGACAAGGCCCAGTTTCACACATTATGCGCACTAGCTTTCAGAATAGAACAAAAAGGGAATTTATGCATTCTTTAGGCCTGTGGCCTCTCTGTTTTGGGGGAGATGAAGCAATTAAGCCCTTGCCTGTCACTATCTGCCCACGCTGTGGTAACCATCACCCACTGAATTTGAAGAGAATAATGGGACATGAGTTCAGGGTATGGGAAAGTTCACCAAAATAAACAGAATACTCCTAAACACTCAAGTTGAAGTCGTGATTCAGAGCACGCTCATGATAGACCTGATGTTCCCCAGACACATCAGACAAATCACACCCACAGTCCATAGACCGGCAGGCCACAGGCAGGCCAGACAGCGCACGTGCTCCCGTCATCCACGGGAAGCCGTAAAGCGTGTCCCAAAAGCTTTGGGCTCATCATGTCCCTGCTAAACAGCATGCTGGTGCACGCACCATTGACACAAGCAGGGTTTCTGGCCAGGTGTCAGCCCTGCCAGCGCTAATGGCCTAACAGCCCAGCTGTCCATCCTCAGATGCTGAACATGGGATGCGTCAAGACAACTGGCGCTGCTAAGGTCAAGCTGAGTGGTGCAGGCTGGCTGCTTGCAAGCAGCTCTGCTGATGCACAGGCTGAAATCAGTGTAGCCTTGAAACAGGATTTAAATGGTTACTACCTGATGGAGGGAATTCTCCTGCCTCTCTGTGTTATACATGAGTTAATTTATATTAACTTGGACAGCTGCCCTGCTTTGGAGATTCATGTCATATTTCCTGTTAGGCACCTCGCCATCCTCATAAATACACACTGAAATGATAATCATTGTTCCCAAAATAAATCACATAATCACTTTGTTACAGATTTGATTATTAAATATTTTCTCCATCTTACCAGTCCCAGATTTTTGCTGTAGAAAAACATTGAGAGGATAATTTAAGGTTGAGAGACCCCACGTTTAACCCCTTCTCCTCGTTTACAAAGACATTTAGGAGATATAAAGGAAGAAACAAAACCTAGTAGCTGTTGGGATCTATCAGGGTATCTACTGGAATGTGCCTGTGGACACTCCTGCTATAACCAGCTCCTCTCTACTCTACTCCCACCTTCTCAGGTGCTGCTTGAGGAGCAGAGATGCTCAGGAATGCTAGTCTTAGAAGTGATTCCCAACAAGCCTAGCTGACTAAACTCCTGTTGACTTCAGCAGGATGAAGATTTAAAGTCTAATTTTAGGCCTGGAAGCCAAGGGAAGGGTTCCTTGAAGCAATGTACAGTTGTAAGCTGGAAAACAAATATCAAGAGTTGTCTTTGTCTCTGAGAAATACAGGTTACACAAACATATTCATGCTCGCCCTGATTGCATCTGCATGTTGCAAGTATCGTAAGGACATTACAGCAAAATCTGCTGTGTCTTTTGCAAAGAAAACAGGTTTTAGTCTACATTTTATGTCTGTATTTGTATGAACAACATAATCCTGATTACTGTATGTTTCCTGAAAGATGGAAATATCCATGTTTGCATTTTTGAATATGCAAGGAAGGAAAATGAAGACATGTTCATAGCAATCAAGACAGGTTAAGGCTCTATCTGGTACATATTTTACATAGAAGGACCTCTGTTAATGCAGTTCTCCCTTGCTCACTTTTTGCAGTTCAGATATAGCTTCAGAGCCAACTATCGGTCCTTTAACCTATTTCTACCTGTATTGAACCAAAAAAAACCCCCACATCCACTCCACTAAACAATCCCTTTCCAGTCTTCCTTCACAGAACTGAGACTTCATTCTACTTTTGCAGGAATCTCTATCTTTTGTAGTTCATCTCTAACCAAAATCTTTACATCATCTCATAATTTTTATCTAGAGCTGTACAGTCTAGAGAGTCCTAATCATTTTTCCCCACAGAAACTCTCTCATAATCAAGTAGTTTGATCTTTCTGTGCATTTATGTTAATAAAAGGACTTCAAACTATATCCACCAAATCTTTGACAAGTACTCAGACCACCAGAATTTTATCTATACCACCACTGTAGCTCTGGGACAAGAATAGACATGATATTCAGACACATTTCTGCTCTACATCAGAATAAAACTTCAACATTTTGAAATTCCTTGCAATAGAAATTTTTGATGAATCCAAAGAAACACTGGCTTATACATGAATTATTTGTTTTTACTTTTGACAGTCTGTATGGTAGTAGGAAAAACATAATGTGAAATTCCCAAAGTGGGAACCGAAGTATCCTGCTTCTGTACTGCAGCCATGGAGCAGGACTGATTCTGTCATAACTCTTCCTTCCTCCTTTTTCCACTAGCATTAGATTTTGAATAAACAACCTGTTTTCACAAGCAGTTTTGATTTTGGTGGAATTCATTCCCTGATGGACAGATACTCAATCAACATTTATACGAGCAGCTCTACTTTATTGACAGAGGTACTAATCAAGTGAGTCACATAATGCCTGCATCTGAGCCTTGCAATTCCTGCCCACGTGCTGGAAACCGGAACATAGATCGTGCAACATAGCTGTTTAGGACAAAATATATATATATTTTTTAACTCATAGTCTGAGCTTGAAAGGGTCCTGATAGAATTTGGAATGAGCAATAGAATAAGGAAGCAGATGACTTTTGAAATTGGTACTCCATTCCCCAGGTGAAGAGCAATCACAAGAATCCCTCCCGTTGTGAAGTTACTGAGCTACTAAGCAGTCACAGGAGCTAATCAAACAAGTTGCGCTCACTCTGCCTTCGTTCCCAGACCTGTGCGTACTGCACAAGGACGAGGTTGCTGTGGTGTTGCTTCCCTTAACTCACATCTCCTGCTTTTTTTCCCCTTTGATCCAACACCATTCCTTTCCTGTGGCAGATGGGAAGCAAGGTGTGAGAAGGTGCTGGGCTGTGAACAAGGCTTTCAAACCAAGAGATATTTGCTGCAACATGAAAGGGGCAAGTTTGAAGCAGATATATTATATCTTGATTCTTTTAGAGAGGAACAGGAATCCTAGCTGCACTTTGGAAGATAAGCAAGGCCTGTTAAAATTATTATATCAGTTCTGTAATGGGGTTTCACAGTACTCATGAGCTACCTGGGTTTTTACTGTCAGGTATGTATTTGTGTCCATTTGGGGGTTTGCTGTAGGCTGCCACACATTTTGCTATTGACCCTTCCTTTCCTCAAAGCCACAGAAAGTTCCTACGTCTCATGTTTTATTGAGGAGTCATTTTCTGCTGGTTTGAGTAGAGGCAAGGAACTTTGGTTTTATAGTTTTTTATTTTTTGTAGGAGAGTTGAGAATAATTTTTCTCAAAATGCCACAGACATGGTTTGCAGTTTCTCAGAGACTATTCTGGTTTATGGAAGATTTCATTTTTATCTGAACTGAAACCAGAAAACGGATTCTTCTGATTTGGGTTGGATGTAAATAAATGTTCTTCTGAGAAGGTTGCAATACAGAGCTCAAGTGTGAACAACAGAGAAAATATAAAAATAATTAAGCATTGCAATTTTGGTTATGCTGTAATGTGTGGTTAGTGGTTTTTCAGTAGTTGCTTTTGCTATACTTACTAGATCAGGGTGAAGCTCCCCTTACGTAGTGCAGGAGTCAAAGATGGGATGTAGATTTCTACTTCCAAAGTACCAGCATCCGAGGAAACAGCAAATAGAGAAAGACAACACCTACTTGAAAAATAAAAATTACATACAAACCATTAAAAATCAGAGCATGCAATGCAATTTCCTTCTGCTTGGATAATGCAGAGATTATACAATGACTATTTGCTTTTCTAGCACAGTCTGTTTTAACAGAGACTGTGGCTCCACCTTTGTACACAGCACATCAGGTGACAGGTTGTACCAACCCCTCTTTCGGGGAGATTCTTCTGACATCCACATGATGTCAGCAAAAAAAAAAAAAAAAAAAAAAAAAAAAAATCAGCTGTTTGACCAGCTGTTTATCACTTCCCAGGGTTGAGAACAATTATTAGAACCAAAAGTCGTCTTTCGCGGCTAACGAGAGGAGGTTTGCATGAAAAGGTCCAAACCTACGGAAGAAAAATGCCTTGCTCTAGCTGAAAAGTCATTTCTATTTTTTCAGCTGCACTCAGTTCAGTTTTATATTTGAATTTAAGCACCCTTGAAACTAGGTGGAGTCAAAGTTTAAAAGCCAAGAGTCATTTGAAACCTCATCTTTCTCTGTGAGCCAAACTTTTCTTATTTGATACTGCCAGAGGAAGTGCTTCAGTGAGGCTGTTCATGACTTGCTCCCAACAAGTCATGTGTTGGTGCACTTACACCAGTGTGGAAAGGCTTGTACCAACACAATTTACTTCAGGACTAAGACTGGCTTGCATTAGGAAGGATTTGCAGGTAGAACTAGACCACAAACACCCCTAGGGGAAATACAACTCATACCCATAAAAATTCATTTTTCAGAATAGCGTCAATCATTTCTTTGAGCAAACGAGCTATACCAGCAACAGGACATTGCTGCTGCATGAGTATGTCTGCACTAGGGCTTTTCTCCAAATTAAAAAAAAAATGTAAAAAGAATCATACTTCTGCTGCACAGAAGTAAGGATCAGCATTTGAGCAAACATTTCTTTCTAAAAATCTATATAATCCTGATCATTTTTCACTCTAGGAAGAGAAATTGTGGATGTATACTAGTTATGAAATAGTTTTGAGGAGAGGTCACAAAAAGACAGTGAAAACTGGCTATTTAGAATTTGAGAGAGAACTCTTACCAAAGTACAGTACAATTTTATTCAAGCAACTAAGCAAGACGGGTGATAAGTATTAAGCAATTCATTTAACTCTATTTATAAAGCTTAACACAAACTGGACACAGACTTGAAACATGACTAGCAAGCCAATTTTTTAATCACTAACGATAAAAAGCATTAAACTCCGCATTACCCACAACCAACACAGTGCCTTTGATTTCTCTAATTGACCTTAATTGATTAAATGTATGCACTTCATTTTTTGATTTCACTGCCAGCGTATTCTGTCACTTTCTATTATGATCCATTAGGGAAGACACCTGATGATTGTACCTGAATATCCTTCCATTTCGTTCTCACTTCCATCCTCTGATTAATTATCGGGTTTCAGCAAACCTGGTCCCATTTCTCGGGAAGAGGCTGCCTCGCCGGCAGGCAGCCAGGTGCTGCCGACAGATCTTCGTTACGGCAAGGGACTGCAGCCTGCTCTTCGATCTACAGCGCAGCACGTCAAACCTGCCCAAAAGCAAACACCTTTTCTACCCTGAGGTGTCTACCTCAGTCAAGTGTCCCATTACACAAAGAAAAACCCTTTCAGTTCATATATTACTTACCACTAGAGGATCTTTGGGTATTCTTCAATAAGATTTCTCTATATAGTTATTTAATAGAAAGTTTAGTATGTGGTTCATTATTTTTTTTTAAACCCAGTTAAAAAGATGAAGATTTTTTTCCTCCATGAAATAAGGGGCTAAATTCTACTCTGAAATTCCAAGGTACAGTCCCAATTCTCTAAGAATCTACAGAATGCCTATACAAAGGGGAAGATGAGGAGAGAAAAAAAAACCCAAGAACTTGGCTAAGGTGAGAACTGCAATCGCATTTTGAGTTACAGACAAAAGATTTCATTTGCTCAGAAGAGAAGAAAAATACCGCACTGAAACAGCAGAGAGTAAAACACCTAAGTTCTATTTTGTATAGCATTAAACATGGAAATATAGGTGCTGTTCAGCAGTCATGTAACGAACAATTTATAACAACTAGTTACTAGAGGAACACAGGTGCATACTTGAGTGATTTGTCTTTGGGGACTTCAGCCAGAACTCATTGTGTGAAGCCGGAAAACAGTGTGACCCATATATGCTATTAGAATATTATATGTAGCACACACTCGATTTCTGAATACATGTTAGCGCAGTCCCGAGAACCTATATTTATGACAGCAAGGTAGATAATTCACAGACACCGGTAACTGCAGATAATTATCAGAAAAGGGAAATAAATCCTGTGAGTGGGAAACAACAGACAATATTTCTTTCTCTGCGACTATCTTGAAGAGAGTCTTCCGAGAAGGAAAGAAAACCTTGCTGCTTGCTTTTGAGTTATCCTAATGACTTGTGATACTGTCAGAGAGACCATTACAGTGAGTAGGTAATGCTGAAGGATAAATCAGCAAAAGGTCGTTTTGTCCTCACCACAAAATAGAAATTCAAGAAATAATAATCCGCATAACACAGGCATTTTAGCCTGCTAAGGTCAGTGATTTTTGCAAATGATTGTCATGTACATTAATACGGCATGAAGGCTTTCTCAGAGCAAACAACCAAACTTCCCAGCCGTCTAGAGCTTCAGAGAATTACAGCCTGCAGATGCCTCTGTCCAACTCCACATTCTCCAAAAAAAGCACATCTGGATTCAACAACTGGGATCGGCTTTTAGTACCAGAAACATAATTCCTCTATAATACAGTATAAATCAATGTCTATTTTATTTTCAGATAGATGCCTGCTATGCTTTGTCTCCTAGGAAAGGGTTCTTCCAAGTTCCTGCTGCACTCAGGTTCTCTTTATCTTATCTAGATCTTTATCTTATCTATTACATGAGTCAAGGAGGGGGAGGAGGCTCTATTATCTTTCCATACGTACAAGGAAGAGTTTAAGGAAACAGATCTCTTATTGTTCTCCTACAATAATATCCTTGCAGCTTCTAGCGAGTCTCTGGAGGGTACACTGCTACCCATCGCACTGCTACAAATATTTCTCTGAATCCAAACTGCACATCTGACTCATTCTAGAAAAGCCCAGATTATTTTAATGCATTTCTCTACTGCCTTTTAGACATTTGAGCATGATGGTGCTTTCTCTACTATAGATTTTAGCTTGAAAGAGAACTAACATTAGCTCATATTTACACATGAAAGTTAATTCAGATTAAGATAGAAGTCTTTCAACTGTCATGACCATTTCTCAATAACTCCTTCTATGGACAGCTGTAATTCCAAAATATCCTCTTCATAGAAAAATCTTTACTTTGGGCATTTGCTGAGCTGGGAAGTTAATATCTCTGCTACGGCTGTCTTAAAGTTCTCCTGAAACTATTTCATCTTTCCAAAGAAATGCATTAATGAGTCTAATACCTAAAGGAGAACAACAGAAAGACCATTCTAGCTAGTGCTAGTTTGGGCTTTGATAATTTATTCCTGAAGGGGAAGGCAAATAAGCTATCCCAGCATAAGTTCCCTCTTATACTTTTAAAACCTCACGCACACAGATACGTTTTTTTTTCTTTCTCTCTGAATTAGGGACACCAGAGAATCAATCCGCAAGGCCTACTAAGAGTCAAATCCCTGACTGGCTTTATTTTCTATTGAAGTGCAATTAAAATATCAATTTCATCTTCTCCTTGCATCAAACTTGTGAAAAGGAGTCATTTTCTTGCAGTAAATTCCTAAAGATTTCATGACATGATCAGTGGAGCATAGTAGAAGCACATAATAAATCAGTCCAAATTCTAGCTGTGTCTAAAGGGTTTGTAGAAGGTTTTATGTTTCACACTTCAAAATCTGAGTTATAATTAATTTCAGGAATCAACCAACCTGTCCTTACTTTAAAAATGTCAAGCTGAGGAGTACATTAAATGAGATTACAATTACAATTAATCAGAGGTGCAGGCGTGCACACACATACCTTTGCACTTAAATTCTTTGGCCAAAAAAAATATTAGAGCCTTGACAGATGCTAAATGAGCTTTTCAAATACTCACTGGTGATAAATGTTACAGTTTTGCAGCCTTGTGCTAATACACAGCTTTTCAGCAGCAAACAAGCATCATTTGACAACTCCTGCGTTAACTCTAGCACCATGCTGATGGCCATGACAGTTTCTCTCTGGAGTTCTCTCTATCCCATCTGAAAAAAACTCCAGGGATGGAGATGTCTAGCATATTAAAACACACACCCCACAACACACCAACATTTCTTGCAGACATTAAATGAATTTTGTTACTGCTGCTGTCTTTGGCCCCAGTAGTACTTTCTAGCCTCATATCACCCTGCTGAAGGCAATAGAGCTTTCTCTGCCTGGATCTGATTTAACAAGTTGGGAAGTTCAGATTTTGGAAGGGGGAACCTTTGTTGCATCTCCTAACTTGTCTTGATTTTCATTTTCTGCTGTGAAAGCAGAGTGCTTCCAGTCAAAGATGGCTCGGAGCTAAACAGCTTTCTTCTCTCATCCTACAACAGGTCAAAGCATTGTTCTTGCTGCTCTGTAGTTTTTAGAATACAGAGAGATGTATTAATAACGGGGAGATACTCCCATTGCTAATACTGCAGTGCCACACCAGGCAGCTCTAACGTTAAAAGAAACAATCCATTATTTTGTAATACCACAAGGATGAACTTTACAGTATGTGACCGACACACATTGTGCCCAGACGTACCCACAAAAAGCAACTTTAGAGTTAAAATGCAGGGCTCTGATATGATTTTATTTATTTTTATGATAGGAGTCAACACAAGGAACAAGGCTGCCGTGGGCACTCCAGAAGGCGCTTCCCCTCTCAAGGGGCAGGGTCTCTTCCAATGTCCTATTTGCTCCCCATGTGTGTCTCTCCCTTTCTGTGGCTCACCACTTCCACAAGCCAGGAAGGAGGCAATTAGGATCACAGACCAAAACACAAGTGGAAGTTTTTATGAGATGCTTGGAAATAAGCAGGGCAAGGAGAGCTTTCCTTCTCCTCCTTTCCTGCAGACCTGGTCTTTCTACTCCTCCGGTGCACATCTCTCCAAATTCTAGTGCTCTGCAATCACTTCAAAAGGGCACATACTCATCCTCCTTTGCCCCAACCTCAATTCCTCAGGTACTGATCAAAGTTTGGGTAGTCTTTGCAAGGCAATAGTAGCTAGAAATATTGCTTTGTTTCACTGTCACCAGCAAGGGGAAAGGGAACAAAAATAACTGCTCCCTAGTTTAATATGAACTTCAAATAAAAGCACCTCCTCCTCTTCCATTTATCTGCCCTTGGAGCTATTTTTGTCTAGTTCACTAGAAGTGTTACATTCCATTGTGCCCAAAATATTTCTCCTCTTTAATCACTCCGCAGTGCTCCTACCTGCAGTAAATGAACTGAGTAGACAGAAATTTATTACAGCCACCAGCCAGAGATCAAATGCTCTCAATTATTTGGGCCACTATTGTTTCCAGCAGTTTCTCTTTTTAAAGCTGATTGTAGCTGAATATTTGGCTGTTTCTGGAGGAAATGCCAAGACTTTGTTTCATTATACATGTATTCTTACATTCTGTATTCTCTGGAAAGGCTTTACACAAACACCAGGCTTTGTCCTGTTGACATAACACAACTGAAGTACGAGTCTAAGAGCTAAAAGAAACCCTTCCTTCCAGTGCTGCTCCTGATTTCCTAGGTAATGGTAAACACACATCATCTTTCTTCTGCCCTTCTCCCAGAGTTGGAGCTGTCAATGTGTGTTTGGGGATAGAAAACAGGGGAAAGAAGAAAAAAACTGGGCAAGTTCTGTCTCTCTGGTCCATCATCAAAAGGAGGAGGAACCAACTCTTCCATACAACCACTGAGGTGTGTTAGAGCAAACAAAAGGTCTAGATCCTGAGAAAGCTCTTCCTTACATAGGGAGCTAAACGAAGGGATTGAGCAATATGGACCTGAAAGCAATTTCCCTTTCCTTCTCTCATGGACAGTTAGGATGCCCTCATCCTAAAGTCTCTATACAGATTCCCATCTTACTTCCAGAGCAGCCTCAAGTGTTCCCAGACAGGAAGGTGGAGGTGGAAAGAAGAGAGAGCTGGTCAGCCATGGCAGAGGCAAGGACCAGAGGGAGATGAACCACAAGGCTCTGGCCTAGCACAGAAGTGAGAAGAGACCAAAGCTCTCATCTGAAAATGATATGGGCAGTTAGAAAATAAAAATGGAGGGGGAGCTTCCTCCCTTCAGGAAGGGCAGAAAGCACTGTTCAGAATTACAGCTATGCCTGTGATATGAACCCTATGAGCTGTGGACTAGGAGGCCTGGGGCAGATGCATCTTTGGCACCTGCATAATGGAAGCTCTGGCATATGGCATCATCCAGCAAGGGACTTTGTCATCTCACATAAAGACTGGTAAACTTGTTTCTGAAATCTGACAGCTGGTGGAAGATGAAGCTGGATTAGAGGATTTATCATGGGAAGTACAGATGGTTAGCTTGGAGGAGCCATCACAGCAGCTTCACAGAAACAGGAGATCTCAGTGGCATGTAGGGAGATGAACAAGGTCTCCATGTCACAGTAAACTTGGCACAGATGAAGAGGCAGCAGCAAGAGGGAGCAGGCATATTTCCATATGTTTGGTACAGAGCACAGCCTTGCCTCAGGAGAGATTAGTGTGAGAAATCATTGCTATCTTCTCCAGACTAACAGAAGCTAGGCTTTTCATAAAAGAAATGCTGGTAGCTCTGGGGAACCTCAGCATGCAAGTCAGAAGCAAGTGCATCACAGAAAAGATGCTTACTTGTACCTGAATTTTCTCCAGCATATTGCATACTGTACACAAGGGCAGAAAGACATTGCTGTTGAAGGACTTAAGTCATGCTGAAGTATCCCCAAAGCAAGAAGAGACAGCAAGAATTGAGAGCCTGGAGAAGTGCTGAGGGACATAACCAGGTCTGAAGTGTTACAAACCTTCTCTTCTGCCTCTGGTTGAGGTGCCAGGAGAAAGTTTTGCCAAGGATGGGTACAAAACAAACTAAAGCAGGACTTCTCATTCAGCCTAAAAGCAGTTTTTACCCCAGTTATCTTAACAGTATCAATAAAACAGTCTCAGATACACAAAGCTGAGTTTTGAGCTGGTATATTAGACCTGGAGTCATTTAGCAGACTCTCAAAAACTACTTCAGCACAGTTTCTAAAAGAGTATTTCCATAATCCATAATATTTTCCAGGACCTTCCATAGTCTCTGTGACAGTTGCCTATAAAGGCAGTTGAGAAATAACAGCCAAGAGGCAGGTCCTGGAAAGCTTATCCATCACCTAAGGTTTGCCAGCCTCACACGGGCAGCCAAGAGGAATGACTTCTACTGCAAGAGCCAAAGAAAAGGCTCTAAGGGCAACTATTCTGACAGGAGCTGGAGCTAAATAGTGATGGCACCTCTGTGCCACATTGCCCTGCAGGCATGCCAGGGTACATGACTTCTCAGAAAAAAAACAGGATTCAGAAACTGGATCTAGCATCTTAGTTCAGCTGGTTGGAGCATGGTGCTGCTAATGCCAAGATCATGAGTTCAATCCCCATGCAGGGCTATGCTGAGGGTTGGGCTGGATGATCTCCAGAGGGCCCTTCCAACCTTACCATTCTGTGATCTCTACCACTGTTAGCGAACTGAAATTTAATGCTCCTGTTAAGATTACTTTCGATCCCATTTATGTTTCTTAAAACACTTCCCAGCTGGAAATGAAGCACTATTGATAGGTGTAGATGCAGTTAACTTTATGATAGTAAATGCCATGGAGCATCTCAGTCTGGTAATAAAAATCATCCATACCCCTCCTGGTGGTGCAAAAGACATTCTTAATTCTAGATACATGGGCTGTATGGCTCCACACAAAAATGATAAAACAATTTCTGTTATTTTGGACTTGTTTATAAAACCAGATTTCACAGTTTAAGTACTTAGTTGCCTTATGACTTGCAGGGATGAGAAAGGTTACAATTAATTCAGTACATGTCTGATTCCTGATAAAGTCATTTTCACATATATTTTTGAAATTTCAGTCTGTAGTCTTGATCCAGAATTTCCCTGAAGTCACTGAAAACATTGATTTAAAGAAGCTGTTATTCACATGACCTCCTGGGTTTTCCTTCCAAATTTCCCAGGAGTAGAGCTCCCATTGCTCTATTATCAACCTTGAGAGTGGTTTCCTTGAATTAGCCGTTTCAGAAGATTCCAAACCCAGAACAATTCAAACCTCCAGGCTTCTTTCCATTTTTTCTACTTCCAGCAGACTAGAAAAATAAGAGGAAAGAAAGGAAAATACACTCAAACCACATTCACCCACAGAACATCAAAGTGAAGTCTAGGGCTCTTGATAAAGCCCTGAGCATATGCAGGTCTCCCCTTGGAGCAACCTTACCTTGCCTGGCCAAGTGTCTGCATTCAATTAAAGTACAGGCAAATTAAGCTTGAGGAAAAGGTTCACCATCATCCACAACTGGCTGTGAAGATATATCCATCAAGTCTCATTTACCCCAATTAAGAAAACTGATTCCAAAACTGAATGGGGTCTTTCCACTGCCAATGAGGACTTTCGGATTACCTCTGTTATCTCACACAAGTCATTTCACCTCCCTTTATTTCAGTTTGTCTCCTTGGAAAGTGAGGATAAAAGTACTCCTCTGCTTTACCAAATGACCTTTGAGATCTCTCAATGGAAATTGGGAGTCTGTGTTATTACAGTTAGATCAGGTTTCTAAGTCCTGTGCTGGCAAAGCATGTCAGAAGACCTCAACTTCGTATATCTAATTAGAAATCTAGGTTCTGGTGGGAATGGAACGCTTAATCTAGAATATGAAGTTGTCTTGAATCCACTATAAATTGATTTAAAAGATAGATGAAAAACTAAATGGTATAATTAGAAGGTTAAACTCAAGGGAGTCATTAGACAAACTACGAAAAGATCAATTTTTTTTTTAAAAAAAAGAGCAGAATCAAAGATAATTGAATTCAACCCTTTCAACTCAGTTTTCTTTACTTTCCTCAGTTGAGAAAACATTATAATTCAATGTCAAACAAAAGAGTTAGATAATTTCTTTGAGATTTGTTTAAGTATTAGGTTTAAATAAGATTTGATAAGGTACAGGAGGTCACCATTTAGCCTGATGCAGTAGAAAAAATTTAAGATATTAAACATGATCCACCTAAAACTATCACTATAATCCAACATTTCATAAACTTAGCTTAGAGAATTTAAAGTTATATAAGCTTTTTAAAACAAATATACTGAAGAGAAAGCTAAAAATGAAGCAGACTACCTGATAAAAGCCACACATTTTGCTAGTGAAATTTAAGTTCTCCAAAGTGCTTCCATGAATTAAGAATCTAATTCTCATTTATGAAAACACTTAGTAAAATTTTCCTGTAGAATCTATAAATGAAGAATTTTCTAAAATTAGGTGACAAAAGCACTCATTTTATGATTTTTATGACAAAAATACATGGTGCAAAGGCTCCTGGAGTTTAAGATTGCTTTTATTTCATTTCTCACCACAAAAATGAAAAAGAATGGAGGGAAGATTGTATTGCCAGGTTTCTCATTATTAATAGTGAGGGAAGTGGTTGCCTTAATGCATTTGATCACATCATAATAATCACAGCTCCTTCCCAAATATGCCAAAGCGTTATGCAGAAGTGTCTTTGCGCCAACTGTGAGCCGTTCGGTCCTGACCGCTGACAAGTTGTGACAACTGCACCAAGCCTTCTGGGAGAGTGTAAATATAACCAGCTTTGCACCCACGTGAGTATCATCTGTCGACACAGGAGCGCTACCAAAGCCGCAGGGAAGGCAAGGCCACACGTTGCAAAAGCTTCCTGAGGTGCTTCGGGAATAATAAAAAGAACAGTACGCATACATATGTAGGAAAGGATTGCTCAGTAATATGCACACTCCAAGGGCAGGCCTGCAAATTCCTGATGGCACTGGGCTGGTGCTCTCCTCAGGGATATGCCCATAGGAAAGTTACTATTAATTCCAGTAGAACAGCTTGAAGGGAAATTCTGCATCCAAAACATGTCCAGATGCTGAGATAGAACTAACAATCAAATCTACCAAGTGGTTTGAAATTGAATTAAAAACACACACATACATCCCTATTACTGAAGCATTACTGAAACTTCACAAGCCTGAGACATGCCTTCTTGGATTTGGGCTAAATCAGTGCAGAGTACTTTCAGGAGCAGCCTCCTGTCTCCTCGCTTTGTCTTACACTTCTCACCCTCTTCCAAGTCCCTCCTGAAGGCATTTCCAGCCACGGCTTGCAAAAATTGCAACATAGCTTATAAACTGCATCAGCCTTGGTGTTTTGTCAACAGCTCAAATTCAAAATTCAGCATCAAACTGAGGCTCTTTTGTGATTAATGTCAGCTGAGGG
Source organism: Rhea pennata (assembly GCF_028389875.1). Taxonomy (NCBI): domain Eukaryota; kingdom Metazoa; phylum Chordata; class Aves; order Rheiformes; family Rheidae; genus Rhea; species Rhea pennata. The sequence continues at coordinate 12,689,526 of NC_084677.1, forward strand.
AGCAAGAATGCAAATTCACAACCAGGCTGCCACTGGAAAAAAAAGAGACCTTTCAGCAACTGCTCTTTTTGACCAAGGCAGCTCTCTTCCTATACTACTTATTGCTAAGCAAGGGAAATCAGAAGTTTGAGAAATAATTAAAAAGCCATCTCAAACTCACATGCAGAGGTGTTCAGACTGGAATTTGGCACTTGGATACCCTCTGATAATATGGCAAGGCAGAGCCACAGAATTGCTACTACCTACCCTACTCCAATTGCCTAAAACCTTAACAACATAGTTCAGCTCCATTATTCCCCCCAGGGTAGCTGACCAGGGCAAGATTCTAAAGAGCCAGAAGCAAGGAGAGTGCAAACATTTGCAGAAGTAGTACAGGAGACAATCAGGACCCTGGTGCTGCCCTGCAACTCCTGTAAGAGGGTGTTGCGGAGGGGAAAAGAAATAATTCATTCTTTATGCACATGGTAGGTTAGACGAGAAATAAGATAAAATTGAAGCCAGGGAAATTCAATTTGGACATCAGGAAATAATTTCTAAAGATGTCTATGCCCCAGAATAGGAAGCTTAGGGAGACTGGGGAAGATACAGTGCTGGAAATCTAAAGAGAGATAAGCTCGATGACCTCCTGAGGTCCCTTCCAAGCCTAGTTTTCTGTAACTTAGGGTAAATTATTCATTTTTTTTTTTCCTCAGAGGACTTCAGTATCTGTACAACCTCTAACTTTACAGATATAGTGGATATGCTTGCTTTTGAATCAGCAGCACTTTTAGTGTTTTGAGGTACATAAACCAAGTAGTAATAATTATAGCATTTTATGATAAAATTCTCCTACAATTATATATAGGCTACAGCTCCATTTGATTCAAGAACATCATTAGGCATCTGGCTTTCTTTCAAACAGGAGCATCAGCCATTTTAAATCATATTCCTCAGCTGCTCCCAAATAAATATGGAGACTGACACCTTGTAACCTGTGAATGTTAAGTGCCTCAAGTGCTTTATTGTTGCTAAGTGGAAAGGCTCAGTTTGGCATTGCAGTTTGATAGTGCACATTGTAAAAATCGTGTGCAAGAAGCACATCTTTGTGTGATTTGTGCATCATCTTCACTGATTTTTATCAAAACCACAAATTTAAGAATAGACCTAAGAGACAATAAAGGAACCATATGGATTTCATGCATGTAGAATCCAAAGGAGGACTTCAGTGGTCGATAGGAATCTGATCTTAACATCCAGTGCACACACTGGCACAAGCCCAGCAAAGCACTTAAGTGATTCCATTAGCTTAAATGAAACTACCTGTGTACTTAAAATTAAGCATGCACTTAAGTGCTTTGCTGGATTGAGGCCAGTCTCTTCAACATCTTGCAGTGCACAGAGCACTGGCCTCACCTAATCACAGTAGACTTTAATTGACAAAAAGAAAAAAATCAGAGTAATGCCACATTTAAACTGATCCTCTATCTATAAGGCAGCTATGATAATTACAGTGGGTAGGACAGGGTTTGTTTATCCTACCCCAGTGCTTGAAGTATCCTGCTGGATTCAATCCACTAGGCCACAGCTCTGTCCTAAGCCTTTCCCAGCAACTCCTCATTGCATTTTCCATCCAGCATAACTCACAGAAACACCACCTCCATGGCTGATTACACTAGAGTCTCGCATAACTATGTTGTCTTTCATCCTAAGTATGTCCTGTCCTTCACTGTTGTCTCCTGCTGATGTACACCTGTATTTAGACTGAGAGTGTCTTCTGGAGAGTTTTCACTTATGCTTTCAAACTCTTTACGCACCTCTAGAGCCATATAAAAAGTAATAGGGGTATATGAGAAATGGTATTGATGTTACTGTAACTAAAGACAGCAGACTACATAGGGACAATCTGAACATCTCCATAACCTGAGGAACAATACTCTTGATATATCAAACTTATTATCCAACTTCCAAGCAAAAGAATAGTGTGCACTTAGAGAGGCATTAGCTTAGATCATTTTGGCAGGAACTTGTAGAGAGGTGAGATTATCCTGTAGTTGCTCTGGAACAGCCCATTTCAGGAGAAAAAAAAAAAAAAAACACCCACACAAGGCATCTCAGCAGGAATGCAGAATTAACTTTTCAGTGTTTTCCTTTAAACACAGTTACAAAAGACAGAAATGAGACTTCTGGGAACTTGTCAGACTATTCAGTTTAGTGAATACAATTGCAAAGAAACACAGTGGTCTTTCATTTTTTGGTAGTATCATGGGTAGAGCATAGTGATGGTGAACTCAAGTTCTGTCCTGCCTGCATGTGACACTACTCACATAAGTCTACCTTTCGCTTTAACTGCTTCTGTCCAAGTATGTAAGTACAAGACTGAGACACAAGCCAGAATCAAAATATGGCAAACAATACCTGGGAAAGAGGTGAAACAAGTTTCCAGAAGTATAAGGGAAGTTTGTAACAAAAGGCATGATGTTACACTACTTGTCCATGATCAGTGAATAGCTATCCTTCATCTATGACTGCTAAACAAACCTGTGTCTATGAAACTAGCTTCCCCTAATGCAACCAGGGAAACAGCTGGAGTAAGTAGGTAGAGTCCAGGAGGTATATAGATCTGGCAACAACAGTTTTCTGTAGTGGCTCCCTGAAACGCAAGTATGCTTTCTAAAATGCAACCACACTGTTTCCCATACTTACTATAGAAAATGAATTCCTGCAAGTAAGAATTCAATAAGCTTGTTTTCACAATATCTACAAGTGATATGCCATTTAAAACTGATCATCCTTGCAGTGGCTGCTCCAGACTTGTAGCAGCTTTAAACTCAGACAGGACCTCATGCTACAACCAGCCCAAGACAAGAAGGCAAGAATAATTCAGACGTAGAGGTAGTATTTTGTTACCAACACATTTGGGAAAATTTGTCTTTTCACACAATTTGAACAAGAATCCAGAATCCTTGTATCAAAGAAATTGTGCAAGTTATTATGCACTCAGGACTCCGGCTGAAAAGAAAAGGCATGTTCTGCAGCTTGGAAGACATTTAACTTCAAAAGAAACTTGAAAGATAAATATTTGCCTTGTGGAAATGGACACTACACAGAATGAATTTCAGCTGTATCTGTTTGTCAACTAAAATATCTACCTACAAGCCATGTCACTGAAATTTCATCTCTGGCTGAAGAAAAAATACTCGTTAAAAAATCTGTAAAGAATTGTGTGTTTTGTAAGTCATCTTTTGTAAACTGAGCCCTTAAACAGCCTTAAAACAGGTAAGAATTAGGGACTAGCAGTGAATTCACCTGAAAAGCATGAATTTGGACACAGCAGCAATTTTGAAACTCCCAACTGTAGGTCCACTTTCATGATCTACTCATCACAGGGAAAGTCACCGGGACTCTTCTACATTTGAATTATTCATGGGCTCAGACCCTGAACGAATGCACAAGTGCATGAGCTTTCTAATTGCCCTTTGCAACAACCACATACAGAAAGCTCATTTGCTAAGATGCATGGGCAAGACAAATACCAGGATATAAAACCAATTCAAGGGAAAACTAATTTTAAAATGTCAAAGAGCAACTCTCAATTTGTACTCAGATCAGTCACATCAACTCCCACAACTTTGCAGCAGTTGTCTCTACCAGGATATATTCCAAAAACACATTCCAGTTGCAACAAAATGTTTTTTTCCTTTAATACCTCCATCCTATGGAAAAAGGGACTTTATTTTTTAATTTACTTTATTGCATCTGCTCAGAACAGAGTTGAATCTGATGCAATACATTGCTTTCCTGCAAGGCATATGGTATTTGCAGAGTGAGTAGAAGGAAAGATGACAGACAGGAAAAGGTTCAGACTTCTGTAGCCTTGGTTTTGCACTGTGTGGTAATTACACTGAAGAATTCATGACTCACTTTGGTGCATTACTGTGTGTTGCTAAATTAGAAGTTTGGCAAGGACACCAAACAAAGGACAAAAGATATAGTATTGGTTCTTCCAGAATAACTCATCACTGTACCCTCATGGCATCTCAAAGGTTTTTGCTTAGCACCCCAAGAAAACTTTTAAGCAAGAATGACCTATTGAATCAAAAATGCTCTGTAGGAAAGTTAGTAGAAGTAAGTAAAATACCTCCCAAAAGTCAGTGCTATGCTCATCAATCATTAAGATGGTTTGGTAAACTGCGTTCCTTAAGACTTGTTTCTGGGTCTACATGGAGTATTCTTCCAGAGACAACTTAAGACTGCTGTACACTACAGCAGAAACATGATGTAAAGATGAAGCTCTTCCACTATATAACGTGCATAAAGGAAGAAAATGTTTTACAGAAAATGCTGTAAAATGCTGTTTTACAGCAGCTTACAAATGCGCATTGTCAAAATGATTTACATAAAGGCCCTCTAGTCATTTGACAGCTGCAATGAGGCCAAACACACTCAAAGATGTACACATTGGGATAACAATTTAACTCTTACAGACAAATCCTTTTCTCTCAAGTATTGCAGTAAGCCTGGAGTTATGCAGCACACTGGAATTAATCCAGTTTAGCCAGATGCAGCCAATCCTCCATGTAATGCTGAACTAGTTATTCTGACTATAACAAGGAAGTATGGGTACCAGTGATAAAAAAGACCTAGTGTTAGAAGTCAAAGTTTGCTGTGTGCCTCCCTATTTACTTAGTTTTCTCCACGTACAGACATAGAAGCACCTTTCTCCCTGTTAGGAGAAGTGTGGGAATTAACTTGTATTATGTACTTTCACATCTTTTCACAAAAGGTACTACAATATGTAGTCATAAAGTTGTTTAAAAACAGATCAAAGCAGTCCATGCTAGAACACAGAGTGCTTAAAGTGTAAGCACAAATGCCATCTACAGAACTTGCCATTGAGTTCAAGGTCTCCCCCCAAGTAAACCTGGCAAATTCTCAGAAGTAGCAGAGGCAACAATTAATGTTGAAGTCCTCATGCACTAAACAACCACTGTTCTGTATATTACGTACTTTGTTTAAAGGCAAGCATGGTGATTGCAAACAGTTATTTTTAACTCTTTTCAGTATACATCTGTTGAGTTTTTGATTTCCCCCAAAAAATCAGTTATTTACCAATTTGGCAGGCATCCAGATTTCTATATGAAACATGTGAACTAAGCACAAAATAACTTTAATGTGCATGGGTGCATGTATTGTATTTATCTGCTTTGCTGATTAGAAATGCAGTTAGAAGTGCTGGGAGCTTTCAAAGGAACAGCCTATTGTGCCTATCTTCTCATTTCCTAGAGGTCTCCAGGCTTAAAAAACGTTAAGAACAAGACTATGAAGCTTTTCTTTACGTTTACTTGGTGCTCCTCTGACATACGTCCCATCAACTTCACTTGAGAAAGGGATCCTCAAGCTAGATGTAAAAGGGACATAGATTAGGGTGTACTAGATGCCTTGAACACAGCTTTAAAGAGCACGTATCAAGAAAACTCTCCAGCATAAATGAGCTACCAGAATATCTGCCAGTGTGGACCTCAGCCAGCAAGGCAAGCAAATTAAATGCTGCAATTGCTTCTCTGACAGTTCTCCAGCAAAACTTGTACTGAGTTTTGCCTCCCTGGTGAAAAACAGATGATCAGTGTGCACCAAAGGTCAGTAGGTTCAAACTAGCTGAGACCAATGAAGGGAGGAAATTAAAATGCCACGAGGGCCGCACAGAGTATATCCTACCAGCAGGCTCTTTACAAGCTCACTCCAACGCCCACTGAAGTCAATTGGACTGTTTTCGAAGATATCACTGGCTTCAGATCCCACCCTGCCTCACGACAAGGCTTCAGGACACTCATCATTACTGATTTGAGATGGCAGTGCTGCACAGAGAAGAGAGAGGGAGACCTTCAAATAGGTAAGTGCTGAGTTAGGGCTATGGAGGTCAATACACCACAGTGCTGCTCTTATTGAAGCTTAGAGCTGAGGAAATAGTGAAGAAAAAATATGTAAAGATATTCATTTGAATTTGAAAATGGATTTTGAGGTCAGTCTTGGCAACCTTTCAGCATTTGTTTTCTGCCTGCATGTGCAGAACCCTATTTCTAACTTGGATCCTTCAGAAATCTCAGCAGACCCGCAATGTGAATGGCCAGATGTTCAGAAAGGTGAAACTCAAAACGCATATTTGATTCCTGATGCAATTACATAACCTGTCCAGCCAGAAGACAGAATCAACCCCACGTGACTTATGTAAGCAACCCAGATGGAGCTTTGCTCATAAAGCAGTTACTGTTATTATTAGCATATGCACATCTGGCCAGCAAAGCCAACCCAACCACAGTCAGAACCAGCACACTTGGGTCCCAACTTGTTACACTTCGGCGACAGTCTGCTATGAGATGAGTTATAAGACCTGCCTACCTTGTGCAGTAGAACATGACAGAGATGCCCAAATTATTAGATATCCATGCAACAGTGCTGCGAGACTTAGCAGCTCAGGTCCCAGCACAGCTTTGATGAACACTCAGCAATACATCCAAACACACACATCTTTCAGCAGAGCACCACAATGCACAAATGCCCTTATACTTCTCCAAATCTAAGTGGGCTTGTGTGCAGCTGAGATGGAGGCTCCTGCTCTGAGAGCCCCATCACTTTCCACACCCTATTCTGCCTGGGCACAGCCAGCATGGGAAGAAAGCTCAGTCCATATACAGCCAAGCCCACAGGCTGGAAGAGTGGGCTGTCAGACAGCAACAGGGCCTGCGGCCACTTCCCCCCAAGAAGAGGCTAGCTAGGACGTTGGTTGCAGAACTGGAGAATTCTCCCAATCTATTCAAAGCTGCTTAGCAGAGCTGCTAATCAGGTGGAGAAAAGAGGCCATTTCAAGACATACATGTGCATGGCAACCTCCTATATCAGGACAGGGAGAAGCACACCACTTGCGTTTACTCCCATACCCTCCCTACCGGTCTCCCTCGCAGCACAAGCACTCACCACATGCCTGCTCACCCACTGGGGAGCGCAACAAGCAGTTGCAATTGGGAATAGTCTCAGATTTTTCCTGTTCAAGGACAACGTGATCTTTTTTTTGCTATGATTTCTTTCCTTGGCCTTTATATGTAGGCTGCATATGGTACTAATTTCACACCCATTTTCAGATGACGCAACAAAATTAAATGACACGGCCACAGTCACACAGAGATGGCATCATTAATGCCGGGTCCAGGAAGATCTGATTCCCTGTCCTACGCTCTAAATAAAATACAGAAAAAATGGTACATCCCTCCAGTGTTATCACTATATGACTGTAGGACTTCGCAGTCTGACAATATCATCCTACCACATTACAAAACCTACAGTTCAATTTAGCTTTAGTGTCCTTGAGAGGTCGAACTTTCATGGGAAATTGTTGGAGAAATATGGCTTGCATATGTTTGTGCCAGAAAGCTGCTTCTGCTGCTTCTCTCCACAACTGTGATTCCTGCATTTTTTTTTTTTTTTTTTTTTTTTTTGAATTATGACTCAAAGACTAAAAGTACAACTCGGGTTTCAAGAAGAATGCAAATATGCATATTCAGCACCCAAGGCAAATTCTCCCACCGCTGGTATTAGCCTGTCTGAGAAGTTAGGACAGCACTTCTGGCAGATTCAGCTAGTAGCAATCACAATCCCTGCCTGGCCTTTGGACATTGGGGTCTAGGGAGCAAAGAAAAGGAGAAAATCACTTTCTACGGACCTTTCTATTAAAGGACTTTGGAGGCAATTGCCACTGCTGTCTCTCTCACCTTTCTAAGCCTCGGTCCTTTTTTCTCTCCTCACTTTTCCTTCTGTTTCTCAGCCCTCCTGGCAGTGAGGTGCCAGTAAGTGAAGAACTAAATTACTTTCAACAGCACTTACTGTGAGGTACAAACAGGAGCACGTTTGCAGTCCTCACCTGTTTCTTGCTGCCACTGCAATGAATGAGCAGATGAGAAAGTGATGCTGCAGAGGAGCACAGCCTCTATAAATTTCATGGAGGAAGAGAGGCTACAAGGGCACGCAAACTGCCAGCATTTCCCTCCAGGCCAAAGCAATTCATATTTCAGTACTTTGCAGCATCCTTCCCCCTTCAAACTGTTTTTGCAGGAATGCTGATATCTCCCTCCTGAAAGGAAGTCAAAATGCTTGACCAGAAGTATGAAAGGGGTTCAGCTGGTTTCTCTGAAGTACTATGAGGAAAACAGCTCTGGGTCTAGCTGAACTCATGGTCTCTTGGCCACTTCACTCCCCTTTTGCTACAAGTTTAGAACACAAACTGGTGGAAATACAGCGATTAAGCTCCAATACTCATGCCTCCATAATGCATCCCAGAGTGCGCTCAGGCATCTGCTAATACACCACAGACACTTAGTGCACGCTGCCCCTAAGCCAACACTGCAGACCCTGTGCACATATGGAGCAGCTGCACAGCAGAAACCTTCGGCCCCAATTTTTATGCTGATCTCCTCACTGAGTTTTCAAGCAATATGCCAAGAAACCAGGAAACTACATCTTCTCTGGTGTATAGAATAACCCCACAGACTTGTTGACACTGATGCATAAGAACACGAGAAGTCAGTCTCCATAGACATCACATGAGACAACTCATGCATTGGCAAACCTTGATCCACCAGGCGCTCAGAAGGGCAGTGATAGCACCACCCTCACTCAGCCCTACCCCACATCCTGTCCAAGCTTGGCACGCACCAGTGCTCTGCCCTGCGCCAGTGCCAGGACGCTCCTACCCCAACAGCACTGCAAAGCAAAACAGCATCCAAGCAGCCCTTGACCCCCCAGAATGGGGTCTCTATACCCAAGAGGCACACAGCTTAGTCTACTTAATTATTAGAAGGCACCTATAATTACCTTCTCTGAATTAAGGAATACACAATATGAGTAGATAACAGGCAGTATAAGTAATTTCCTTTTGTTCTTCCTCTGATATCTATCCTTACTGTTTCCTTCTAAATAGCTTTAACCTTACCAGTCTTAATCTGCTGCCTTTGAAACATTTTCAGATCTGCTACTTCTTTGCTCTTGATGGAATTCATTTTCCTTGATTTGTTGTCTGTTGCCAAATGAGTCATCAGGTGCTGGGAACTCCATTGCATCACTCTACATTTTAACTAAACACAGACATTGAATTAAATTTAACTTCTGCTTTACCTATAGCCCTTGACTTACTACATCATTTCCTATTGTTAACTGGAATTTGAAAGCAGTCTTTATGGACTCAAGTCAATATTTGTGGCCTTTTATTATATGAAAGTCTTAAATTACATGACCATGGGTATTTCAGAGCTTAGTCCAACAAAGCACTGCACATCAATGAGCTGATGGGACCTCTGCTCCCTCTGACAGGATTAGGCATGAGGTCTCCACCATCCTTTCAGTCTGTTCAGTCCTTGATTATCAAGCTACGAAGCTGAAGACCAGTAACCAGGGCTTCCAGTGAGTTCGGTAAGCAATTGAGTGGCTGTCTGTGTGTCACTGCCACTCAGAGCCAAGCTGAGCTCAGCAGATGCTGAAGACGACAGTGCTTCCTGCAAGGCATGCTCCTACCCTGCCACAGCTCACAAGCCCAAACAGCAAATGAGTCCACCTGAAAACACAAATACAGTGTAACTTCAACTTCTATGAGCCATGGTATTAATACTTATATGTATGGCAGTCAGGACTAAGGTGTTGAAGTTGAGGTCTGGGCAGCAAAGCTAAGCCCCGATCTAGTCAACTTGACTTGAGCTGCCTAGATATTTTACAACACAACACCCACTGCACTAGTTTGTGCCTATTCTGCATGTTTTCCTGTGAGGAAGAACAGAAGTCAGAGCAGACAGCCACATACAGAACATTAATCTAAAAGATAATAGGAAAAACCTTGCAAGAGGAGGATTCAATTCACTTTAATACCAAGAAAATCTGTATTTCTCACAATGACACCTGGAATAGTCAACACTTGGCTGCTCCAGGCTCAGCTCTGTATACAAAGGTCATGATATTTTGTCAGTGGAGGAAAAAGGCAGAGATGGACTAGTCAATAATTGACTGAGTCTCATTACTCACTGCAGTCTGTATCTTGTCACCATGTCCCTATCTCAATGTTTTAGTTAAAAAAAAAATCACTGAAAATAACTTTTTGTAGAAGAAAAAGAAATCACCAGACAGCAAAAAAATCCTGTCTTTTTCTGTCAAAGGTCACTCATCACTTAGGTCTGTTTACACTGTACCTTACATCAACCAGGAAAAATACAGAGCAAAGCACACACTAATAACCTCTCCTTTGGGTGCAAAATTTCCATGGAAACCTTTTAGTCTTTTTTTGAAGTTATCTAGATCTTCAAAGAACCAGAGAAGGAAAAAGCATGCCCTTGAAGCCACTTTCACTTTGCATGTCTAAGATTCCTCTTCACAGCCCACCCAGGAGTCATGACCTTGACAATTCCTGGCAACAGTGCAAAATTTTCATCTCCCAACAGGGAAGGTAAGCAAGCAATCATCTTCACCACTGATAAAAAGTCAACTACTGCTGTGGATGATAGGTTGTGTGCATATATTACTTTTATCACTCTTCTAACTAGGATTAAACCTGAGGACAGTACTCTGGTGGTACAGACACCGTACAAACCCCAAACAGCAGTTAGTCCTTGCCTTAAAGCATTTACACTCTGAAAAGACAGTAGATAAATCAAGTCTTATTATCCCAGCATATAGATGGACACTGATCTCAGAGAGACTAGCACAGAAGCAACCCCAAAGGCAGATAGGTCGGCCTTTTAAGAGAGCCTGCAGCACAATTACGCCAAGTTGTGCCAGGGCCAGCCCCAAGGGCTGTGACGGCTTCACATGGAGATCCAAAGAGGTTCCACATTCAAGAGTGGAGCAGACCCAGATCAGGGCTCCTACCTTTAAGCAGCTGGATTACAACCATCTTGGGGCACCCTGGCCATGCCATGCAAGGAAGCAGCTCAGCCAGGGTACATGGGAGTTCATTGGGAAGCAAGTTGTGTTGAGTTCATAAAAAAAAATTGCTAGGAATAGAGAGGGCATTCATTTTAATACAGTTTTTTAAAAAACAGTGTTTTCACAAACACCTGAACAATTTGGGAAGTGAGGAAGAAAGAAGGCTGCTGGAAAGCCAGGTGCCTTTCATAAGCAGCCACCTTTCACATGTTCTTCTCTAAACTTAACAGCCTTCACAGCAAGGCTCAATTAGAGAACAAGAATATCATGACTGTTGGAAGAAAGGCTTTTTTTTTTTTTTTTTTTAAGGGACAACTTTGCAGAAGAATTCTCCATGACCAAAGTTTTTGGTGCCTTTAATAGCAAATCTCCAAAGACATAACTGCACTTGACTCTAAACAGAGTTCAGGAAACCTTTTCTTACTGCCTACCCCTAAGAAAGTAGCACAGGAGAAGAGGAATCAGAGGTGTGGGAAAAAGGAGGTGCAAGGCAGGACTAGCAACTCCACTCTTACCAGGAAGACAGTGCACTTTTTGCTTCCAGTCATACCATACAGCCCTTAGATATGAGTAATCACATGTCCCAGAGGATGCTATGTGTTTTAAGCAATTTTCTGATTCAGGATTCACCTAAAGTCTTTCAGATCTTCCTATACAAAAATATTCTTAAGATTGAGCTTCCAGCGAGGCTAGTCAACAGTATTAATTATTCTCTGCAGAGCTGAGACCTAAAAATATCATGACAGTATCTCTGTCCTTTAGTGTCTCCTATTAATAGATATCAAAATGATCTAGGGTGCTCTTCCTATCTTCTTTCAGGTGAGGGAGCAGAACTGAAGCAATTTCTAGCACCATGCAACCAGGGAGTGTCCAACATAGGACTAGTGTCTCTCAGAGGCAGCGTACTTTGCAGGCTTAGGTTACACTGCCTAGTTGCAACACTCTCCCACAAGGGATTTTTTAGTATTTCAATTTCTATTTCAGGCTGTGGCATGCTTAAAATGTCATTACGGCTTGCTTTCTTACTTCCTCAGGTTTTGTGTTTTTTTTTTTTTTTTTTTTTTTTGAGATGATCTGACTGAAAATTCAGCCAAGATGCAAGAAGCTCAAGTCAAAAAAAGTCAAAACATCCATAGAAATCAAAATTAGACAGAGAAAACAATTCCCAGAAGAGTTTTTCAGCATACAAGTAAACTGTTCTTTTGTGCATGGATGCACTCGTATGCGCAAGCATGCACATCGCAGCATGCAGAAGCATCCCGTGTGCATGTGTAACTACAGCCTGCTTTAGCATCAGCACACATTTTTTCCTGGCATAAACTGATGTCGCTCCATTGATTTCAACAAATCTGCAGAATGATTTTTATGTGTAATTTAGTGAGCCACATTTTATATACTTTAAAGAGATTCATATACTATTACCTGAACTCTGTGTGTTTTGAAACAAATACACAAAGAATATAAGCTAGTTGATTATAGGCTATAGATATATAGGCTAGTAATATGGGCCTTTTTAAAATAGGAATCAGTTTTATTACAGGAGATGAGCTCAGGTGGTGAGCATGCTATCATGTCATGCACATTGAGATAGCTTGTTTTGACTTAGTTTAAATAATTTTTTAGATAATACAGCCTCCTAAGCAGTTAATTTTCTTTTATGATGTCCTACCACTTAAGAAGGGAATTTCAGTCCCTCTAACATGGCTATATGCAAGATTATTGCTCTGCCTGAACCACTGGAGCAAATGCAATACCTTCGCAGGCCAGTCGCATTGCTTCAGCGACAACAATAACCGTTTTTGTTCCTGCGTTGCCAGCCAGTTATTTGTTCCAGCTAACAGAAGAATTAAGCATTGTGAATCAGATCCTCAGCTGATATAATTAGATGGCATTTCATTGAAGTCAAGGCCAGCTGATCCCAGCTGAGGAGCTAACTCCTGATCTGTAGCAGCAACAGCTGATGAGTAATAACCGGACCAGCAAGAGTGCTCTTTTGTCACCATAATACAAGAAACAAGCGCTCAGCTTTTGGTTTTCAACAGGTTTCTCAAGCAATTCCTCAGGTTTTGGGTCATCCACAACTTTTTCCCCTTCAGTTAAAGAATGGGAACATTCAAAGCAAAAGACTGAAGCTGGAAATTTTGGCTTTCTAGAAATTAGCTGAAGATGGCCATGTGTTTCCAGGATGGACTGAACTTTGCCCTGTGCCGTGACAGCTAGACAAAGCCAGCCAGCTCTGCCGGTAACAGTGAAAGCCAGACAAGTGCCTCCCTTTCATTACTGTTTAGCTCAAGTTTGCAGCTCAGTGCACCTCCAGTCAACCTTAGCAAAACCATTACGGGAAGGGGTGACTGCCCAGGCTGCCTGTTTGATATAAGGAAAAGATTTGGTCAAGATTTGTACTTAAAAATATCATGCAGCTAACAAAATCTTGGACTGGAAAGCAGTAAAAGTTTAGTTGCAGTTAAGTTTGCCTTTTTTTTTCTGTAAGATGTGTACATATATGTAAAGACACACTAACACATCAGTTCAAACAAGTATCACTGATCTCATACACAAACCAGAAAAAAAGCTACAGGCTTGCCTTCTGTTCAGTAGACTGATCAAGCATATTCTTCAGCAATAAAGGTGATTTTCACAGTATGGGAGGTTATATGCAGTACCTGTCAGATCGCTGGTGTGAGCTGCGTTTATAAGGCAAGCACCAATAAATTGGATCAGCACATGCATCTTCGCCGAGGGAGAGCAGGAAGAACTCCAGGCAGTGCCACAGCAGGGGCCAGGCAAGGCAGGTGATGCCCTCAGAACTTCCAGCATCAAAGATACAGATGTTTTCAGAAGGGAAAATCTATTTTTCCATCAGAAGTAACAAAAAAATCATGTTGATAGAAAATCCGCAATCGGGCCTGACTTCCAGCTCACCCTGCCACATTCAGGCTTTACATCAGAAGGCTATAAACAGTTTTAACAGAAAATAATAGCTTGGCATGTTTACTCACACAAAACCACGCTTCATTTATTTACCTCAATACGTTACCACATACACTGACCATTGTTGCTGCTCAGTGAGGCAAGGAAACAAAATAGGAAAAATAAGCATCTACATAGATTTTGCCAGCACATAAACTATTAATTCACACGAAACAATGAAAAAATGCTGAGATTTATGACAGCACTCCTGAGTTTGCCACTATAGTGAATAAAAGCAGAGATAAAACATGCAAAAAAAAAAATACACTCAGTGTTAATTTGTGATAAAAATATCTACTTGCTTCAAAGCAATCTTACATTATGATTGTAGTGATTTAACACAAGATTTCCAGTAACATTCAAATACTTCCAAGAAAACACAGGAAGGATTTTTTTAAATTCAGGAGGGATAATTTAATAGCCAAAAAAAGAAAGAAGGAAAAATAGAGGTGGTGATGAGGGACTTGATTTCATTGAAATTGGCTGCATACAATAACTTATTAATGTCAGAATATTCCATTAAGAACTCATTATTTCCTTGTTTATGTAAGGCTAGCAATTATCAGAGGTAATGTTGGTCCAGCACACAACAGAAGAGAAATGAAAAGCTTTTGGGTGACAACCTAGAATTCCATGGGAAGGCATAGAGTTTAGAACAGAAAAAATATTTGCATGTTTCTTACTAAGTCTGAGCCCTTAGAAAGTAAGATGCTTCAGAAGTTACTTAAAGCTGTTTACTATCTGAATTAGGTGTTACTACAGAGGCCCTATGGCTCTTCACAGATCAGTTCTGTGATTAAAATCTTATTCAAAGACTTGGAAATAATGCTCCAGGGTTGCAGAAATCCATCATTCCCATCTAAGGCAGATGTTTGAAGTCAAGGTAGCTACCGTGCATAGGACATGGAGCAGTCGGGACAGGGAAAAGCCAGACGTGCCTTGGCTTCATTCCCTCACGTTATCAACCAGCACAGCTTAGAGGCACAGAGGGGCTGTATTATACTACTACCAGGATGATCATTAACAGACAGTTTCCAGAATGGACTGGAAGGCTTGGGAAAAGAGACTGTGGGAAGTACACATTGCCCCTTACCCAGAACTAAGGTCACAAGCTTCTCCTGGTAGTGTTTGCTGACAAGCCTGTCCATCTTATTTCACAGATGACCATATCAGTGAGCAAAGGAATTTGTTTCATCTTCAATATCTGCAAGTAATTAGACATTTTTATTGCATGAAATAAGAATAAAAGAAAAAAACTGATTGAGGTAACAGTGTTTGCTCATCAGCGCTGGGAGAGGCTGAAGCTTGAAAGATACCAGACAATTTAGTGTGAAAAACATATTCAGACTGTTAAAGAGGATGGAGAACACTACACTAGAGGCAACCCAAATTAACCAATAAGTAGGATATTTTCCAAAAGTCCAAGGAGTCTGGGAAGGCCAGGACTAGAGCTGATGGACATCCTCCCAGCCAATGGCATGGCCCAAACAACCCACAGAAGTTGCAGGGAAGAACATGGCAGTAAGTGCTCTCCTGGGCTGCCTGTGACTGGATTCCCAGCTGCCCTTCACCCTGAATTATCAGGGATGGGGTGCAGCTGAACACAGTGCACTGAAAGACCCTGTGGGTCAGTTTTTGCTCAAACATGCTAAAAGGAAAGTGCCACTGCATATTTACAGACCTAGGGAGAGTTGACTCCTGTCTTTGAGAGGACTCTCAAAGACATTAGCTGTAGACCAATAGCTAGTTGCTACAACTGTAGCTAAATAGCTGCAGACCAACAACTCCATCACAGGTGCTTACTAGAAGTTATCCAGCTGCTGACATTTGCTGTTCAGCACCTCATCTTGACTAGCATATGGGTGCTATCTACACTAGAGAAAAGTTTCCCTAGAGTGTTAAGAACAATCTTGCAACTGTGAGACTTAGAATTCTTCTAAATAGGAGAAAAGTGAGGGAAGAAACATGAAGAATTAGAACAGCTCTCCTTTACTCACAACTTCAAGAAATTTTGATTCTGGCAAAATTTGTCTACAAGGGCCAGTTCCAGAGGGAATACATTAGATGAACCACCAGCCAGCCTCCCATCTCCAGATGGATCTGTAATGTTTAAAAGGCTTAAGAAACAACAAGCCCACAAAATAATGTTAGGAAGATTCAGCCAAGCAGAAGCAATCTAGATGAAGCAATAGTTACTTGCATAACCAATATTAATCAAAGGATGCATTGATGGGGACAAAAAAAGGAAAAAGAAAGATTTTTAAAGCTGTTGCCAGTTCATGATACAGCTCTTTAGTTTCACCTTCTGAGAGTTATGATTAATTACATTTAGTTGCTTATATCATATTTCAAAGTTGATCCCATTTGCATCCTACAAGTCTCACACATGGAGTTACATGTCTGATACAGCGCTTCCTTGTTGCAAAATAACAGATGTATTCAAGCAATTTTAACTTAAAGAACACATTTAAATAATCTTCTACTTCCTCTTCATCACATCTGTTAGGACTCACCTCCCATCTAACAGCCCTCATACCCACGAGCTCAGCTCTGTGCCTGGGGCCCACATGGTAAATTCAGCCCTGGCACTACCCCAGTTGCATTCAAACACAGGGCTGGGATTTGACAGGATGACAGACTCCAGTCACATCCAAGAAGCTGAACTAGCAGCACAAGATATATTAGAATGAACATGAAAAAATGGACCTATGACTAAACAGACTTATAAAACACATGCCTGGAGTTATAACATGTACCCTACAAATCCTCTTGTGCCATGCTAAAGTAGATCACGTGCCATCTCCAACCTTATGGAGAGCTATGAAGAACAACAAGCAACTTATCCAGGACCTCTCAGAAAATCAGTAGCAAAGGGAAGGGAACACAACCAATCCACGTGAAACTACATCCAAGTAAGGAGCAGCAAATACCAGCCCAAATGCTTCCTTCCAAAGTACAACTAAAACTCAGCAGCTACCCACTATAGATCCAGGCTTTATGACCACCCTCTAACACAACACTCACCACTCCTGAAGAGCAGCTTCTCACCATCCTTCCTCCATTCACCCACCCTCTTCAGCCCAGGCTTCAGCTCCCACCTGCCTCCTTTTGTCTCCTTGGACTTGATTGACAATCTAGCCCAGCTGACACCTCCTAAAAGAAAGCCCTAGCAGCTGAATAGAAAAAAGGCTGCAAACTTGCCTATTGTTAAACATACCAAACTTGTACGTACAGGTGCTAGGGTGACATAATGGCTTTTGTGACTGTACCAAGAAAAAGCCCCTCTAGGACAGCAAACAATTCTTCCCACATAAAGGCTCACTGACACAGGGCAGTCTGTAGCATCATGGCCTGTAATACCTTTTGTTTCTCTGAGTCTTTTTATTCCCCCTTGGAAAAGGAGTGACTTCCCTTGTGCAAAACACGGCAACACTGTAGAGTGCACAGATGTGTTTCAGGCAGAGTATAAGGCTCCTGGTGAGGGAATAGTGCCAGAAAGAGCCATGGGGGGAAGCAATGCTTTAATGTTGCT
Source organism: Rhea pennata (assembly GCF_028389875.1). Lineage (NCBI taxonomy): Eukaryota > Metazoa > Chordata > Aves > Rheiformes > Rheidae > Rhea > Rhea pennata. The sequence continues at coordinate 12,706,963 of NC_084677.1, forward strand.
TAACCCATGGAAAAATGAGTCAGCACGATGAGCTTTAAAACGATTGTGTGTCAAGGTGACAGGGGATGGGCAGAAATCCATCTTCTTCCCACTGTAGTGCTGCGCAACAACTCTCTGGGCCCTGTCATAGAACGGAAAGCAAAGGGGAGCCCCAGTCCCAAAGACAAAATCAACAGCTCCGAAGATCCTCCCCTCCTCAGCCAGATACCAGCAGTCCAGAACCATTGGAGTGACTCGTCCATTCCTCTGAACAGATGTAAAGCTGAGACAGCCACTAACAGCACTTGAAGGCTCTCAAAGCTCTCCTGGCCCTGGGACCTCTGAATCCCACTTGCCATTAGGCTAATCTGGCCACCAAGCAGCCTGGGCAGCTGACGGAAGCAGAGGGAGGCCAGATTACCCTGCAGCACATTTAAGGCTTATCACAGCCCACAGGAGCTCAGATTTAAATAAAATAAAATAAAATAAAATAAGACTGTTCCTCAGGAGGAACCAGGCCGCCGCTTTCTGTTTTGACCTTGCTCGGGCAAGGGGCTGGGGGAGAGGGGGCACGGGCAGCGGCTCCATCTCCGAGCCAGACAATGACATAGCAGAATTGCCGCGCCGAGCCCGGGCAGGCAGACTGCACTAATACTTTGCAATGCTATTAGCACAGATTTTCCCTCCCTCCCTGCACCGCTACCACTTTATTTTTTTATTTTGAAAACCTTTGTGGAACAGACGCCCTCTCCTTGCCCCAGTTGGAGCTGCAGTAGAATGGAAAGGGGGGGGGGAGGGAAGGAAGGAGGAGAGGAGGGGAGAAAAAAAAACCCGCTTTTGGTTGAGGTTTTCCTGTTACTATCACTGTAGCATTTATTTAGCCAATCTCCTACCTATGACGTCTGGAAGGCTGGAATCATGGCTTGCTCATAATATTTAACACACCCACTGAAAGCTGGAGCTGCAGAGCTACTAGTCCAACCAGTCCCCAGCATTCAGTGTAGCTGAAAGAGGTTTTCACTCTGCACCTGCCAAAGATCTCTCCCCCCTCTCCCCTTCTCTCTCTCTTCCCCCCTCCCTTTCCTTTCTCTTTCTGTCTCGCTAAACGGCAGATCTGTAAGACCCAGCAGAGATCAAAGACGGGACCTCTTTGCTAAAAGGAACCTCTACCGATCTATATTAGTTTCTTTCCTCTAATCTCTCCCCTCTCTTTTTTTTCCCCTGTGCCATATTTAACCTTTATGTTGCAGTTGTGCCATCAGACAGTTTTGCAGCCAAAAGAAAATCAACCCAAGCCAAATCGAAAGCCCAGCTTGGATACAGCAGCCACACAGACTTGATCTCAGTTGAACATACTAATCTTTCCCAAGCACTGGACGCAATGGATGAAGAAACTGGATCTGCTCTAAGAAAATCATTTTCCAGCCAATGTTCTTAAACAGTCTCAGAGAAGAGAAGGAGCGAGAGCGAGCGGGAGAGTGCTTCTGCTGCATCACTGGTCACATTCAAAGGAAAGGAGCCAGCATTTCCAGCACAGCCAAATATTATGGATGATTTGTTTTCTTCTGCCGCCTTTCCGTACAGGTTTTATTAATATTATTCTTTCCCTCTCCCCATCTTTTTTTATTTAATCAGCGCTAGTATCAGATGCTGGTTTCTCGTCAAGAACCAGTTTTCCCTATTTGTCGCGATCCCTGTAATAAAGAGAGAAATCGTGAACAGATGGCTTTATATATTGCAATGCCTCTGGCTTTGTTTTCCTATTGATTTTAAAGGCTCGGTCCGGTGCTCTTTTTTCGTTTTCTCTCCCCCCCCCCCCTTTTTTTTTTCTTGTGTTTTTTTTTCCTGTTTTTTTTCCCTCCCCCTCCTCCTAAGTTCTTGATGATACTGAGAAATGAGGACCTATTGTTTTTAGCCTGCTTATTTCTCGGCGCCTATGGAGATAACTTTATTGACTTGATCGCTCGCTTCTCGACCCGCGAGGAGGCCGCCCGAGGCGCGGGGGGGAGCGGCCGACCCCCGCCCGCCGCGGCTCGCTCCGCCGAAGCGCTCCCCGCCGCCTCCCCTCCCCTCCTCCCCCCCGGTAATTTCTGAGCCGCCCCGGCCATGAAAATGCTCCTGGTCCGCAAGTTCCGGGTGCTGATCCTCATGGTGTTCCTCGTCGCCTGCACCATGCACATCATGATCGACCTGCTGCCGCGGCTGGAGCGGCGGGGGGCCGACGGCCGCCCCGGCTGCTCCTGCCCGCCGCCCGCCGCCGCGCCGCCCCGCGCCGCCCCGCGCTGGCCCGGCAAGCACACGCTGCGGATCCTGCAGGACTTCAGCGCCGAGCCGGGCTCCAACCTCTCCTCGCAGTCGCGGGAGGCGGCGGAGCGGGCGGCGGGCGGCGGCGGCGGCGGCGGCGCGGCGGCGGCGGGGCGGGCGCGGCGGCTCATCGGCCCCGGGGCACCGCGCCCGCCGCCCCCCGCCGCCGCCGCCGCGCCGCTGGCCGCCCTCTTCCAGCACCCGCTCTACCGCGCCGCCCTGCCCCCGCTGGCCGACGCCGACGTCCTCTTCAATGTCAACAGCGACATCAGGTTCAACCCCAAGGCGGCCGAGCAGCCCGAGTGGTGAGTGCCCCGCGCCGCGGCCGCGCCGTCGGGACGGAGCGGGGCGGCGGGCGCGGGGCGGCGGGCGCGGGGGCTGCGCGGCGCCGAGTGCCCCTGCCCTGCCCGCGGCAGCGCCGGCCTCTGCCTCGGGCCTCCTCTTGGAAACGTCGGCGTCGCCCGCCCGTTTCCGAGAAGGGAGTGACGGAGGGTTAGGCAGAAACAACTCAGGTGTCACCGGGAGGGATGAGAAGAAAAAGAGGAATTGTACATATGCTTGAGCGGTTGTTTTCCTGCAAAGGCGATGCAAGGAAATGAAGAATATAATGCAGGAACAGCAGGACGCTGGAGCACCTGGGGCAGAGGGGCCGTATGCCCCAGTATCCCGTCTCCGGTGCGATACTCCAGGGCCAGATGCTGGGGGACAAATGGGAAAGAGAGCAAACGCACAGCAATCCTTCCCCTAGTGTACGTTCCCCGTCTCCCACTCCAAGGCTAAGCAATGAGCCCCGGCAACAACATACTAACTTTTCTCAAAAGCAGGGGCTAATGCCACAGAGGCATTCATCCTGGCAGGTATTTCAGCCTTCAGGATCTGAGTCGTGGTACATTTTTTCATCCTGAATTAATTCTCTGTGCCCTAACACCTCTGCTTACATCTAACTTTCAAAGCAGTTGGTTGTCTCTGTGAATTGTTTGCCCTATTGGCTTGTAAGAAATGCTTAGAAATTTCAATGACCGAAAAATCAAAAGGCTTGTCTAATACAACAGCACCCTCTCTCAAACACAGTGACATTGTAATGTTTAAACAGCTGCAATGTACCACGCAAAAGCCCTGCGAGCAGCGTGATTTGGATCTTAGGAAACGGTATAAATGTTTGTGATTTCTATCTCAGGAGTACATGAATTGTCCGGGCCCTTTACATCTAATAATCAGAACTAACTGTGACATGAAATACCTGAGAAAGTTCAGTTTCTTTGTGGAGAAAAAAAAAAAAAAAGTCAGCAACATATGAACATCTGGAGATGACTAAAAACATGGTGGACTTCTGGACTGCAGATATGTGATAGTACAGCAAAGGGGTTAAGAGCCCAGTTATCACTGAAGTCCACGATGCAGCTGCCACTCATGCTTGTTTTCATTAGTGACTGCACCCAGAGTTCACAGAAGTAATAAGAAATTTAGGAGTTAACAGAAATTTAAACAATTCTCTCCTGTAACGGTAGCTTGCCGCTCAGGAGGGGGAAACACCACTCAGAGTTATTCTTTAGCAAACCAGATCAACGTGATCTGGTTTCTTCTCATTCTGTACCACGGCATTTAAATACGAGAAGAGGAAGAGTGAGTGGGAGCAGTCAGCGCAACAGTTCAGATTACTGCTGCATTATCAATTTCCAGAACCAGCTCAGTGTTAACAAAAAGTTCAGGAGGATGCTTTCCTTTCCGTGAAGCTCAGGAAAGAGGTTTGCAACCTAATATAATCTAAACACAATATAAAACATGGAGCGCCGTGTTTCTACTATATAAGGGCCTCCTCTCATTCTCGGTGATGTCACTCAGAGTTTTGCTCCTGACTTTCATGGGCTTTAAATCAGGCATGAAGCGTGTAGGTGAAAATCCCGCTTCCTCGGCATCGGAGGCAGCTCTCTCTGGCCTCCCTGGGGTCGGGAGCCGGCCCTTTGGTTGCAGGCTGGCTCAGGAGCGAACTGCAAGACTTTTCCTGCCCTTGGAGTGCTTTGCCCCTCTGCCTTGTCGCATTTTGAAGCCCTATTTCTTGATGCCTGTTACGAACTGTAACAATATTTCTTTCTCTTCATTTTTGGGTTTTTGTTTTTGTTTTTGATGGTAGGCAAAATGAAGATAATGAAGAATTTTTGCCAACTGGAGAAACCTCCATAGACTCCTACCCAAACTGGTTAAAATTCCACATTGGCATTAATCGGTACGAGTTGTATTCCAGACATAATCCTGCAATTGAGGCTTTACTACAAGACCTGGTCTCCCAAAAGATAACCAGTGTTGGTATGTTTGGATATATATCATTTTTATGATTCTTTGCTCATTGTTCAGGATCTCATTGCTGCTTTTATATTAAATAGTGAATATTTTGCATGGCTTCTCTCTGATGTGCCTAAAACATTGCTTCCTGCCTTCTGCACTTGTTTTCCATGTTAAATACAAAGTGGTCTTCCAAAGAGATATTGTCAGCTCTGTATTACCTGCATAATTGAAAAGTCTACCAGCAAGGCAAAACCGATTCATTTCAGAGGTCTTGCAGTCACAGTCAGATTGAAAGTGCCCTTTTTGATTATTTTAAAAAATATGGCAATAAAAAAAAATGTCAGTCAAAGGTAGGTAGCATCTTGCAAGAGGTAGATTTGCATTATTATCTGATCATTATTTAAAAGCGCCAGCCTGGCAGCGCTCGTGTTTCTGAGGCAGGAGAGATGAGGCTAATCTGCAGCCCTGTGGGAATGGCTGCAAGGAGGAAGCAGCAGAGCCCGGTGCATCCAGAGCTGCCAGCGCTTTGCAGCTCAGCAGAGCTCACACTGCTTTCTCGGCTTTAGGGAGAGAGCCACAGCATCGAGGTAGCCTCATGGCGAGCGGAGTTCAGCTCTGTTTATTCTTCCTATAAATCTGCAACTGGGATGTGCCCACGCTGACCTTTGGCTGCGTTGATACACGGTGGAACAGTCGAAGGCTCTTCTCCGGGGCTGATTAATGACAGTATGTGTCTCCTCGAATTTAGCTGGGTAGCTGCACTGGAAAGAAAAGCAAAACCCAAAGCCCCGGGATGCTGAGCGAATGCAGGCTGCGTGGTTTCTAGAGGCAGAGAGCTGCAACACGGCCAGTGGTTTCCATCTGCCGCATAGAAAATGAAGTTACTTGCACTGACCACAAAGTTGCTAAGAACGTTTTGCTGGGCTGAAATAGCAGGCGCTCTGTGAAACTGCTGATTGTATGTGTTGCCACCACTGGATGAGGTCATCAGGCCTTTAACCCTGCAAGGAAAAAATCCCCATGGCTTCAGCAGGAAATGACCCATACAAGAATAGCACGAGTAGGCCCCAGGTTTACATTTTCCATCATGTGAGTCATGCTGGCTGCCGAGCAACCCCAGGAATAAGTGCCATCCTTGATCGTAGAGTGTGGATTGATGTAGCTGGTCAGGACAGGGCAACCTCCAAATGCTGAATGCCAGTGAGCGATTCCCTCCATGGGCTGCAGCCGTGGTGGGCATACAGGCTTGCAGATCCGCGTAGGGCTCTGCCCTGGGACAGAAAATGGCCCAAAATGATTTGCAGAATCCAGCTGCCATCCAGCAAGTTTGGATTCAAAGATGGGTGGACACGTATGAAAAGGACAAAAAGAGGCTCATTATTAACCTGAGACTGGTTTTGCGTCCCCAAAGCGCTGGATTGGGATGGTTAATTAAGGAGCTCAGGTTTGAATGCTAAGTCATGTGTATTCCCATGTTGAGATGGGACGTGGCGCTGTGGCAATAGCAACACCCTCCTTGGGGGACACTGCCCGTCCTTGGGAGGGTGACGTGCCTTGCAGACCAGGCCTGTGGGACGTTCAGCTTGACATACGCTCCCCTTCCCTCACCTCTTCGCCCCGCATCATGCCATCGGTGCTTCTGGGCACGTTGCTTAACCTCTCTGCTTCAGTTCACCCCGCGGCAGAATTGTTATAGTATCATAAGAACAGGAGCGAAGCGTTGACGCCGTTCACGTAAGTGGAAGCTTTGCCGTTTGCTTCCCTGGGCCCATGATTCCACCTTGCCTGTGGTATAGCCAACTCGTGAGGCTCTCATTAATTACAGCCTTGAGGGAGCTCTGAGACCAGTGGGGGGGAGAGTGCCACCAGCCCGCGGGGGGAGACTGATGGTTGTGCCGAGCCGTTCCCTCGGGGGCTGTCTCGCTGTTAATGTTTGAACAGGGCTCTGCAGAGCCAGGTTAGGACCTCTTAGTCCCTACCTCCAAAATCCAGAGCCGGCGTTTCTGTTGATGATTCAGTATTATTTCCACAAGCATATGAGGTGCACCACCTGGTACTGGCCTTTTATCGAGGAGAGCAGTTGCTGCGCGAATTGACAGGTAATGATTACTAGGCGTTAATCACAGCTTTCCAAAATCAGGCTCGTAGCAACTGAAAGGGAGTTTTGCCGGTGAAAAGATGACAGGATCTGAATTTTGCCAGTAGCGTCCACAGACCGCCTCTGTGAACAGGGAGTTTCAGGCAGGTTGCAAAGCGAGAAAGAGCATATTGTTAATATACTTTTTATTATTATTATTAAACAGTGCAGCATGTTTTATTTCATGTTGCAAATTCCCTGCATATTTAAAAGAAGTACGTTTTAAAGCCACACCTGCCATTTTTCAGCTTTACTGCAGAGTCACAGCAGGAGTTGCAAAGCATGTAAGCTGATTAATAAAGACTAATATATTTGACCAAAGGACGTTTATAGGATTGTTACATTCTTTTTCATATTCCTGCATATTTTTCAATTTGCCTGTTCTTCTTCTTTTTTTTTTTTTTCTTTTTCTCATGGGCAACCTTTGCTGTTTTGCCTTTTGTTTTGTTTTTTAAGGCAGCTGCAGAGATATCAGGCTACAAGTATAAAATAATTGGAAATCTTCATACTGTACAATCTTCAGGCTTCTTTCTACAGCCAGGACAATTAAATATACAGGCTTACATGCATTAGATGAAATGGGATATTGCTCTGCCCAGTCTTTTCCCAGTGTTTAGACTGGCTTTGGCTCTAATAGAATTAGGTGATTTGATATGTGGGTTTTTGATACCTACAGTAATTACATCCAAAGTGCAGCTAAACAGCTTTCTTAGCCACATTGTAATTTCTCTGCTCAACTCACATTATTTATGGAGGTGAGCGGTGACCAGCTTGATCCTGCACCATCTATCAAAACCACTCACACGATTCTGTAACATGTGCTGTTATTTTAAAATGAAAATGGTGACAGAAGCAATTCCCAAGAGCAGGGAGCACCAAGGTGATATTTTCTTGATGTTAAAGTTTAAGTGGAACAAGTCCACGGATGGGAAGAAGCATCACATTCAGCTCCCACAGTGACACCTAGAGCTGGCCTTGAAAAGGACAGGGTTAAGAAGAGCTTTTAAGCTGAAGATGTATTCTGTGCTCTGCATCAATATATATATTTCCTATTCATTTGGTTAAACGTAATGGGGTAGCTCTTAGTTTGATTTAATTCAGTGGAAATTTCTTCCTGACATAAATAGGAGCCTAGAGAGGACTGCTTTCCACTGAGCACTGAAACCCAATTTTCAGAAGAAACACAAGCACAGGCAATTGCACGCTTCCTTTGCCTTTCGTAACTGTTTATGGCATGCAAAAATAACCATAGTTAGCTATTTTCTTGCATATTTCCGAGATGCCTGTGTATAATTGTGGCAGCACTCTCAGCAGTTTAACAACAAATAAGGCATGGTGCATTGTGAAGGCATCGGCTTAGAAAGCGTGGTCCTGATCTTGCTTGTATTGCTGTCCAGAGAAGCTGTTCTCAGGGATATTGTGTGAGCAGGACAGGTTTTTGCAATTTCTGTCTGGGGTGGGGTTATATTTTTTTGCTTCTTTTAATTCCCCGGTTGGAAAGATTTGGAAACATTACCTGACTCAGTTCATTTTTGAAACCTGCAATACCTTTAGTTTGTACAGGCAATAATTAGAAAGCCAGCACAAAAGATTACTCATGCAATGAATAAATGCTGCAGTTAACTAGGGTGGACTCAAATCAAGAAAAAAAAAGTAAGAAAAAAACCAACTATAAAAAGATGCCTGAGAGGTGATGAATAGTATCAGCTTTTTATATTGCATGAAGTCTGTGGGTCAGGTCTTGTACTGACATGGATTCAGGAAGGAGTAGGAGAGGACAAGGGGAGGTGGCAGAACGTGCGGCTGTGACAGGGGGCTCATAGGTGCAATGGGAAGGGGGATTTTTAGAGGCTTGATCCAAAGTCCATCAGAGAAAACAGGAGGAATCTCACTGCATTCACTGGTCTTCTGACAAGGTCCTAATTCCACAAACACTCAGGCAAAGTAAATCTCAGGGAATTTTTGGCAAAGCCTCCTGAAGTTAGGAAGAGTTTTGATCACACTCTAAAGCTTTTGCACTTGGTTAACAGAAAAGGTTAATGCTGCACTCACTTCCTTTCTATTTTGGGGAAATGAGAGAGTTTGAGTTGCCTGAGATAAAAAGTAATGGTTGTATTGGAATTTGTTTTTAGCGCTGTGCCAGTGTGTCCCAAGAGCTGTATGAAAGCTGATTTGAGGTACCTGCTGGGGTGCCAGCAGGTTTGTATAGTCTTTTCCAGAGCTGTTTATGACCTGTGATGTTAGTGTACATTCAGAAACCTTGGGGAAAAAAAAATGAATTCGGAGTATGTCTGGAGGTTCCCTCTGGAGTCATAACAGCCTTGCATTGCAAGGCCTTCTTAAAAATGTCTCAGCCTGCTGATCACAAGTGTGGCAGCTTGCAATAGCTTAACATCCCCCAGCTTCTCTGAAGCCTATGTTCTAACCGTGTTATAAATCTTCAAAAACTTTCATGTGAACAGTAGGCAAAGGTGGAAGGGCATCTCCAGATGCAAACAAGGCTCTTAGAACATGGCTGGGCTCCTATGTTTGGCTATAATGGCCAAAGAGAAATGTTTGACTGAGATGTAGCAGAAAGTGGAGATCCTTAAGGAGTACAGTTAGAAAATAAGAGGGATGCCAGTATGCAGAAGTAATGCTAAGGGACAAGGAAAATTATCCGACCTAGCAATCCAAATGAATCATCTTCACATGGTCATGAGACCTGCTCTTCTCCAGTGTTGTCACCTGTATTTGCTCCTGTCGTACCCCTTGTCTATGCACACCTGGACAGGTGGTAGGCTTCCCTCGGCCCTGCTCCCAGATGTGCTTGTTTTAGAGGAGCAGGAGTAAGTTGAGTGCAGTAAGACAGTCTGTGCTGACAGCCAAGCATTTCCCTCTCCACAGGATTATGACCTTAGTTGGGACTAGTCTGGAATCATAGGATGTCCTTGAATCCTCTCTGGTGTGGAGTGAGCAGCTAATGTGGTGGTATCTGCGTGCATGGGCATGAGCAGTGAGTCCGGGGGACATCGGGAGAAGCCAGCATTGAGCTCCTGCACACCCGTGTCCCATGACACGTGGGGCTGCCCTGAGGTGCCCGCAGCAAGGCGTGACGTGAAGCCGTTCTCACGAAGGTCATGCTCTGTTTCAGGGAGGCCCAAAGTTTGAGGTAGCAGCAGCATGGGCACAAAATGCCAGCAAAACTTGTTTTCAGCCAAGGCTACTATTACAAGCAATTAAGCCAATACAGTAAGACGGATTTAAAAAGATGAGGGGAGGTGCTTTTGTGTTCCTTCAGCTCAGTTCTTTCTGACAGGAAACTGGGCGTTTATGTCTCGTGAAAGAATTATTCTAAATTGTTAATCCCCTGCATACTTTTCCCTTCCTGGTGATGACACATTCACTGTTGAACAGGGCTGCTAACAAAATCATTATCTGTTGAATGACTTCAGTTTGCTGAGAAGCTCGTCAGCTTAGTGAGTCCAAAACTTTGTGCTTGGAAAAAGGCATAGCTGCGCTTCTTCTTCTCTCCTTTTTTATTTTGTTGTAATTTCCCAAAGCCTTGGTTGCCCACCATACCTCCATATGGGATCTGGTCGTCTTCTTTCTGTTGGGTCTCCAGCCGTGTCTGCTATACTTTAGACTTACATGTTTCAGGGAGAAGTGGGAACAAAGCTCTAAGCACTGAGCTCCTGGGAACTGAATGAAAAAGTTTAAATTATGTACATTTTAGAAAGATCTTTATCTTTCTAAAGGAAGGTAGGTAGAAAGGTTAGATCTTCATTTGGTATAAGCAGCTTGTAAGCAGCTATGTTGAGGTCAGGGGCACTAAGGAGAGCTAAGTCTGTCAGAGGGGACGCAATCCTGCCCTTCATTGCTGAGACTGATAATACTGACCTGAATGGAGATATCCCACATTAACAAGGGTATAAATACAGGTTATACCTTAAGGAGCCTGGCACATTCCGTGCTTTTGGCACTAGCCTGGCAGGGAAAGGTGGTGGAGGGCTGATGCAGAGCGTGGGTGTGCGTTCCTGCAGGCTCAAGTGAAGAGCATGTGTCAAAAGGTCTTGGAGATGCTTTTTTCAGCTGGAGGCTAACAATTCCTCATTGCCTTGAGGCTCTGGGATGAAAGGCAGCTATTTCTTATTCCCACAGCTGCAGATCAACCAACCAAATCTGCACGAGAGAAGGAATTTAATAGATGAAAAGCACATGCTTCTGCTTTACCTGTTCAGCGCAAGTTATTTAACACCCTTTAATTTCTAATTATTTATTTGTTCCTTTGGGATAAACGGGTAATGCAAGAGAAGGCAGGGTCAGCAAAACAGTGAGGCAGGAGGGATTTTATTTTTAGAGGAAATGTAATTAAACTGACCAGTTTTGCATAGCATTTTGTTGCAAAAATATAGATTACAAGTGCTGAAAGAGAGCTGGTGACTTATCAGTAATAAGGCACAGAGAGGAGTAATTAAAAGAATGTGCAGATACTGGCATTGGTTAGAGGAAGAAAATGTGCAAGCTAGATAGGTAGAACAAGGGCAGCTCTAAACCCAAATTTACAGAGCAAGGTAACTTGACATTCCTGTAGCTCTGCACAGGTTTTGTCAGAACGGTGAAACAGGGCATTGATCATCTGATGTGAATTCAGGAAGCATTTCTGAAGGACTGACTCACCCGCACCGATACAAATGCTACGGTCAGCCACTCCAAACGCTGACATGAATTAAAGAGTCCAGTCTTTTTATGTATTCTGAGTGGTTTTGATTAAGATGATGAAAAAGCAGCTGGTTTGCTAACATACACATTTACCTTCCTTAAATAACCGTATCATCAAGTAAAATGTTCTTCAGAAACTCATATAAAAAAAACCTCTGACTTTAAAACCACTATGATCTGACTGTTAAAATGATATTGTCCAAATTGTATGAATTGCTGTGAATAAATGTTGGTCTTAAATTCCTATTTGCTGTTATTTGAGAAGTGAGAGCATTTAATGTTTGAGCAAAGATGGCCCTCAGTGCACAACATGGACTGTATCCCTGCTGCCTCTACTTGTCATCTCTCGTACTTCCAGTAAAGGCAGCCCTATGGTTCTGCCCCGGTTTTGGAACCTATCTGAGATCCCCTGAAGTTCGTGGGTGGCCGCCAATACATATCTGTTGTGAACAGAGGAGATGAATTTACATCTACTGCTCAGGAGCAATTGTTAAAGTCACCACAGAGATCAGGAATTACCAGAGTATCTGATCATACTTTTAAATAACAGATGTTTACTGTGCGTCCCAGCCTCAGCTGTGTTCTGAGGCACCCCATCTTCTTTTCCAGTGTATGTCCCTTCTTAATAAATCCAAAAGTGACAGAAGACAAAGAAAACAAGGCTCTAATGATCTATTGGTATTCATGTTGTGCACTTAGGATGCATTAGGGGCACTTAGGAGCCCATAATGGGGGGCAATGAGAAAGGCAATTGAAAGGTCGATTGAAAAAGGCAAAGACAAGGAGTACAATCCCATTTTAGTCATGGGTGGCAGCTCAGAGCCCAGCCCTACACTCTGCCCCCACTGAATAATTTGTCATCCTGTTAGGATTACCCAGCTTGGTGCCCAGACACCACGGTGATGAAAATAATATAGAGCGAAAGATACATGATTGTATTCCCAGAAAACTGAATATAAGTAGATCCATATGTAGTATGTTAAAGTGGCTTTATTTTTTCCCACAGCAATGAAATCAGGAGGCACCCAACTGAAGCTGATCATGACATTCCAGAATTATGGACAAGCACTGTTTAAACCCATGAAGTGAGTAAGAAATGTTTGGTTGTCTTGTAACATGAAATTGTGATGATTCCATCACAACGGCCTGTTGCTGTTTTGAAAGGCATTAAAAGTTTGCTGCTGGTATCTCTCAAGGTTAGGGCGCCCAGTTCTGGTGTCTTGCCACTAATGTAGAGCTTCAGGAGTGTGCAGAAATGTTGCCCTGCTACACTGGTCTTTGGGGCAGGTACAAAGAAGGCACCAGATACATTAGTCTTCTCAGAACTGGTATTCTCTCTGTCTGTGAAATGTTCAGTCATAAGTATAGACTGTTTTCAGCATTTCTTCCTTTATGTAAACTTATTCCACAGTCCTGAGTGTTACATAATGTCAGTTCTCTTTTGGAGTATGACCAGGCACAAGAGATGGTTCAGCATAGCTTTGGAAAGACCTAAACAGTATTTATCTGATAAATTATAATTTAGTCTATTGATTTATTATTGTTTGTATTAAAGGGTTGTGTTAGTCGTTTGGCCATGACTAGGCTGAAGCTATGAAAATGAGTTTATTTGAGAGTGGTACTGCAAGGTCATGAAACTAGAGTGAAAGAGAAGGACAAGGATGATACAGCCTTGATTTGCACCTGTATCAATCTGACGAGAATCCACTGAGATCAGTGAAGTTATTTAGATATAAAGCAGATGTAAATGAGTTCTGAATCCTGACCTGTGTGTTTGTGTTGTAATAAGGAAAATGACTCTGTGCTTGTTGTAGAGGGTTTAGCGAAGTCGCTTGAGGCTGCAAAATGTTTAATGAAGCTACCCAATATCTGTGTCAAGGGTACCACTGGAATAATAAATTCATTTCCTTCTTTTGTTTCCACTGTAGGGAAGTTCAGTTAATTTCCTCTAGGATGGTCCGTAAAAGACTAAAGAAACAGATAATAACTGGTTTGGAATATGCTTTGGCACTGTGTTACAGCTATAGCATGGCTCAGGGGGTGAGCTGCTGGCTGGGGACTGACATAAACTCCCTGTTTTACTATGGATTTTACTGTAGACTGACCTCACACAAATACAGATGCAAATCTGATGCATTTAAGTAATTCCTAATGGCATCTTTTCCCACATGGGAAACAAAGAACGTGGCTGCTCTAGCTGCCTTTAAATATTAGGTAGAATAGCGATTGTGTTGTTGGCTTTTTTCATAGTGTGTGATTTGTTTCTTTTTCACTACTGAGATGCAGATATTTTCAATCTTTATCATTGGTATGACATTGTAATTCTGGGAATGCTAATGAGGTCAAATCAAAAGTTTGCCGTTTCTACTGTACTGTGTGCAGCTTTGGCAAGATGATGGATGACAAAAGACGTATAGCCACTTTCCTATACAGAAGTAATTACTACCCTCCACCAGAACAATAGCAGAAAATGATGATGTCTTAATCATTCCTTCTGCTTGATTCCAAGGGCAGCAACATCCTATTTTCTCACTGATCTTTGCATTAAACACACATCTGGAAGAAGAAGCGTTACAGCGTTCTGCAGCTGTGTTCCCAGGCACCACACCTTACAGTAGCAAGACTGCTGCATTTATGCTGATTTTTGCTGAACACATTAGTGATTTTAAATAAGGGTGTTTGCAAGCATTTGTCTTCATTCTGATAACGGTGTAAAGGGAGCCAGCTGCTCTGGTAGTGTAAATCTTCCCAGCTCCTTTGGCATCTGGTCCCACTGGCCTCTTTCACCAACTTACGGACTGTTGTGGATGAAGTTTCTAGAGAGGTTTGCACAATGATTTATTGATACAGAAATTAGCAGCCTAGACCTGAATAAGATTCAGGCTATTAGATCCACAAGATTTATTCCTGTAGGACCCTGTCCAGTTCCTAGCCACCTTCTGGTCTGTTTCTGGCGCTCCCTCTTTTCTGCAGGGTATTCTCTTGGTTCAGGCTTTACAAAGCTGCCTAACCCTTCGCAGGGCAGGAGGCTATAGGGAGCTCACAAGTCAGGGCCAAACATCTCCTGAATGTAGCTTGGTCATCAGAAGTGCCAGTGTAAAGGATTTCTTGTTTCAAATAATTTAACGTGAAACACCATCCTGCTGCCACTTCTGAGATCAGCAGGAGGAAGGAACGTTTCCATAGTCAGGAGGTTCCTGTATGTTTCTACGTGTCGTTAGTGGATTGTCAGCTGCGTGGCTAGAAATGCACATCATAGAAGAAGAGGCGAAAACAAGCAAGGCCTTCAGTTCTGGAGCTGTACAAAGGGCTGTACAGAGGGGAGGTGTCTTTTGTCAGCAGCAGGAGTTACGCGTTTCTCTCTCCTGAGCTGATACGCCTCTTTTTACAGCCAGCCTTTTGACTACATGTGACGATGTGGAAAGCTGCTTGTGCTATCCATAGATACACGTTGTGTCTTCCAAACTAAATTAGTATGTATCCAAGCAGGACTGCGGCAGGTAGAGGGGACCATGGGAATGCTTCCCTGACTCAGATGGGTGTCTGCAGGGAAACAGGAGGTCTCCTGAACTTTAGCAGTGTTTTCTCCAGGAGAGTCTTAGCAAAACAGGCTCTCTGGCAAGTTGTTTGAAATCCTGCAGAACTAATCTGGCTGGTACTGTGCTTTCAGCAGCTCCCAATTTCATGCTGAATTAGTCCAGAAAGCAAGCTGGCTCCAGAAAGTCTTCTTCAGACCAGGCAGTATTCAGAAATGGAGAAAGTAGAATCTACATCTGGCACCTTTTGCACTCCATGCTTGACATCAACTGACAACTCTTCATCTGGTCATTGAGTCAGGGTAGTGGAGCAAATCAGAGAAGGGAAGCTTAGCAGTCAAGGAATTGTGATAGTGGTAAATAAAGCCCGATCAGCTGCAATTATTTTATTTATTTGTGGCTCTGCATCTTCATTTCTGAAATAATTGCCCATAAAGTATTGCAGAGGAAGCCAAATCTATTCATAAATCCTATGGCCCAGTGTAGATTCTGTTGCTAATTCCAAATGCATCATAGAAAACGCGAGTATTTGCTAAAACTCCAGGGAAGATTTAATGTATTTGCAATGTATCTTACAGTTAATGTGTAGTTTTATTTAGCTCGTAACAGTTCAATCATACAAAATTATTACCATATGGGACATGAGAAAATAGCAACCGCCTCTTTTCCCATTATTAGTGTGTCTAACTGTATTAGTATTGTACAGCATAATAGAATTTATTTACATGATTGCTGGTATCTCCAGCCATGGCTTTCTATATGACTTAGCAGGTAGAGATGGTGTAGAGTCATAAATTTCAAATGGTTTCGGTTATTTGTCAAAATGAACATGTGCTTTGTGCTTTATGCTTTATAATTTTGTCCTTCCTTTATTTCTGCTAGCTGACGGAGTTAAATAGCTGGCTCAGCAACAAAACCAACACATTTCTTTTCCTCCTGAGGCTTTATTCTTGAAGGGTGAGATTCAGCAGAGTCAGTGTCAGGCCTCCTATTGCCTACCCTCATGCCAGGATTTTCACAGAGGTTTTTACAGTTCCTTATGCAAAAGCCAAATAGACTTGAATAGAAAATGATATCTTTCTGTATGGGTTGTGAACAGTGTCTTATAGTATGTATTTAAGAATGATCTCTCTCATTCCTAGTTTTACAGGCTGCTTTGTAGAAATGAGTGGAAAGGGTATTCATTATAAAATCTTTGAGGTTTGTTTGTTTCATTAAAAGAGATGCTACTGTATCCAATGAACTCCCTTCTGACTTAAACCGAGATAAAAGCTGATTCTGTTCCAGACTTAAGATTTTGCCTGATATTTTTAGCATCTTTTTCTCTTTCTATTTTTACAAGTTGCCGTACACAACTGATAAGAGCCACGTGGCTGTTTCTTTCAGCAGCAGAAGCTTGCAGTTACACTGTGATAAAGGAGAACCCATTGGTGTCAGGGTGATGTCAGGAGAGAAGAGACTTTTGAGGTCATGAAATCCAGTGTCCTTGAATCGCAGGTGACTGTCTCGTGACGTCCCGTTCCCAAATTGATCAAACACTGTTGCCCAAGTCTGGAGCTTTTGCCCCTGCTAACCCTCATGCAATTCAGCTATAGAAATAATGCTGCCCATTGATCTCTTGTATTTGTAAAGTTAATTATTTATTGCAATTCAAGAGTTTAACTAAAGAAGTTTTGTCTCTTGGACTTTGTCTTTATAGAAGTGCATCGTGCTAGAGACCCATTTAACCAGAGTGTTTATTAACAGTGTGCACTTTTGCCACCAGGGGCAAATCGCATGTTTCCTTGCAGCCCTCAAAGACCCAACTTATCCCAGGGACAACTACAGAAGGTGGTAGTTCCTGTGCAGCACAAGCCTAGTACCCTATAGAAATAAAATAAGCATATTCACCTTTTAGCTTATGTGAAGTTTCTGTGGCATATCTTTCTGCTCAAAGGCACAGCAAGCTGGGCTGAAATCTAGCGACCAAGGTCATGGGGAAGATAATATTTTTGTTTTGATTGGCAAACCGCTGCTTCTTACCAGCTTTTAAATGTCATACTTATAGGGACAAAGGATTAGCAACACTCTTTAAATTTCTATTTGATTGCCTTTCTGGTTTGCTCAACAATAATGCATCTTTTAACAGTGATATTAAATAGGACAAACAACCCCCATAATACAAACAACTGTTAATCGCTTTCATTTCCTCCAGTTATGTTCCATTTCTGAGGTTGCAGTGTGACTGTTGTACCTGCGAAATGCAGCCTCCAGGCCTGATTATCATATCAATTAGACTAGAGTAATTTTTCCGACTTCAGTAGCATTACTTCCTATTCAAAGGCGTTTAAATGAACTTCAGAATCAGGGCCACGGGAAGATTGGTTTCCTTATTACATTGCATATCATGCTGTTTTGAGGAAATACATTTTGTGAACCTGTTGCATTTCAGCTGGCAGGCTTCCAGTATAAACATACTGTTATAAGTCAACATAGCAATTAAATCAAATTGCAATGTTTTTTCTGAATAGCAACAGAAGTGAGATATGCATACAGTAGCTGCTATTCTAGAAGCCTGCCCGGATTAACACTTCGACACACTGGAATGCATTGCATAAAACTGGCCTACTGAGCAATCCTGGCCAAAATACAAACACAACCACTCGGCTTTGTCAATTAGCTTAAGCAATTTTACTGTACTTGTCACTGAAGAAATCTAGTTCTGTGCAAGGTGTATTGCTGGAGACATTTGGCTGAATAAACTAGGAGGAAAGGTTGAAGCCAGGAATCCCAGTATTCAGCTGATATAGGTCTATTTTGAAATAGAGAGCAGTGCTGTCTCATAGAGCATGAAGAAGAAATGTTTTCCTTGCCTCTGGAAGTGACAATGAATAATTAGGTATTCTGTGGACCTCATACATGAGATTTTGGCTTTTTAAGGACATACTCAAATCCCTGCCTACCAAATCTCTGCTGAAATATTTACCTGAGTGAGGCTGACAGGCAGATTCAGATTCACTTTACATTGGGACTAAATCTGGAGTAAGCTGGATGTCATATTACTTTATATTTAATGTGCATGAGATCTGAATGCTGTCCTAAAGGAGGGCAGCAGAGGTTGCCGTGTGGTATTTGGTGCTTTAACGTTTGGTATATTATGCATGAATTGTTTTTCTCTTTTGTAACAGACCCTGTTCATTAGATTATACTTCTTCAGTGTTTCAGTGAAGATTGTGTTTTAGCACTTCACAGCACCTCTGGTCCAAATCTCATTAATGCAAACTGCAAAATTTTAAGCAACGTCAGTGGGCGTTGGATTAGGACTCAAGCTGTCCAATAGCACAAGACAGCAGTGAAATCCAGGCTTCTGCAGGGGGGGCTGTGCAGTGCATTTCCCCTTGGCACAGCTCAGCAACTGCCAGCTGAGATGTGGGTAGTCCCATGTAGCTTGGAAGCAGGCGAGCCATCCTCCAAGGGACCGGGGCTGTTCTGCTGGGCGCGATCACGTGGCGGGGGCTCAGCCCGACCCCTCGCCGTGTGGGAAGGCAGCAGCACGCAGAGGCTGTTGTCCACTCCCACCAGCAAATTGCGGCACGAGAGGTGTACCAGGGCTTCTGGCAGGAGAAGACTTCATTACACTCACACAAATGTCAGCCCATTGACCTTTGCATCTATTTTTTTTTCCAAGAATAATTCAAGTCTTGCATTTTTCTTTGCCTCATTTGTTGGGGTTTTGCAGGCAGAGCAGCACTGATAACTTGATGCTCCGTATTGCTAGCTCCTGCCTAACACAGGGACAAAGTGCCACAGGTAGTGCTGGTACCTGCTCTCCTATGCCGCCTTACAGGGGACCTGAGTGGGCAGTCATGTTTTACCATCATGGCATGTCTTTGGTTTTATGAAGCTGTTGATTAGCCTTCTTCTATCCTAAGGGTTCACAGAATCTAGCCAATTAGTCTGCAGGAACAAAGAAACGCTTGTGTTTGTTTCTCATTTAACAGCCTGTTACTGCAGCAGCTAATTTTCTTTTTTTTTACCTGTTACCATAGGCTGTCAGGGAAAAAGCACCTTCAGCATCTAATTTTAAGCACGCTATTTCTTCATTTTAAGAAATGCAGTTCCCTGGATTTGCCTTTTAGTCACAGACCCGCATTTTCTTAATTAACACATCTTATACTATATCAGCAGTGCAGAAAAGCAGCAAATGTTGTCGAGGGAAGAGCTGGCATGAAACGCATAACCTGTAATTTGCTACTCGGTAACAGGCTTGGCACGCTGGGGACTCACTGGTGTAATGGTGAAGTAAGATGCCCTTAGCAAATCTAAGCAAAAAAAAGTGGCCAAAATGTTTTCAGTTTCTGGGATATGCAGATATTGCTACTCTGAAATATTTCCTGGGGATTTGTCTCCATTTCGCTACAATTTATAAACCCTTAAAGTAGGCTGGAGAGACTGCGCGCAGGGAGATGAAATGATTTGGGCCGGAGCCGTGGGCAGACCCGGTGCTGCCACCGCGGGGCCGTGCCACGTTTCTGCCCGCGGTGGCACGCGGGGGCTCAGCCTGGAGGAGCGCGGTGCCGGGCTCTGCGCAGCCCCCCGCCCTCCCCGGTGGTCGGGGCGTTCGAGAGCGACCCACCACTGAAACAGCAGTGCCTGGCAGGTCGAGACGGGGCGGTCCGGGCCACGCCGAGACGCTCAGGAGAGGGTGCACAGTGTGTGTCCCAGTTCCACCACTGGCCTGGTGCTGTTGGTGACTCACTGCTGTAAACAAACAAACAAAAAAACACATTAACAGAAGAGCTTGAGGACATGCTGGACATTTCTGACTTACTCTGTCATTTTAAGTGTTTGCTTCAATAGCATTAGTACTTTTTTTTTTTTTTTTACTTACGATTTTCCACCCTGCCATAATGTTCTGCATGCTGATAAGCGAGAGAGCCTGAAAGACTCATTTGCATGGGAAGAAGCAGCAGAAAGCCAAAATAAATTGTGTCTGTGAACATGTGGGAGCTGGAGGGTTAGGAGGACAGCAAAACCGTTATAAATAGGAGCAGTTAGAAGTGGAGGATTAGGTGGAACAGGTAATAAAATACCTCAGAAGGGCACTTAAGGCAGATACTGGTCTCAGCAGCAGAAGCATAGTCATCCTGTTAGAGCTTTAAGCCCCTTTTGTAAGGGTTGCTAGTCTGTGATCCAAATTCTTACTGCACGGGTAGTCACCCAGCTGAGGACGTGTAAGAGCATAGTTGTACATGGAAATCTGTACTAGTTAGCAGAGATATTGCACGGGGACTTCAGATGTGCCCATCTGTGTATCGATTATAAGGTGCTTTGATATGCTGGCATAAAACATCAAAAGGAATGACGATGTTAAATTAATCTATAGATTCATGGAAAGTCTAGCAATAATTAGTACCTTTTCTTTCATTTTCAGTACAGCTTGCTTGTATTTTGTTTGATTCTGTCTTGTGATATACTACAAGGGAATTTCGACCTGGCTTGTTTTTATTTCCCTATGCTTTTTGCCTCTTGGAATCTCTGTGGCATGATAATCCTCCCTAAAATTTCAAACAAGCTCATTTTGCATCTGATTCTTTAGGGTTTTATTAGGCAGAAAATCTGGTTCCTGAGACCTAAGACACAGAGGCAAAGCAGGCAGGGTGTTGAAGGAGGGAAGAGCCTGCTTTCCTCATTGCCTGCCTAATTATCCTATTCCCAGAGCCAGCTTGAAGTTATGGCTCATAACTGATTCTCCACTGAGGCCCTTTTTGGATGCCCTGGCAGCGTGTGGCATCCCCCGCGGAGTGCCGCCAGCAGCGGTCCCCAGGGCACTGCCTGCTGATGTTGGGCTCCAAAGATGCCCTTCCCCGGCCAAGGGGTATTCGGTGAGGCCACCGTGGCCCTGAAACAATTTTCTGGCCTCTGGCACAAGGTGTAAGAGGTAAGTAGAAACCTAGACCCAAACATGCCCTTTTTGCTCAGCCTGACCTAATTGTCACTGCTTGCGGGTAGCTGAGGCTGTTTCCGCTCCTTTTGTGCCCTGGCTTCGGAGAGTCGGGTTTGTGCGTTGCAGATTCTAGCAGGCTGCCTTGAAGTTATCTTGCTGCACGCTGCATATTTTAATACAGAAGCTGCTCTTTACGTGCTTCGGTAGCGCTCGCCGCACTAATGCTTTGCCTGAAGCACCTGCAGAGCCTCTGCTCTGGCACTGCGGTGCTGCCGGGCAGCACCGATCCGGCACGGCTCTGAGTGCTGCTCCGACAGCAGTTGGAGAGGCCGTGCGGGAGAGCTGGGCTTTGCAGTATATCCAGGCCACCTATTCAAAGCCAGGCTCTTCTGGCATCCGTGAAATTGTCTGACAACTTGTAAGCAGGCACGGTGCCATCCAAGCAGATGGGCGTGAATGTCCTGGCAGCCAGGAGACCATGGCTGTTCATCTGGCAGGGGCGAGCGAGAGCGGCACGCCGCGGCGCAAATGTCCAAGCGCTTGTCCATCTCGGAGTTACCACGGGAAGAGCAGGCCTCGCAGCGGGGAGCCCAGTTTGGGCATGGGGTATGTAACGGTAGAGGTGGTAACACCGTACATTGCATTTCAGCAGCAGCACAAGAACACTTTTAAAGATAATGAGGTATGTTCGAGCAGTTTTGATTTAAGCAAACTAAAGGAAAGAGAGGTTGGAGTGTTGTTCTTAATTAATCAAGTCTTTATACAGGGAAAAGATTTTATTATTCATGGCCATCAAGTGTCCCTCAATTTGCATCTCCAGGTGGAGCTTTCTGCTGAATTGAGTGAAAGGGAAAAGAGAGGGAAGGTCTCCATGAGGCAGGGTGCTGAGCACGCAAGGACACAGCAGTGGCCAAGCCAGGGAGAGGTGTGCAGAGCAACTGCTGTGCTGGGTCTTTCTTTTGCTGTTATCTCCTTTTCTGCACAGTTGGAAATATACTTCCATTTTTTGCCTCTTTTTTCTTTCTCTTTTTTTTTTTTTTTTTTTCCCTCCTTACCTATTATTTAATAGGAAACTGTTCCCTCTTTCCTGGTAGGAGGAAGCAGAGGGAACGTTCTTTTGGCTTTGTGTTCCCCTACTTTGTACTACGGACGTTTCTGAGATGGGTTTAATCAGAGCTTCCCATTTTGATGCATGGTGTATGGATGACAGCCAGCACCCAGCACCATCCTGTACCCTCTAGAAAGTCCCTTAAGGACAACAGCAATTTCTTTAACTACCTTTGCCAGGTAGGTTCCTGTGAGAGTCAGGTGCTTGCCACAAAGTTTGTGAATAGTGAGATAAAAGCATTAAAACATCCTCTTTGGGGCTTCACAGAGAATCGTCACAAGGGCTTTCTTTAAAACGTAGCTTCAGAGACGGCCTTAATGCTTGCACCCACGAGGGGCAGCTTCTCTCACACAGACATGTGTGTCAGGATGATTGACAGATCATTAATTAACTGTTATTAATTAACCCCCTAATCTGAAGGGAGCGAGGGAGGAACTCCTTGCAAGCCTGGATTCTGTCATTGCTTTGAATGCGCTGTTCTGTCGCACTCCCAAACCCCTGTGTCTTTTGGGCTAAAGAAGCTCATAAAGAAGGCAGGACTAATGAACAAGCCTCCCCTCTCAACCACCTTCATTTCATGACAGCCCCAGTTCAAACAGATGATTTGCAGGAGTAGGCCTCTTTGTATCCATTCCTCTGAGTTTAGAAGAAGAGAAATGTCAAAGAAATCTGGTATTGCCTTTCAAGCTCACTTTGTTGCTCATATATAGGAGGCAGCTCTGTGTGAACGATACAGGCTCTGTCTGTTAATACAAAGCTGGTGCTGCTTATGGATGGTCACATTCCTGCCTTAAGGCCAGCCATCCTACAAAAGGTTTCAGCCCAAAGCTAGGGCAGAAACACATTCTTTTCCCTCCGATTTAACTATGGTATGATTACCTCCTCTCTGCTCTCTGTAGCTCAAACTGTGTTAAACCGCTGAATCTGGAAGTACACTGACCTGTAGTGGAAGGGACAAATTCATCTTTTGCTGTCTTCAATTGGACTTACGCTGGTGTTGTTGAAGACCTTATTCTGCTCTAATCATTTTGAGCCATCTGGTATCTTCTCCCACATCTGCCTGGTGGCCTCCAACAATCTCATCCATCAGGCAGCCACATGATTATAGCTTTATTTAACTTCTTTGTCTGCATTTGCCTTTGAAGGAGCAACAGTGCAGCAATTCTGTATGTGGCTGTATGTGGCCTCAGAAAAGAAATTGTCCTGTTTATCTACAAATTCTTGGGATGATGCCAGTCTTGATAAGACATTGGTGGTGCTAATAAGCCAATAGTCATAATCACCGATCGGTGTCTAGTTGATGTTTTTGCAAGGCTTTGTGCCCAACCTTGTTGACCCTATACTTTTCCTATTAAATACTGCATTGTTTGTCAGGGGAGAGATCTTCTCAGGGAAAAAAATGGTATCTGTATTGCCGGAAAGGCCTAAGATCGAAAATGTTTGGTGTGGTTTGTTCCTTTTACTGCGTGTGGTATATCATAAAGCATCCCTCCCATGCAATTTCAGACACAGCAATATTAATCTCTCCATTTTACATCTTCTGTTGGAAACTGCCTCACCTTGTTGACAACAGAATTATGTTTTTAACAATAACTTCCTTTGTAAAACAATAAGGAAGCCAAAGGAGCAGCAATACTGCAGGCTTACTTTTTGGCTTTAATAACACAGTCCTTTACATGGACGAGGGCTATGAATCAGTTTTGCGTAGACAGTGGTTTTGAATTGCTTGCTTGCTTGTTTGTGAAGGATTTTTGTTTTGCTTTTGTCCCTTAACGTGTGAATCTATCACTCCTGATGCAATAGCACACTTTGGGAAAGCTCCCTGGTCCCTCTTGTCTAACTGGACTGTGACTAGATTATTAGATTCTCTCTTCTCTACCTTCCGTTAAAAATTCGCTCACTGAAAGGATGTAATCGCAATGTATTGCATTGCATGATATTGCACTGATTCTTTATCACAATATCTTTTAGATTTTAATAGCTATAGCTTCAAACTATTTTGGTATTACCAAAGACATTAAATATCTGTGAACTTCTGGAAGGTATTTTTTGGCACTCAGCAATGGCTCCAAAACCCCAAAGAATTACACTCAACAGCCTGGAATTTCAAAGGCTGACATTACTGCGAGCAAGGAATACAAATCCATCAACAAGAGCAGGGTTTTAATTGCTTTTGAATGATTCTATAGAAATCTAAAATTGCTTTGTGGGATGAAAAAAAATCCCCACTTTTATCTGTGAAGAGGTTTTAATTCTGATGAATAAAATAAGTGGCTGCTGTAATAATACAAGATTTTTTTCCCTCTGACTGTGTAGCTGTTCCTTCAGCCCTTGCCTGCTGGGATTTTATCCTTGAGCAGTGAGACATCGGAGTTCATCAGATATTATACGTGGCAATTGCCAAACCAGGAGAGGCTCTTTGGTGGCTGGAAGATTTGTGCTTCTATTATGTTAGCTGTTAAAAAATGAGACCACCTGTATTCTTTTTCAATGTGACCTTCTCTAGCTGGTCATATGCTGTATTTTCTCTGTGATCTGATGTGATTTTAAGGGTAATCAAAAGGCCAACAGTACTTTAAAACCCAATAACATCTAGTCACTGGCTTTGCTGATTTTTTTTTTAATGAGAAGAACCAAAACCTTTGCAGACGTTTCTACATCTGGCTTAGCTTCTGGTTAAATGCATCCTCAGGGAGTGCTGGAAAATATTACTTCTCCTGTTTAGAAGAGAAGTAAACAAGTCAATTTTTCCGAAATTGTTTTCAAGGAAAGGCATATCAGAAACTGTTTGTATTTTCTTGTTTAATAAATCTAGTGAATATTTGAAAATTGTCTGCATCATAGATGAGAGTGAAGGCACCAACAGCAGAGGGTGAATATTTCCGTTGCTTTGCCAGAGGCGTGAAAGGATGCGGCAGCAAACGCCTCTGCAGGCTGCCTGCAGCCAGGGAGAGTGTCTTGCTGTGCCAGCCGTGGAGACCGTGCAAACCGTGACGGTCCCTTCACACTCCCACCCCCTTGCGCTTGCAGGGCCGATGGCTTCAGCTGGCTCCTTCTCCATGGGGACTGGCCAGGGCTGGAGCAGGCAGCTGGAGCTGCAGGCACTGCACGCACTGTTTGCCCTCTCAATCAGCAAAAGAAACCCCTTTGGAAACTCCAAATGGGCCCATGTCCAGGCTCAAGCAGCAAAAAGGCTCAATATCCCCTGGCTCCACCCAAATCAATGTCACCAAAACCCTTCCAAGGCGTCTCGAGGGCCATAGCGAGCATCTCACAGGGGAGCAGGAATAGAAGCCAATACTAGTTTTAGCTGGTCATAAGTAATGTTTCCTTGACCAGGTATTAAAATAGTTACTGAACTTGTTTTAGGAGAAAGGAAAACAGAGAAAACAGTACTTGTTATTTTAGTTAGCAATAACTTAAGAAAAGGCAATTGACAGCTGCACCCAAAATTCTGCACTGACTTTTTTGTTACCATGTAAAGCATGGTAGTACTGACATATTTTAAAGTACAGAGAACCTTTCTAATAAGGTTCTAATAAAAATATTTTTAATTATTTCCAGAAATAAACTCACCATTACTGTATTTTTGAAGGACAATTATTTTGTCCTTTCTTGCATAACTACACATTTTAAAATACATTTAAAAATAATCATTTTAGAATTTATTTTCCTCAAACTGACCATAACAAACCAGACAAATCTCTTCAGGATTAATTTTCCACCTAGCTGAAGAAATTAGCTCTGGCTTTCTCCCTCCCACCCAGGAACCATGTTAGAATGGTTACCTGGATACCCTGCTTGTAAAGGATGTATGTGCTGGAGCAATTTAAATAGCTTGATTTGTCATCTAACTGCCGACATCATTAGCAAAGCCTTATTTGACTGGAACGTTGTAGGCTGAACATGGATAACACCCCTGTGTTGAGGAGAGATTTAATTTAACCACCGTATGACCAAATATTGCTGTCTTGGGTGAGGAGCTACAGCAAATCCAGTGTGAGGAACATGACCTGTATCTGGGTGGTATTTCCCCATCATGTGTAGTTACTCCACACATAAAAGACTTCCCTGTTCCTCATCAGGATGAAAACAGGATCTTTCCAATATGGTGATTAAGAATCTGGTGGTTTGTTTATTTTTGGGAAAGGAGAGAATTTCCTTATGATGGGGAAGTGGAAAGGGAAGGAAGAAAGCAAGGGAGCAATCCGAATAGCTGAATTTTTGGAAGTGCAAGGTTGAAGGCTGTGGTCTAGCACTGGGCAGAAATTTGAGCCTGCCTCTTACTTTTTTCCTTGTTACTTTTCCCCTTGTTGAATTGAAACAGCCCCTGTTTCAATTTATTCATCTTCTTATCCTCTTTAACTTTTAAGATGGCAATTACATCAGGACAGAGGATCCTCAAAAGCAGGTTTTTAAGACAAGCTGATAAAATCACAATGATGACTTAAAAATAATTGCACTGCATATGTTACTGTGTAAAACAGAAAACAGTGACTTCATCTGATAAATACAGTATGTCAGAAGGCAGAAATAGCTGATTCCCTGGAATCTAACTACTGAGCGAGGTCAAAACTGTAGTCTGAACGTAGCAATAAGGAATGTGGAAAAAGTGAATTAGAGCTTTAAAAAGAGGCTTTTCCTAGCTCTCAGATCGCTTTTTAGGTCTGGACTGAACATAACACATCATTTTAAGGCTTCGTCCAAAATCAAGTTGCTCTGTATTGATTCCAGTATGATCTGGAAAACTCAGCTAGGGTCTGGGGATTTGTCAGGTAGGTTGTGCATACTCCCATCTAAATGAATTCTGCACCTACTGCTGAATTACAAGAGCATTGCAATTACATAGCTGTCACTTGCATATTCCTGAACATCCTTCTTGGCAAATCAACTACCAAACCATGTTCAGGAATCATAGTCTTCAATGAAGCACAGTTGCAAAATATTCTGCTGATCTGTGGTGTAAGTCTTTTTCCTTTAGTCATAATTGATGTTACTAAATATTTTATGGCTTCTGTCATTAGTATTCCCAATTGACTAGATCTACAATTTATTTCATGCTGTAAAAATGCTAAGATTTTTCTACTAATTAGCAGCACCAATAGGGCACATTTCTAGATTTATCAGCCTGGGATATTTTTGAATGAGTAAGGAATCTTTTGTCTTTGAATTAAAATGTGTCTAGACAGTAGGTTTGGTTTCATTGGGTTGTTACTGTTGTTGTTGTTGTTACAAATCTAGCAAAATGAAGATACTTCCTAGGTAGTAATTAAATTCTTTCAGTGACATACAGTCTGTTATGGACAAGGTTCAAGTATAATGAATATATTTATTCCCAGGAAATCTACAGTATTTTCCTTGCCATTTGTAGGACTCAGCATATAAATAATACAGACCACACTGTGCTGCTTTTACGTTCTTCCTAGGAAATTATGCCATTAAAAATGCCAGAGTCCTTTCAGGCACGTGCAGACACAGCAGGTAAAAAGAGTATTCATGCAATGAACAGTGACAGAAGCAGCATCAGCTAATGCATAACGCTGCAACACGCAGCTCAGACAATGAAATTGTTTGCAGTAATTATAGCGTGGAATGAGACTGTTGTTTAACTTAACATCATGGTAGTCAAACTGTGTTCCATCAAAGTGGGCTCTCAGTTTGCAACATAGGAGGAGGACTTGTAGGTGTAAAATAGGGTGACATGAAATAAAGACCTCTACACCCTCCCACGACTGTTCCAGACATAGACAATGGATAACTGAAATGAAAATGCAACTGCGCTTGAGCAGTTTTGGAACAAAGAAGTCACAATTAATTCCTGGCAGCCTTGTTTTTGTTTGAGACTGCAGGTTGCTGTTTGAAATCTGCAATTCAGATACTTTTAAAATATCTTCTTCATGAAAATGGTGGTGCCTCTTGCATGTTCAGACAGCAGAGATCAGCCAGTGTATAAAAGCACAGTTACATCCCTTCTCTGAGTAAGGCAGGAATATTTTGTATGTTTAAGAAGGAAAATGTAGCATCTACCATTCTTAGGCATTCCTCACACATAAGCAGAGCTTTAGTACGTGTTGCAAATGGAAATCAAGTACATGATGTGCCTGGAAGGAGTTTATCTGACTATTTATGGGCTGATCACATTTTGAACTAGAATTCACTTGGTTATTTTTAGTTAAATAATGTTACAGTAGTACTTGCATTTGTAAAGAAGTAACAAAATTCTCCTGCTGTGTGGCACTGTCACACTGAGCAATTCCCAGCTCTTTCTTGCTGTGTCTGTTTTCAGACCTTAAGGTTGTGATGCCCAGGGTCCCTGGAGGAGCAGCTGAATCCCAAATATCATGGAGCTGCCTGTCTTACTGAGGATCAATGAGTTGCAGCTCAGAGTCAGACTTAAAACTCCCTCAAAGCAGTTTTACGTGGTCTGTGCTTTCCTTATTCCCTCCCTGCTGTGTGCCAAGCGTTTGAACTGGTTTGGGCAACGTGGAGCCGTCCGTTCCGGTTTGTAAGTGGCCCGTGTCTGCTATCTGGCAACGCAGGTTAGATTTTCCCATCTCTCAAACACAGTGCACACGTGGAGCGCATGTGTTTGCCCAGTGGTTTTGGAACAGACTGATTTTCAGAGCCAGAGTTCGGTTTAACTCGTACAAAGGGACTTTGTGCAGGAGTGCATTCAGCTAAGTGTCAGGCTCTTGTATGAAGAGTTTTTGTTGGATCTGTCAGGAAAGTTGAAAAAAGCCAGGAAAGCTCACTGTCTTAGAAGAAGTCTCAGTCTGCTTTCTCATCTTTGTTTGCATGATAAAAATCAACAACTTCAGTCAATTGCTCTTTGATATGCTTTTAGAAAGAGATTGCCAAAACTTTTGAGATGCAGATGTAAAACATAGCTACAGCATGTTATTAACAGTAGTGACTGTTCTTTCTTTCTGATAAGAAGGGGATGGAGAACTCTAAAAGTCGTGAAATAATAAGGCAGAAGCACATAATTTAATATGGTCATCTATTTGGAAATGCATATTGTGCATAAATAATCAGATGCATCAGCAGGGAATCCACAGCCATCTAGCAAGTAAGTTGTTTTGCAATTGCCATCTGACCTGCAGATAAGTGGAAACAGTGTCTTCATTACACTTACAAAACTGCACATTAATCATTAGTAAAACCAGTACTCCAATATGTAAGGGAAGTCTTCTTATGTCTGTGGGCACTGTGTGTGTGTGGCAGAACTTGACTATTAAGGTGATATCAAAAATATGCTACTTGGCACGAAGACTTGAGCCACAGTGCTTACCAGCCTGCTACAAAGGAAATCCAGCCTAGGATGTAATTTCAAGACTCACGATATACTGGGGGTTTCCTCCCCTGTATGATACCATTTTAGATGAGGCTATGCAAGTTTCTCTAATGCCTTCCAATAGCACATTGAGCAGAGAGTATCTGTTGGCTTAGTTCGTTTCTTTTTCCTCTTACCCTCTCCTCGGGATGTAGAAGATTAAGAACAATTCAGTGTTTAATTTTTATAGGGCTTTACTGAAGGAGTTTTTTGTTTTTAGTGTTGGTGCTGCTCTCTCTTCTACTTCATTGTAGAGAAGGCAGATGGGAGCCATGGTGGTAGGTTCTGGGAGCGGGAGGTGGCGAGGCCCCGTGGTTCCTGTGGGAGTTCATTTCTCACACTGTATGGTAGTTATGTTGTTTTAAGAGTAGTTTAAAGTACTTTAAGAGTATGATTGACATGACATGATGGTAAGGCAGCAGTGTATGCGATGTTAAAAATCAAAGGGTGAAGCTAATATTTTTAAAGCTGTTGTCTCCTGTTGGAGATAGCTAAGGAGGGAACTTGAGAGACTCATAATAAAACACAAGAATATGGATTATGCATCCTTTTTTATCCAAGATCTCAAACCTTGAAGTGTAAAAAAGTGCAATGGATTTTAGTCAGAGTTGCAGATTTAATTGAAGAGCCTTCTACTCCCTACTCTTACTAAATCCCAAAATACCTGCCTTGAAATTAGTCAGACCTCTTGAAGATCTTGTGGACATATTTGAACTAGACACTAAGGACACCGGTTATGGGCTCTGTCCCCCATATTTGGGCATGGACTGGGACGTATGTTCGCTGTCATGACTAGCTCGTTTGGTTATTCACTTCCATATGTGTCTGATCCACAGTCCGTTGAAGTCAATGGGTATCTTTCCCAAGACTTCACTGGGCGGGTTGGGTCCCAGTTTAAGGACTGGCTCTGTAGTTCCTGATCTAGTTCACCTTGAACTCAGTTGGAAACCTTTCATTAACTACCAGGAAAGTTGGATCAGACCCAGGGAAAAAAATGGTAAGTGCTAGAGGAATGAAATGAGGACGTTCAATGATTAAATAACAGGATCACTTCACTCTGCCATATATCTGTTCTCACAGTTAATATAAAAAGCTAGAAAAACAGTGAAATACAGGTGTCCTTTGCTTTAGGAAAAGCATAATACTCTCTTTGAAAACAGACTCCCACAAAACTCCTGTGGGTTATGCACACGCATATCTATCATATTGTACAGTAGATAAGCTTGAGATTGTAGACATTTTAACACAGTTAAAAATTCTGAAAGAGCCAGATATACAAGCTAGAGAAAAGCAGCTGCATATCATAAATCAGCTCCATAAAAAAAAAAAAAAAAAAAAAAAAAAAAAAATCTGGCAATAGTGTCATTTCAGTAAATGCTTTACTGCGCATGGTTTGCATTTTTTCTCCCTCCTCTCTCCTGTCCTCTGCTCTTATCTCTTTCTCCTGCGCTGTTTTATTCTAAGCTCTGCTTTTACTGTCTATCCTTGCGTGCTTTATTGTAATCTCTCCTTGTTTTACCAAAAAAACTGCACATAGATGGACTTTTAAATTTAAATTAGCCAAAACTAATTTCTAAGTCTCGTCCAAAGTGTTGAGACCTAGCTCCCCTCCGCAT
Source organism: Rhea pennata (assembly GCF_028389875.1). NCBI lineage: Eukaryota > Metazoa > Chordata > Aves > Rheiformes > Rheidae > Rhea > Rhea pennata. The sequence continues at coordinate 12,737,886 of NC_084677.1, forward strand.
GCCTGTGTGCACACACACCCACATGCTCGTGCACACACGTGTCCTTACCTTTCTTAAGCTTAGCTCCAGGTTTGGGTGTATGCAGTTTTGTGATCCATGAAGCATGAATACTCGTCTCTGCACTTTGAGGATGGGAGTTCACTGAACACATTTGCACTTGACAGGAGATATTTATATAAAATAGCAATTGCCCTGCAAGGTCCTGCTGAAAGCAAGCAAGCCAGTTAAATCCGTTCTTTCTTTGTAGTGATGCTGAACAGTTTCCCTAATATCCTTCTGCTCTTTATTTTCATATGGGATATTTTTCAGTGGTTTCAATAGGTCTATTTCTGCTTAAGAGGAGCAGTTAGGCCAATACTGAGCCCTTTGTAAATCCTGCTTCTACTGTCCTTGCAATTGATGCACTCAGAATCTTCATCTCCATTTTTCTCCCCACAAATGCTGCCTTTTTAACTAGGATTAAATCAAGAGAGTGACAATATTCTGTGCGGAGAACTGGGAACTGGGTTCTTCACTCACCCTGTTGCTGCCTCCAGCACCAGGGCCTGTGTGGAGGCTGGGAGGTTAAAATGTTCCTTCTCAGTAGAAATGCAAAAGAGGGAAGAAATGCTAATATGGCTTGATTTTTACCTCGGAGTAATACAGTGACTCCCCATGGGCTGCAGAGCATTAATCCACCCTTCATCTAGACAGTTGCAAGCTAAAAGAACCCTGATGTGTAATTTCCAATGTAATTTGTGACTCACATGGTGCCCTTAATATAAAATGCAGATTAGCAGTGGGGGTTGTGAGCCTGGAAGAGGGGAACTTTAGCAGGAAAGCGAGATTCTTCCTAGTTCTGTGAGGCATCACAACAGCTCTGCAGAAGGGCTGCAGAAAAAGGCTCCAAACCTTGTACACATGTATTCCTACTCCTGCAAGAAGTGAACAACTAAGGCAGAGAAAAATAGTTGATTCAAAATTTGCCTTGCAGTGAAATGTTGGTGTTAATACTGCTACGGTGGTCAATGGATTCTTCTTTTTCGAAAAGTTAGGGAGTCGTCTGACTAAGGTTGAGAAAGGCTGCTCCCAAGTGCTCGAGAGGGTTTGGAGTATGCTGAAGTATTTGCGCTTGTAAATCACCTTGGCAGCTGCAGATGAGAAAGTAACTTCTTGAGAAATGCTCAAAATAGTAAACTGGTGATGTCATCACATTCCCCAATATGTAACACTTTGCAGACAAAAATAGCCAAGATAGGATACATGTCCATGAAATACCTATGAAACACAACTCAAAGATTTGTTGATCAGTAGCTCATTTTTAGAGTGGGACATGGCCCATGTCCGTGTGTAAACTTTAAAGCTGCATGGATATATCCTCTCCCTGGTGAGATATGGCGTGAGTGCCAGTGCCTCCAAAATCTGGGAGGAATTAAGAAAAAAGAAGTGCTATTCTACATTCCTTGTTTAGGCAAAATTCTGCCTGGAAACACATGGAAGTTTGCCCAGGAACCACAGAAACAAAGCAAAGAATAAGTTAGATACCCTTCACAGAGATCATGTTTGCTAACAGGATGAAGAATATTAATGAGACAGAAGTAAAAATAAAAGAAAAAAGGGGGGGGAAGTGGAAGAGTTTGCTTTATTAGAGCAATGAAACACCACACCATATCAAAGCAATTCCCATTTCTTTTGTAACCACAGAGTAGTCTGAAATGAGCAATTACATCTTCTTTCCAGCTCAGAAAGACACATCACCCTTTGCCACACATTAAAGAATGTTAATAGTGGCAGTAAAGCAAGTTCAAGGGTGTGTGTGCTTTATTGGGAAATCACACGTCCAAGGAATTAGAAACACTTAGCCCTGGGGAGCGATTATCTTGCAGTAACCGCATGCCTGCTATCCTCACTGGCATAATTATGAAAGATTCTTTGGATTTGGTATTGAAACAAGCTTGAAAAGCAAAATTTACAGTCCTCTAAGGGAATATTCACCTCTGGCCAACACAAGGATGAGGCAGCACCACCTCCTGCATGAGCTTTGTGTGAGGCACCAACAGGGTGTTAAGTGAAACATGATGGTGCTTGGAGGATGTGGTTTCTGCAGGAGGGTCTTGCACAAGACTCTTCTCTTCACTTTTCTGAGCCTCAGCCAGTCGTTATGTATCAAACATTGAGAAGAGAATCTGGACTTTTGAGGTCTGCAGGGAAGAAAGGTTGGATGGTGCAGTGACCTCTGTAAAAAATGAGAATTTTGTGCTCTTTTATGTATCAGGCCATCCATATACACAATATAGGCTCTGTCCTGCTAATGGTTTTCGACAATTGTTTCTCTGCAAAATCTTGGGTGCTTAGCTCAGTGTAATACAGTAACTGATAGCCTCCAATGGCAAACTGAAATAAAAAAAAAAAACAAAATTATTTGGCTTCTGGATATTTGGTTGTGAGGTAGGCAGGACCATGCCAAAGTTAGCCTGGTTATTCCTTTGCACATATATAGCTTAGCTATGGCAGAAAACAGAAATCCCAGAATATTTTTTGTTTCCATGGCTGGCGCTTGATCATCCTTTTGTTTATTCCTCCAAGCCATGGTAATACGATGGCCTCATTGTGTGGCCAGTAAACAGACAGGTCTAATTGTGTTAGGTTTTAGCAATATTATACAAAGTTAGGGAGAGAGACAGAAGAGAAATTCAAACCTTGAGCTCCGTGCTGAAAGGAGCCTGTACCAAACAGGAAGAACGTGGAGTGCAAATGCTGTGTTGTATTTTTTTAATTCTGTCATTATTCAATTCACACAACTTCTTCCTCTTCAGGGTAGGGGAAAGTGTTGGGGCTCTGTGGCCCAGACTCGCCACCTATGGTGCTTTGTTCCATTTGCAGTGGGACACAGCTTGGACAGCACCTCCAGGACACACGAACTCATAAAACCTGTCCGAGCTTCGCTGTTTTGGTGTGCATTCCCCTGTGTGGGGCAGGAGACACACTGCAAGCCAGGGTCTGAGCCTTATTTCTGGTGTTAGAAAGACAAGCGAGAACAATAATTATTGTTTGCTTAGAGGAGTTGCGGTGCTTTGCGTGTTGCTGGTGTTTGCCTAAGGGAGCATCGGGTACACCGAGGACATGCAAACTTGGGCTCTACCAAAGCTTGTGGCCAAACCGACTTACTTTGGATGGGTTGATGAGGTGTCTCCCAAAGTGGTCGCTGCTGTGGGTGGAAGGAGAGGAGCTAGGAGCCAGGAGCACGCTGGCGAGCAGGAGGCAGCGGCGGGCGCCGCCTGGAGCCGTGTGCGACCCAGCGCTCACCACCGGCTCCATCGCGCAGAGTGCTGCGCACGGAAGAGCTCCGAGGAAGTATTAAGGATACGCTTGGCTGTCAAGGACACACACAGTTCACTGGCTATGTGCATGCCCACAGTTAAGCATGTGCTTAATGAGGCTGGAGTGCTTAGCTTAGGGCACAATTGAATCCTTAATAGCTCCGTGTTTGGAGCTCTTGCTGAAAAATGGGGCTAATGCTTTCCTGCTTCCTGGGATTTTGTAAGGACAAGCTTACTAAGGTTCGTTATTCTCACAGCGATAGGAAAGAAACGGGTGAATAAACAGCAAGAAGTTATATATCGAGCTCTCGATGTGTCAGGTTCACAGCGATCATTTCTTCCAACCTATTTTGAACTGGAACCTGTTTTGAACCCTGGAGTTTCACTAGCACATACATCAGATAGAGCAAAAGGAAAAAAAAATCCAACAAGCTAAAAGAAGTTTGAGCTCTGTGATGCTTTTAATATAGTTAATGTTATTTTTCCTTTAAATCCCTACCCTTAAGGACCCCAGATATGTTAAGTAACATTCTCAGGGCTGAAGAAATGCTTCCAATATCTGATATTGTACGTATTTTTCCTCCTGTGTTCTCAGAGCTCTACAAATGTTAGATATTCAAGACCTTCTCTTTTAGAAAATACTCTGTAGTCCTTTTGCTGAAGAAAGGCTGAAGGCACCTGAGTTCACACTGAGCTATATTTGCACAGTCTATTTTCAAAAGCAGTGTTTGCAGCTGTATCATTTTTCGTATTTGCAATTTATGGCTAACAGACAGTGTACAACAGAGCCTCAGAGGGATAAATCAAGGGGAAAGATGACAGATTTCGTGGGCTCGGCATGGCAAAAACGCGTGTGCCCCTTGTCTAAGCGCACGAAGGAATCGACACCAGAAAGGCTGGTATAGGAGCAGAAAAGGATTTGCATGATAAAGTTCTTAATCTTAATGAAGATACCTTACCTTCAAGAAAGGCACCATTGTAGTACCTCATTAATGATCGTTTCTGCTTATTTAATTGCTATGAGCCTTTTTTCCTCCCTGCTGTGGCAACAGCATTGGCCATATTAATGTTGATACAGGGAACTGTTTTGTAGTGCTGTCAAGTACCTCTTAATCTTTTCACTCCTGTATGTCAAGTTTCTATCTCAAAGATGAATCAAACATTATTTCTGGGTTAAGATTTGTTTTATCTGCAAAGTAAATTAGCAACAGGAGCTTCCCAGAGCTTACCTTTCTTTCCATACCATGACTCATTTGTTTTCCCTACAAACCCTGCTTTTTCTGGATGGAAGAAAAAAATTTCTAGACAACTTGTGCAGCCACTTAGCCACTGTGGCATTAACACTGAGTTATTCTCCATCCCACATCCCTTCTTCCCACTACCTTGACAAAGGGAGAGGAAAGAGAATTTGCAGGGAGTCTCAGAGATTTGTACACCTGCAATTTCTGTATGTGCGTGCCAGTTCTCACGTAATCAGCTTGCCACTATGCATTATACCTCCTGCTGAGCACCATGTGCAGGGTGTAGGCTCCTGTAAATCCAGGTACTAAGACCTCAGCTTCTAATTTTGGAGATCCATGATTCAATACTTAGTTCTTTCCAAGAGGAGGAGTTATTCAAGATTGTTCTGTAAGTCAGGTTAAGTGCACCTATGTACAGCTATTGGAGTTCATCTCTCTTGATTTTATGGCTTACCTGCTCTGTAACAGCATTTCATTTTGCTTTCTTTTTAGCCATCTTAAAAATAATAATAATAAAACCTTGTGAATCTAAAATCCAACTTGCCTGACACTGCAGCTGGCATCATACTGACTTCCATCATCTTAGCTGATCTGCATGGAAAATGGGAATGGGATGCAGCCAGCTGTTGAGCCCAAAAAGAGTGGGTGGGGAATACATCCTGACAAATGTGCTTACACTAGTATTTTTTTTTTCATTTGCTTTTCCCAAGATGGCAGACAGCTACTTACTAGACAAGCTTGAAGTAATATTCTGATTGCTGAAGAAAATTCTCCTGGTTGATCAAACTCTGTATGCTTCATATTGATCAAAGATTCTCTTCATGTCTTACATATCTGAAAGCAAAAAAGAACGAATGAAAAAATAGCTGTTCTTCAATGCCAGTAGACAAGGAAATGATGATTGGTAGGATTATGCCTTGACTTTACTGTCAGCACAATGTCAGTGAAGGCAGCAGTATAGAGAGGGAACATTGAGATATCAGTGCAAAATCTAGACCAGTACAGAAAAATCAGAGGTCGCTTCGTTGTTTTATTGAAATAGTGACCTTTTTGAGGGGACATACCAAAGTAGATGTTTCAAGGCTTTGTGTTGGAGGGGATTTTAATTAATTAAAAATTGATGAGTTGTGTTTAGTAAAGAAGGGCCTTCCAGTCTGAGGAATCTGCAGTCTGAAGGCCTTATGCCTAATTCCTCAAGGGCTTAGTGTAGAGGTGCTCTTTTCAGGAATGGGCCCTGGTTATTGTGAGAAGCTTGGGTCAAACGAGGGCAGAGCCCCAAGTATGTGAACATGCTCAGAGAGCCCAAAACCTGTGTTCCTTTCTTTGTAATGGTCTCTAACTGCAAGAAGTGCTACTGTGATGATTTTGCATTGGTTGTGGAGCACAGCCCAAGCGCAGCAGGAGATCCTGCAAGGGAGAAGAAGCCAGACTTCAAATTCATAGAAGAGTAAAGCCAACCAATAGAGTCAAGGAGGAGAGAGCTATAGCTGTGGGCTTGGGAAAGGACATTTTGAAGAACAGGGTATGGCAACTTCTGTCAAGAATGGTTAAGGTCTAACTGATCTCGCCCTGGAGCAGGGGAATGGGTTAGGTGACCTCCCAGCATTTTTTTCTTGGCAACTGGAAATGGAAAAAAAAAAACTTAAAGTACTGTGGATTTTCTCCTTCTTCTTCTCCCCTGTTGTCCTACTGTGACAGGTAACAAGGTATTTGTAAACATAAATTCTCTTGCTGAAGCTTATTGTCATTCATTATATCAGAGGTTTATGATCTATATTAAGCTAACTGGTCCTTGAGCATGTGCTGTTGTCAAGCTCTCCTCATCTGCTCAGAAAAAAGCACTCCAGGGCTGGCATGCAATAGCATGATCTTGGTATTTATCCTTTTGGCAGTTTGCTAATTATTCCTATTCCTATTGCACCCCTGTGCGAATTTCTGTCTTTCTGCCACAGTAAATATTCTCTCATTTTTCTAGCTGTAGAACTGCTAGTTAAATGAGAGAAGCCTGAATATCCTGCAGAGGCCCATATTGTCATTTGGATGATAGCAATGAAACGGGCCAAACATCTTTTCTGTACCACATTAAATTGCATGTCTTTGCATTGCTGGATTGGCCACTCATTTTCTGGACCATATTCTCCCCTTGTAAACATCTCGTATCATTCCTAGGAGTGCTCTTTGCAGCAGAAAGCCTTGATAAAGCCAAAGCCATCAGCTGCCAAGATTCCACAAGGAGTCGGAAATAGGCACCAGATATCTCTGCTACTGTAGGCATAGCCGCATTAGCAATATCATTTGTCTTCCTAAGGACTTACTAAGCCACTAAAATGTATTATAAAATTAAGTGGCATTTCTTCCACCTGCTGAAACTGATGCCAAATACATAGAAAGCCCTCCCTGATGATACAACACCGCTTGCAAAATTTAAGCGCTCTCCTAAGGACCGCAGCTGCCTCGGAGACATGTTTTTTTTCTGTGGGCTGCCTCCTCCACTTAGAATAATAAGCTTTAGATTATCTCAGGGCACTTTAGATCCCAGTGCTGCACAATCCAATTTGACATAAGGATTGGGAGGGGACAGAAAATCTTGCAAGCAGACACTGGACTTTGAGTCTGCTTCTTCCACTGGAACAAAGCAGAAGTTTGTAGAAGAGGGTTGGTAAAATTTCATGCCTGTCTGTGTTGGGAGAAGGGCTCTTTGGACTCCACGCAGCATCTGTGTTACGGCTGCTTGCCAGAGCAAGGGGCTGGTGATAAAGCCCCCCACCCTGGTGCTTCTGAACACAACAAGTCCCCAACAGGCCCCAAAGTAACTGAAATAGTGGCAAACTGCTGAGTAGCACCTCAACTCCAAGCCAGGTGTCTAAACACCTTAAATACTTCCCAGGGAAGGAGATTGTATCGGGCAACACTGCTTTCCACTGAGAACAATAACAACCCGGTAACAACCAATAGCTGCGAATAGACCCAGATAATCTCCCATTATCTGTTCCAATGGCCAAATTGCTCCCTTATCAATGTTAGTTGTGTCCCTGCCAATGCAATTACCATGCTTCACTGGCCTGTTACGGCTGGCACTGATTTTGCTGCTGCTGATTTTACTATCCTTGCATCCCCCTGCGATCCCTTTCACAGCTGCAGAGGCACTTGCTATAGTTATGGGCGTTGTGCTAGGGGCCAGGAAGGACCAGGGTCCCCGTGGCAGAAGGGTCCAACGTGAGCAGACACAACCTCTGCTGCAGGAAAGCCTGCATTTTCATCCTGAGCAGCGTCGTGTGACCTGCAGAAAGAGATACCTTTTGTCGTATTCCTCCACACCACAGAAGTGGCGAGCTGTGTGCTCTTGTAGTCCTTAATCCTCTCTAATCCTTTCAGTTGATTCTCCTGATTATTTGTTGGAGCAGGAGTATGGCCTATTTAAAAAACACTATTTTCAAAACCCCCACTACGAAGCAGTAGCGTGTCCTTCAGTTAGTTAAAAGTACACTAATTTTACACAAAAGTGTCTCCGGAAAGTCTCTGGACTACAGCATGGGAAGACAGCATGTGTCTGTCAGGATAACGCTTGAATCAGATCAGTCCATTTCCCCTATTTTCTAGCTTTTTGGCTGTTACATAGATAACACGACCCCTCCGGTGCGGAGGAGGTCTGGCATCTAGGCAGGCGTCTTTCGAGTAACGGGTCACAGCCATGGCCCTGGTGTGCTTTAATCCTGGTGACTGTATCAGGTGCACTCCTGGGATCCTTGAAGCTAAATATAGATTGCCATGTTAGAGGTTTCATTTCTACAATGGCTTTTCCTGAAATGCCAGAGAGTTTGCAGACACTGCAGTCTCAGTGCACTGGCAAGGTTCATGGATGGCAGGAAAAAACCCAAGAAATTATTAATACTGTATTTTGAGGACAGTGATCAGAAAGTGTTCACACAAACATTTAAGAAAAACCTGAGGAAATGCAATTATTTCCACACACAAATCACTATGGCATTTTATCCCAATATTACTGAATACCAAAACATATATCAACAATAGTAGGAATGGAGCTGACTCACCGTATTTATTCCTGAGTTCATTCACTAATCAGAGCAGCTTTATTTTTCCCGTTGGTAAGTGTGACTTGGTCTTCTAGCCATGCGACCAGATCACAGTTGCATCTCATCTTATGATCACACACATTTGTTCCTCGTCTGTTTAAGATAAAGCTCTACTTTACTTCCTGTTTTCCTCGGAGTTGTGCCACAGCTGGGAAATTTCCATGGGCTTTAATTTCCACTTAGTTCTTATTTCTCCTGTGCTAATGCTACCAGTGCTGATTTGTCTTTTCCTCGTGCTGTAATTGGTCTGGTGCCACTGTGTAATTTTTAACTGTGTGCAGTATCAACAGCACTCCATCTGTCTCTCCTCCGGAGCTTCCCAGCCTGCCATTATAAATATCTGCCAAATCCTTCTCGAAAGAGAGGATCGCTAGATTCCAACTGTTTGCAAAATAAAAGCAGCAGCCAAAAACTCTCTCCCACCGTCTACAACCTGTGCAGAACCTGTGTGCTGCATATTGTGAGATTTTATTGCTGGCGCTAAGGAGCTTTGACCACTGTCTTTAATTTACTATCCATCCAAAGTATACGCTTCTGCAGAGGGTTTAACATATTGCTCTGTTTGCTCCAATATCTCATTGCATGTGTCATTTTATTAGACAATCTTTCTTCCGTAACTATCAGGTTTACTATCTAATAAACCTGAAAAAAATCAAACTTTTTTCATTTTCCTTTAAAATGCAATTCCGATTTAAAACATGCTATTTGATGGAGTGGTCCCAGTGTTGTTTCATAAGGTACCTTAATTGACCTGGACTGGAGTGCAGGCTCCTCTCTCAGCCTTTCCCTTAGAGATCGAGGGCCATTTACAATGATCTAAAGCCAGAATAAATTCATAGGACTTGTTGACTTTCCACCAGCATCACTGAGACAAGAATTTGATCTCCCAGTTCTCTATATGTATGCAGCAGATTAGGATGTGTTCAGGAGAACTGGCACCAAACCAGGCTATGCATTAATTAGACTGTGCACACTAAAAAACAGAAAAATGTTCTAACGTTAACAAAATAAAATTATGTAGAAAGACATTTGGATGAATTTTTTGAGGCTACCTTCAGAATGACTTGATATCTTTAAAAGACAGAAACTGGGAACCATATCTATTGGATGTGGGCATGGGCCACAGGAACTGTGGCTAGAAGGTATTTTTCTGTATCTAGGTAGAGTCAAGGACCCGAAGCACGAAAGAAACTCAGGAGCTGGTGTCATGATGTATAGTCAGGTTTAAAAAGTACTGATACCTCCATTGTCTAGATTGCACTGTGGATTTAGTGTTGATTTTTAAATGTTTTAGGACAATCAAGTTCATGATTTTTTAGGAGGGTGCACTACCATTTAGTTATACGTTATGTCAGGGAGAATTACATGCAAACAAGGCTAACCCTGCAGGAGAACAGTACTTATTCCCAAATGAATAACAGCCTGAGCCACTGCCTGGGGTGGCGGGGAACACACAGAAAAGTGAAATTAGAGAGACCATACTATCACAGCAGTAACGTACTGACTGCCTTGCATCCAGATCGGCTGGGTTATGTAGATATCTGGGCTTAAAAGGTTGGGATCTACCCTTTGTTTAAGACTTAATTTTCTGCATTAAGATATTCTTGTAAGGGAACAGCCATGGTTTGTTTAAACTCGGGAGATAAAAAGCAGATGGTATTGATTAGCTAATTAGTAATATTTTCTGCAGCTTATCAGCTGCACTGATATGTGTAAAGTTTACAAAAGCTGGAGATGAATCTTTTAATCTTTGCTTTATTGAAGAAATTGAGTTTTTAAAATCTGGAAGGGAGGGGAAGCTGTAAATAAATGTTTAATTTTCTGTCCAACAGAATATCTCGTGTTAATCTCTATGATAATCTCTCCCCCTGGCTGTATATTCAGGACTGATTTCTCCATTTTTGAGGGGAGTACATACAACAAGGTTGCAGCTCTCCTAGCACTCTTGTCCGGATTACCTGCTGTGTTGTGTAACTTGCATAGGGTTTTGGCTCTCTTCTATTCCTTCCCTTTTATTGCGGAGAGAAACCACACCGTTGTTTTATCCCAGGTTCACTTCTAGCTTTTCCTGCAGAGCCATGGCAACCACAGCAGCCAAAGTGACTGCTAATTTGAGTGCTCTATAGCAGAACTTTGGAGAAGCCCTCTCCGTGACCGTTACTATTACAGCACTGGGTGGTGTTTTGGGCAGGGCATCACTGGGGAATTGGAGGCCACTCTGACCTCCAGTTATGTTGGATACAGAGATTTTCTGTTGGACAGAAAATTAAACGTTTCTTTACAGCTTTCCCTCCCTTCCAGATTTTGAAAACTCAGTTTCTTCAACAAACCAAAGTGAAATTCATCTCCAGCTTTTGCAGACTTTATGCATATCAGTGCAGCTGATAAACTGCAGAAAATATTACGAGTTAGCTAATCCAGTTGGGCTGGATACAACCAAATATCTTGATGTTCTTCCTGTGATGGCATTTGTTCCTCAGTGAGGGCAATAGAGAGAGCACTTTGCCAATATGGTGATAAAAAGAAGACTGAGAAGGGATGTCCACCTTTCAAACCCTGCCAACTGAATATCAAAATCTTTATATGAAGAGCTGAGTCACGAGACCCATCCCGTTTCCTCAAAGAGCTGGACGCAGAGAAGGGCCATGGGCAGGTGGCAGCAGTCCCTGGCAGCCCTGCTCTTCGTGGCAGGAGCGAACGCGAGCGGGCCGGCCGCAGAGCTGGCTACCCGCCAAGCGCGGTAGTTCTGGCTTCTTGCCACTTCTCCAGAGATCTGAGCCCTGCACCACCCCAAAGCCTTTCAAGTTACAAGATCGTCGCCTAGAAATTGCATTTTAATTGCCAGTGTGTAACATGTGAGACAAGAGCTGGCCACCATTGCAGAGGAAAATGAAAAAGGGTTGGGAAATTGTGTTTCTCCTTATGGGGAACTGTCCTCTTTTGCAGATGCTCTTCAGAACAGCTTTGCAATGCTTACACAACACTTTTAAGACTTCGAAATAGGGTATAATGCAAGCTTAGATTGGGCCTAAACTTTCAGATGCTCAACTGCATGAGGATGCTCTGCATCCAAAAGCTGGCAGGAGTGGAAATTGCCTGAAGTGAGGCAGAGATTTGCTCTTCTGTTACACAGAGAGCACTTGCTATTTTTAGTGGAGTTTAGTGTTCAAGCTTCAGCCTTTCTATTCTGTCAGGATGACATTTTTTTATTGGTTCTTAAACTGAAGAAACAACAAATTCTGCATCCTCTCTGGAATACGGTCTCGTTAATAGTCTTTGAAACATGACATGTGTCGTGGCCATCAAACTGCAATGATCCCATTTCTTCTGAAATGAGAAAAACATGTCACTTTTGGCTCTAAGTAATACAAAGGAAGAGTCATATTTTAGATAGTAGCTGCATGACTGCCAAAGATGAAAGAAAAATGTTATTACTTCTGAAAATCTCATAATTACAGTTAATGATAATTTAATGAAATGACATTGTCTTCACTGCTATCACTAATGAAATGTTTGAGAGTGATAAAATAGATCTTGTTAAATAGAGCAAGAGTCTTGAGTGGAATAGCTCTGTGACAGCAGCCTGCACACACAAGTCTTGAAATCCATATTTTTTGTTACAGTTGTTAAAAAAAAAGAAGATAAAATGAGGGCTACATGGCAAATAATGTATACATGAGTATTTAAAGGCCTCCATTAAGCAAACAGTACTGAACTCCTGAGTAACATGCTGATGACTGAGTATTGCTCCTTAGAAATGCTAACCCTTCATTATAACACTTTTGCTGTTTTTCTTTGCAGACAAACCAGAGAACAAGAAACCCCTCCTGACTTTTTTTATTTCTCAGACTATGAAAGACATAATGCAGAAATAGCAGCATTTCATTTGGACAGGCAAGTAAAATGGATTTGCCTTAAAGGAAAAAGTAGAAATATTGTGATAAGCTTCTTGCACTTGGCCAGCCCTGTAACTGAATTACTTTTAAAAAAGGAGGAGAATGGAACAAAGGTGGGCAAACTCCATGAATAAGTGAAATGGAAGATGGTGAAAGGGTAGATTAATAATTAGGAAATAAAACTTGCTCTGGAAATGAGAAACTTGGCAATAACTAATTCTCAAAAAGAAAGAAAAATTATATTGAAGAGAAGCTGAGAAATGAATTTCCCCTGTGATCTGCATAAGGAGAGGACCCATCTCATGAGGAATACGCAGCATAAGGACAATGGAGCTCACCCCAATTAGTTCCAGGGCATGCAAATATGAGCGAGGCATTGAGAATCATGAGAGTAATCGGAGGGAAATGAATAGGAGGGAAAGAGAGTTCAGGTTTCACAGCTAAGAGCTGGTACCATCCCATACAAAGAGTGTATTTAGGCCACAAGTTATTAGGAAGGAGAGGACGCTGATGGTCATCCTGTCTTCCTACATCTCCCAAGCGGAGTTAGTACACAGAGCATTGGATGCCCCAAGAACAGATATGGGCTGGAGTTCCCTCAGCATACCCATATTAGGAGTGGGAATCGATAATTAGTGAGGAATTATTAATAGTATGGCTAGAAACTGTGGCATTTCATGGGCTGAGTTAGAGCTGAAGCTCCCTCCGCACCCTCAGGTGCCAAGAAACATTCTTCCTAAAGTTTGAAGTTTTGATCTACAGGTTATTTGGGATTTGTATAGCACTGTTGCCTTCTGGTTTGATGATTAGGATCAAAGGGCTTGCCAGTGGGCATCACAGGGTAGATTTGTCATTAGAAATCATCGTGGTCAAAGCTTTAAGGGACCTTCTATATTATATGATTGTTGACCTAGGTGTTGCTCTCTTTTACTTTACATTTTCTTATTGCCAGTTTAAGGAGATGGTGTTATAGGAGAAAATATTGATAGAGTTTCTGCAGGAAGGTACACTAAATACTTGCATGCTAAGCAGGGAAAGTAGTTGCTATCAAAGATAGAAAAATCTTACCAGCAGACAATAAACAAAGAAATCCTACCTATGGGGAAGCTTTGTAAGGAGACTTTGCCCTATTCCTGTATGTAATAGCATTGCTTCACAGACGGCTTAGCATAATCTTCTGAAGAGGAGGAGTTTGCGGTAGAGAAAGGCCCTTTACCAGCCTTTGCCCCAAGGAAAATTTTTACTCTCAGGGAGGTATTGTTTAGGCTGGTATACAAGGAGAGGAACAGAACAAGATAAATCAAAGAAATCTATCAGGAAAAAGAAAACGCTCATTTTTAGATCTATTATCTGTTTTTCTATGAAAGAGAGAGGCTGAAACCCCATTACTCAGGTCACTTATAAAATGCATTTTGCTCACCAATTTTCAACAATCCTGCATTCGTACAAGGTCAAAACCGAGTCTCTACTGTCTCTCATTTCTGGATTTTTTTGTCGCTTGATATTTTTTATGGAACATTGTGTCCCCATATTCTTCTGAATATTGTGTCTGCTCCGTACGATGCTGGTAAGCCAGAGCTGATCGCATTCAAGACATATTTTGTAGTATATTATACAAAGGATTATCCAGTTTAAAGTCAATGGACTTTTTACTCTTTAAAGGCCACAGATAAATGATGATGTCTTCAGAGTGTAATGTGCCTTCCTAGTACTTATCACTATCATTATATTTTAATCCTCTACATAAACTCTCTCTTTTCTTTCTCTACCAGGATCCTGGATTTCCGTCGTGTCCCCCCTGTTGCAGGCAGACTGGTTAACATGACCAGAGAAATACGAGATGTTACTCGTGACAAGAAACTGTGGAGAACGTTTTTCATCTCACCAGGTAGGCTCAGAAATGCCACTGTACTCTTTCTATGCCACTCAACACATATTTAAGGAAAGGATGTCTAGATTGTTTAATTGCTCAAGTATTTAATAGACCTGTCTTCTGTACCTTTGAATAAAAATAAGTGTGGAGACATAGTCTACAAAAAAGGCTTTATTGTTTTGAATTGAGTGCCTTTCCTTTTGACAAATTATCCACAGGGATGGGCTTTTATGTTCCTGGAAGCAAAGAATTCAACAAATGCTTTATGTAAAGCAATTTCTAAAGCAATTTCTTCTGTTGCTTTCAGTTTACCCAAAACCTTATTACTTAGCCCATTAGTTATTTAAACTTCTTTTCTAGCACTAAGTGATCAGTCAGTTCTGTTGGTCAGATGCGTTTATTTCTGGTTTTTCACTGGAGGACTGAAACCTAATTTTGTGTGAGTCACATCCCTCAGCGTTTACTGTAAGAAGCAAATAGATGGGTGGCATCTCTTGCTTCCAGCTGAAACCTACCCCTTTGCAGAGGCCGGGGTAGAAGTGCCTTAAATGATCTGAGACCTCAATTTTGCTTTTAGTATTGGTCTCAGTAACAATTATTATTATTGATTTCTATGAATATTCACTCGTTCACAACATCTGGTGGCCCCAACTGGGAGCCCAGCTCCACAGGGTAGGCATTGTACAAACCTGGGGTAAAACCAGACTCTGCTCGCCAGAGTATACAGCCAAAATAGGACAGGCAGAGTGGAAGAAGGATAGAAGGAGGATCATCTGGGGTGCTGAAACAGAGAAATTAAGGCTCTGAATCAAGGCACTAGAAAAACCACACTTAAATACACTCTTAGAGAAACACTATGTAGGGAAACATTCAATTTAAAGCATGTGGGTATGTTCCAGTGAGCTTAATTCATATTATTTCAGCTGTGTGCAACTGTGCTTTGCTGAACTCAGGCTGTGTCTTGTACAGGCAGGAAATCTGGAGCAGAAATCTCCCGAGATCCATGAGTGGTTCTGTGTGATTGGTCAAAAGCTATTTATCCCAGATCCCTAAAGTCACAGTCCAATGACTAAATCGGTTTCTCACAACTTAAACTGTAATTCATTGCTGTTAGTTAGAAACTGGAGCTCTTTCATTGCAGAGCTCTCGCTCTTAAAATGTTTATTGATGATCACAAAACTGTAACAAACTTATTGTTATGGCTGTATTTTTAGCTTAATATTTGTGTTCTTTTAGCTTAATATTTATGTTCAGCTCTACAGGACAGTTTAGCAGACAGTGATTTAGTCCAGTAACTTCTCTTGTACAATACATTACATAATTACAAGAGGTTTCAGCTTACCTCATGTTATGAGTGCTCCATTTTTACACCTACCACTGACAGTGTTCACAAAATGTGATGTGCAGGCATTTCATGTGCTCCAGTTAGGCACTTGCCTCGCTCTCTTTCTCCCTCTCCGTCTCTCTACACTTTTTTTTTGGTTGGTTGGTTTATAGGTAAACAGTTACACATGAAAAATGACAAAACTTGTGACTGTTAATGTACATAAGGTATTTTGATTTTTTTGAAATATAAACCATTTTATTCTCATTTTATCAAAGAAGATACGGATTAGTAGGCTTGCTTACTTCTTATTCTTTGCAGGTTATATATCAAGGCTTAAGGGGGGAACTTCAGTGGTTTCCGAGAATCACAAAACTGCACTCAAGTATCACGCAGCCTATGGCAACAAGAGCAAGGGATTGCAGAGTTAAGGCTGCATTTAGGATAAAGATCTTTATCTTGTCATTATGAAATTTCAGGCAACTAAGGAAGGCTCCAAGCATAATCCTTTATTCAAGTTTATTTAGAGGAATCGGATAAATTCAATTAAAATATTTGATTAGCTATGAGTCAGGCTTTTCTGGAGAATAAAGCACTTAGGCAATTAATTTTTCTTTCAGTTTTACATTTCTGAAACCAATATACTCTGCTTAAACGGTGTTGGTTAGTTGTCAGAGTTCCTTTCTACAACTCCCTTGTTAATTAGTCAGATTCTCATTAACATATGCCCAACCTCCATCTTGTATTTCATGCTGACCTTAAGAGGCAGGCATTAATTAATGCTTAATGAAAAAGTAATAAAGAGCCTAAATTAAGCATTTAGAAACAAATTTACAAACATAACAGGCAACTCAAGAAGCAAATTAAGGACAGAAATAGAAGAAGACTTGGAAAAACTGCTACCCTTGGATATGGTGGGCATGGTATGCACAAGAGCTTTTGGGTGTGTAGGGCTGTGTGTCCCTGCGCAGCACCTGTGTGCACCACTCCCCTGTGCAATGCTTGTGCACCAGGGATGATGCAATATGTGCAGGTTTGTGCCTTTCAGAACAGCGAGCAGAAACACAGGCCTTGTGGGGCAGTGCCCAGGAGGGCATCGATGAGCATTGCCTGGCAGGAGACAGGTAACCGCCCCTGCTCCCTTCCTGTGGGGTATCCCACCATTGGCTGCAGGGTGCTGGGATGCACATTGGTGTCACGAAGTGATGGTGCTGTGTGGTCCTCGCAGAGGGAACCCCTGTTATGGCATTGCTGGTGATAAGTTATCATCAGCATGTTGGGTAAACATGATTTTGGACTGTGACAGATGCAGCATAGGCTAGTTCACGAGTGAAGAGCACGAGGAAGACTGGCAGAGGCTGCCTTGTCTCCTCTGGCAAGTTGAAGGCTGAAGGACTGCAAGGCAATTGGTTTTAAGCTGGCTACAGAGGTAAAGAACTGTGGTACTTGCAAGAGGCAGTTTGTGCCTGCACAGAGCCACCAAAGCCCCTCTGGGACACCCTTCTAGGTGGACGTGCCTCTGCTTCTCTATAGCAGTGCACGGAGACAAGTTGTGGTCCTCAGGACACATACAGCTTCTCCTGACAAGTCCCTCTCTACGCACCTATATATATATGTGTGTGTGTATTTATGTGTATATATATACACACATGTGTGTATAGCTCCCAAAATTAAGCAAGTGCTAAATGGCGTTCATTCTATACAGCTCTTCGGCTCAGGCTCGCAGACTACCATCTGCAGAGGAGACTCTGGCTAATCCTCAGAGGGTAAATGTTGATATGTTCTTCAGTAATGTGGCATCCGCTGTCGAGATGTGTCCAGAAAAACCTCACTGCATTTTTCTGGCTGAGTCATTTCCCAGAGTCTTGTCCCACAAAACATTGAAATAAGGCCCTCTTAATGTCAGCAAGTTGCAGGTAGGTGTTTTTCCACAGCACACTTCAGAGAAGCATTCGTTTTTTCCATTGGAAAGTATAAGTGACTGAGATGAGACAAGACTAGGGTCAGTCAATACATTAGGCTGCATTCAGAGAGAAAGCAGATTGCAGAAAAGTGCACTTCCAGGCAATTTGGACTAAACATGAGAAATGGAATTAGGTCAGTAATTATTTAAATTAATTTTACATCCTTTGCAGTAGGGCAGACAGCAGTAGCCCTGCTACTCTTACAAATGAATGGTAATTTGCTAGAAAAAGAGATGTATTAATGATGCCAGCCTTCGTTTTGGAAGTAATTGAGGCAGCAGCTTAAGGAAATCAATGTTACACAGCTAGCAAGCACTATGTTTTTGTTCATATTTTGTTCCAAGGGATGATGGATCCTTTTTTCCTCCAGCAAACAATAGGAAACCTGAGTTAGCTATTATTTTGAGCAGGTAAATGAAAGATCTTTTCATTCATTGCTTTTGTAAATATTCAGAATTCTTTCCAGTGTTTCAACTGCACAGGGTTGCTAAATATTTGCTATTAACAGTCATGCAAATTGCAATACAAAAATTGCTCTCCCAAGCAATTTACATTAAGGCATCTACAGTTGTGCCTTTTCCCCCCTAAGAAGAATTATTGTTCAAGTACCTGGATGGTGCACATAAAATTTATAGATAAGACACTCAGTGCTTCTTAATTGTTATAATTAATTCCAAATTCTTCCTCTTATTTTTACCTTAGAAAGGCTGGACCCTGCTCTTGGCATGGGATTCCCAGTGAAGCACTGCGTACGTGTCTCTATCTAGATGTTTTTCCCCCAAGCATCTACTGAGGTTTCCAAGAGGCTTTCTATTCCATCCCTAAGTCTTAAATGAGAATTGTATTTCTTTTTGTGTCACTACTTTTGTTGTACAGTTTTAAGAGAAATCTTAATGAATGTGTTTTCTCTTCCTCCGAGGTGCTGTATATAAGAATTAGGGTAGATATAATCAAGACACCCATTCTGTATCAAAACAGTTAATTTCTTTAATAATTAAACCTGAGGCCCAGCACCCAAGAGACAGCCTTCCTCCACCATTGAGCCAGACAGAAGCCAGAGAGAGGGCAGACATACCACAGGGATGAACCTGGAGAAAGTTATCAACTGTCAGAAAAAGCTTTGCTCTCAAAAATAACTTCTCACCAAGAAATACACTTGCAGCTTTAGCCCAGGTTTGCTGTCCTAATGACAGGATATGTCCTCCTGTTGCTCTGAGGATTAGACTCCTGGGGTGGTCAGATGGGGCCTTGTGTTAAAATCAACAGCCAGAGGAGCCCAGGTGGAGCAGAGATTAACGGGCAGCACGCCCACTAGTTATGCCACTCTCGGCAGCAACGACTGTGATCCCTGCAATAGCCCCCAAGCTTTCCTGAAGATATATCTGGATGCAAATGTGTGATTACTGTCAGATGATTAGTCCCAGTTGCTGTCCTTAACAATACAGAGCACAGTTTCATTGTTCCCAAAGTTAAATTTAGAAGCAAACCTATTAAACACAGTATTTATCTTCCTGCTGTGCAAAATGCTGTGTTTAATATAATCCTTTTTTTTTCCCCTCTAAAGGTCAGATTTACATACTGTGCAGCAGAGGCTATGATAGTACAAGAGTGGTATTACCATGCCTTTTGCTCCTTACAAAACTGTTACAGCTCTAGACAACCAACCATCAGCTTCCTGCGACTAGGTGGAAGTCAGTTCCTATAAACCCTCAAAGATAAATTCTCCAAGCCATGAAGATAAATCTCAGAAGGGTACCTACCTCCACAAATGAGCAGGTGATGATGACACAGCCAAATTAAAGCATACACCTAACTGCAGTTTCAAATAACTAGAAACAAGTCCTCACCACAGAGTAAGAGAAGATCCTATCTTTCAAGGGAGCAGGCACAGAGGAAATAAGGATATCTTTATATCTCCTAACTCTTTGCTAGCCTGCAGCCAGGAGCATCATGTGTGTGCAATTTCTTGTAAATCACCCCCTGTGGCAGCCTGGAGCCCCTTAAAATACTTTCTCGGCAATCATCTCTTTTAAAGGTGTGAGTCACAGATGTTTCTCCTCAGCTTTTATTGGCTGAGCATATTCCAGCCTTCTTAATGACCCAGTATGATATTCCTGTTTCTAAACCATCTGCAGCTTGCAGTACTGCCCACAGGTGCTTGGACAACCTCTCACTTTCATCCTGAATTATGGAAGACATTCACATGGAGGCATGAAATTCCCCTGGTCTTGCCAGGATGATCAAAGACTAAGTTAAGGCATCCATGTTAGCCTTGTGAAAGCTGTGCCAAATCCATTGCTATGATAGTACTTTTGAAAAGAAAATTTGTAAGAAATTATAGACTGCAGGGCCATGATCTCGTGACTTATATTAAATCGGGTTTATCTAGACTTTGACTGTACACTTCATTTTAGACTAATGAAATAAGTGAGTATGAAGAATGCCCATTGAGATGGTTACAAGGCTGGAGCGTATGGCATACAGAAGTGGAGGAATTTTGATTTATTTGAGTGGAGAAGAGAAGATAATCCCGGTCTGACTCTGAAGTTAGCCCTGGCTGGAAGGAGCAGGTTAGACTAGAGATCTCCAGAGGTTTTTTTCAACCCAGGTTTTCCTATGATTCTATTATTGTTCTTTGCCTGCAGAATTTGTAAGAAGTTTTCCAAAAATCCAGATTCAGAGAGATATGAATTACAACAATACTTAAAATTTGATTGGAATTGCTGTTTACAAGCTAATAGTCATATCACGTGATGAAAAGGATCAAAACTGAGGCTGAGGTGACTATAGGAAATAATCAGGCCAAGTGGCTAATTGGCCATTTTTTAGCCAGCGTGAGGTCTCAAGCTACTATTCCTTTAATTAAAGTGTTAAGGGACTAATTATATCTGTCAGGAAAATCTTTTAAAATGCTTTCAAGAAACCGTAGTCTGCATGATAAAACATTTTTAATAAATAAAAATGGAAGTACAGACTTGCTGAGTGCTCCCTTTCTTCCCTTTGTAATTTCTGCTCTTCATTTTCTATTCCCTCAAGTACTTTCAATAAATGCCAACAAGGTTTTTGACCACAAGGTGACTGTTTCTGGACTGAATCAGAAAGTACGTAGCCAGTATGAACCAACGCTGAGAATGTAAATATATAGTTCAAGTGGGAACTGTTCTTCTTCACAGATAGACTGGTGGCCTTAATGAGTTAATCACAGTAGAGGGATTTGCGTAATTTAGGCCTAACATGAAGTGATCATAGTTAAACAGATAAATCTGGTGACCATTGGTAGAGGCTTGGAAAAGAGTAACTCGGACAAGTGATCGAGTAATAACACAGCAGCCTTACAATCTGATTATCTGACACAATTCCAGGAGAAACAGTCTGTCCCTCGTTAACAGAGTTCATTAATACTGTCATAACCATCGTAAGAGTTTTCTGTTCCTCCGCCTTCTCCTGCTCCTCCTTCACCAATGGTAGCGTGTCGGCCTTTTCCTCCATTCCTTCCGTTTTCACCATAGCAGTGGGGCCAGTCTTTCTCGCCGTCTTCCTCGCTCAGCGTCTCGCGTGCTGTGCACGGTGCACACGCATGCCGTACCATCTCCAGCGGGGCGCTTTGCCCGCCCTGGGTTGGATTGTGCCGCGAGGGGCAACAGCACAGAGATACGGAGCGCGGCTTGCTGCAGGGCAGCGCTGAGATGAAAAATAACTAGCTCACCTTTCAGAGCAGCGTCGTCTTCGGCAGCAGGCCAGCAAGGAGATGTGCGTTAAAATCACCTCCATCTATTTAGCAGCCCCCCAGGCTCATTTGTATTGATTCTACCCAAAGAGAGAGAGTCGCTCTGAAGCGATAGTCTAATGTAGAGGACTTGTGGGGAATTAGGAAGTTCTGTAACTTCTCAGCATTGTGTATTACCACATGAAAAAGACACAGCTTTCCTCTAATGCCATTTTGTATGTGTAAATCGGCTGTGGAAGGTGTTGTGGCACACCAGCAATAAGATCAACTTTATGCTCCTATTCTTGTTCAGAATGCACTGTTGGTGGGTGTGCGGGGATGAACTACTCTCTTCTGCCTAGAATAAATTCACTTGGGAACGGAGTTGTTCCTTGTAAAGAACTAGGATATTCCTGTTGTTTTCAGAAATATATGATGGCAGTTTTGGGGAGATTTTAAAGTAATATACACTTTAAAATATGGTTATGCTGCTGCTGCCGGGTTGTTCTTCTATGGTTGTTGAAATAATGTGATGCATGGAGGAGGAAATTTGTGTTTAGGATGTATGCTGAAAGAGTTAGATCTGTGATACTTCCACCTTCCGCAAGCACATCTACATTTGCTTGCATGATAAATAATTCTCCATAGTAAAACTGCCAGTTCTTCTCATACAAGAAAGTAAATGAGTAAAATGTTTTCTGTTTTTAAAGGAAATGAGCCAGGATTTTGAAAAGTGACTTAATTTTGGTCATGCTCTGTTGTTCAGCTGTGTGATTTGGGGCTCCAGCTGTCCTAGTTCAAATGGAGTAATAAATATATTTCAAAGAATGTATCAGTGTGGGAAGCTGAAAGGGAAAAGGAAAGACTAAAAAGCGCCATTTTTATTTTGGGGTTCTGGAATATAAAAAAAATGGAAATAGTCATAGAGAGTTTAGTGTAGGGTATGATCCCAGCCACTGAAATAAATTGGTATTTTTAATGGCTGCAGTGAATGAAAACTGTGTGAGGTAGCAGTGGGTTTTGTGTCAGGATTTTATTTCTGCTCATATTCCTTCAGTGTTTTTTTTTTTTTTTTTTTAATGAGTTCTTGAACAGTAATTTAAGAGAAGATTTTAAAACTCTTTTCCTTTATTTGCCAGCTAACAACATCTGCTTCTATGGCGAATGCTCGTACTACTGCTCAACTGAGCATGCCCTGTGTGGGAAACCAGATCAGATTGAAGGGTCTCTAGCTGCTTTCCTACCTGATTTGTCTTTAGCTAAAAGGAAAACCTGGAGAAATCCTTGGAGACGGTCCTACCACAAGCGCAAGAAAGCAGAGTGAGTAGTGGTGAGCAAAGGGTTTGCCAACTGCAATGCAAAATAGAATAAACGGTACTTCAGTCACTGCCCATTCCTCATCTTAAGCATTAGCTTATGAGAGCATTTGCATGTTGCCAGAGTTCCAGCTCCCAGAAGGGGATAGATACTTAGAATTGCAGGGAACTCCAGATTATGGTCCTGAACCCAAAATGACATTTAGGGTCATAACATCCTTGCGGGCTAGATGCCTGTAACAGCTTTTGATAGGATGCAACGGTTCCTTCCTATCAGAGAGAGCGATTCAGTGCTATCAACAGCCTAAACAAGTGTGAAGTGTTTGCACTGCATGAATGATGGTACAGCTGGTCTCCTACATCTTGGATCTATTAGCCAGATACTTTTCAGTCTCATGATTTTCTTCCTTTTTCAGCCAGAATCTTTTATCAGAGTTCCTTGTATTGCTAGAAGCAGTATAAAGAGTTTGCTGTCTCCACCTGACCCTGCCCTTAGTCTAATGAAATACAGCTAGATCTTTGCAAAATAACAAAATGATTTTAAGTAACCTTTATATATCACATAAAATATCAAAATATTGGCTTTTTCAGATGGGAAGTTGATCCAGATTATTGCGAAGAGGTTAAACAAACACCCCCATATAACAGTGGGACCAGAATCCTGGATATAATGGATATGACAATTTTTGATTTCCTAATGGGTATGTTTCATCTCTTTCAAAAATTAAATGCAACATTTAATTTGAATAAGAACTACTTCTTTCTACACTGCTTTGCATAGTTCAGCAATTTGCTGAAGCATGGTTGAAGCTGCGTTTACTGTACATGCCATTCTAGATGATTATGACAAAATGCAGATTTATATGGTTATGTATTTCTATCAGTGCAGATTAAAAGAACAAAGATGAACACAAATACACAGTGATGAACACAGGTCATGCTAGTCTCCTTCACAACAGCCAAGGGCTTCACAGTTCGCTTTACAATGAATGCTTTACCATCGTAACGTGTGTTCCTACACCTACAGGCAAAGACTGGCCATAACTGGCACATTGTTGTCAATTTGCAGTAGTATTCACTGCTGCTTGCTCTATAAAGTGTCAGAGAGAAAGAAGAGAAGTTGATTTATAATGATGGCAACTGTGTTATGTATCAGGAACAGTGTTTTCTGCTTACGTGGCCTGATCAACGTAAAATAATTATTTATGACTAAGTAATGGCAACTAGTTCCAAGCTAACTCAGTAGTTAACGCTGAGACATTCTCATATGAAACTTATTCTGCTTCAATCAATGTACCTAAAGGTGCCAACATACATGTTTAATCTTCAGGCACAGGCCAGCACAGACATACCATCCTCAGCCTCATCATCATTTCTGCTACTACTGAGATTTTGCAATAGACTGTGCAGCAGGAGAGGTCAGTTCACAGCTCAGGAGCCATATGTGGCATCTGCAAATGGCTCAAGCACCCAAGCACACAGGCAAAATGCGTAGCTTGGCACCAAGACATTGGCACACAATGACCTTAAAATGCAGATCACACGTCTGCTTGCCAGAGGTGCCCAAGGAGCAGCTGTTCAGCTGGTACCACTGCAATAGTATCCTAACCCATATGTTAGAACTATAGTATTGTGTTGGCTTTCGAAGCTGCCAGAAATTTGAACAAATTTCTTAACGAGAGAAAAACAGAATGTTTAATTGCTGTTCCAAATGTTTAATAAAATGTTAGTGAAGTCATATGGATTAGCATGCCTGCTTGAAAGATGCATTTTCCTCATCTAACTGTGGTTTCCCTAAGCTAAGCTTCACAGCCGGCACCAGTAATATTGCTGCTTGGCAAGCTATGCCAGCTGAGAAGTGGAGCATCAGCACTGGCTTTCACTGAAGAAACTCTGCTGGCTCAGAACTGGGCTATCTCGTGGATAACTGAGCTCTCTAAGCACTTGAGATGCCATCGTGCTAGATTGGGGTTTCCCTTAATGTACTTCAGGAGAGGTTGCTGGGAGGGCAAGAAGGTCCATTTTTATCTCCTTGGTCCTCTAGAGCTGGAGTATGACATATTACAGAGAACTTGAAAAACTCATTTCTCTGAAAGGGTCTGATGATAGGACATGGAAAGGAGGTGTTTGGGGTTACTCTAGGACTAATCTTAAGGAAAAATCTTAGCATAAAAGCCCTCCTCCAATATTGCACACCTTGGGATTCTCACAGTAGAGAACAAGCTCAAAGATGGACTCAAGCAGGAGAGCCTGGGAAGGGAGAGCATGGCACTGCCCAACCACCACCATGTTTGGAGGAACACTATGGTTCTTACTGAACCTGAGCTGATGTGTTGTCTGCTGGCCTGGACACTCAGCAGCAAACCTGACTAAAAACTGTGCTTTCTGTTCATAGGTAACATGGATCGACATCACTACGAAACCTTTGAAAAGTTTGGAAATGAAACATTTATTATCCATTTAGATAATGGAAGAGGGTAAGTATATTTCATGATCTTTCTGAACAATGATACAATTCTGGCCAAGCTAATTACTTAATAGTAGCCCTTTTGAGATAATTTATAAATTATAGGATGCAAAAATTATTACCAGCTTTTCATATAATAAGACAGTATTGAAAGCCTCAAGTGGCAACAAAAGTCTGTGCTAGATGTTATTCAGACATAGATTTGCCTCATCCATACCTCAGAGTTTGAGGTGAATCGTTTGGCAAAGAATGGTACAAAAGAAATATTTTTATCTTCACTTTACCAAAAAAAAAAAAAAAAAAAAAAAAAGAAAGAAAAAAAAAGAAAGAAACCCACCAATACTCTGTAATTTATTCAAAATAAGTGGCTGAACTTAGAGTCCAGATTTGCTCTGCTCCAGTCCAATTAAGCAGAACAGATTCCACTATGAATTTTTGCTTTCATTTCCTGAACTGAAAACAAACGTGTGCAAGTTAGTCTTTAAAATAGCCTTTGCCATATTCTTGTTCTTACCTTTAAATAGGTTTGGAAAATATTCCCACGACGAACTTTCCATATTGGTGCCTTTAAACCAGTGCTGCAGGTATGTTTCATTTCCGTGTTTGTTTCCAATTCGATGCTGCTGTTTCCACCAGCAGGACTGAAATTCTCAGTGAGCCTTTTGCTGCGTACCCATCTCGTAGCACAGAGGGAAGGAAATGTCACGATCCTGCTTAGCGAGCCTGACCTAACCTAGCCGTGAGTGCTGGGACTAACATGCTTAAGCGCTTTGCTGAGATCAAGCCCTCACAGAAAGAGCATGCCTGTAAGCTGCAGCGTGAGAGGCGTTATTAAGATTTTGCTTTATTAAGGCAAAATGTACATCCCATCGATGGCAAGTGGCAAAACTATTCCGCGCTTGTTCCAATGCTTCCTGGGAGATTTTCTTCAGTGCCCGTGGCCAAGACTTTCAGCAATGTTCAGTGTTTCAGCTCTGCATCCTTCGTGCCAGGGCCATCTCTGCAGCTCCCTAGACAGGAGGGATCAGACACTGAGCATCTCCCACCTCTGTGGGACGAACGCGAGCACAGGAGCTCCAGAGCGGTCCGTAGTGGTGCCTTGCCTGGACCACCAGCGTGAAGGCTCTCTGCACTTCACTGCATAGCTGTGCTCTGAAACTGCTCCATCTCTAAGGACATCACTAGTTAGGTAAAAACTCGTTAGCAATACGACACTGCCAATTTGTTGCCATTTCAGCTAAGAAGGTTTTTACACTGCTATCGGGATGCTGAATATAATCCTTTTAGCCCCACTGAAGTAAGTACTGAAAATACTGATTTGCGTTTTCTTCTCTTTCGTAGAATAAGGAAGTCTACCTATCTGCGATTACAGTTGTTAGCCAAGGAGGAGTACAAACTCAGCCTCTTGATGAAGGAGTCTTTGCTAAAGGATAAAATAGCGCCCATTCTCTACCAGCCTCACTTGGAGGCCATGGACAGGCGGCTACGGATCGTTCTCAAGGCTGTTAGCGACTGTATAGAAAAGGATGGTTACGACAACGTGGTTGAAAATGACTTTAACACTGATGTTAACACTGTTACAACCGAGAGGTAGTAAAATCATGAAATCGCAAGACTATGTTTTTACCAGCCAAGTAAAGAAGATTCAAAAAGGAAAAAAAAAAGAAAAAAAAAAAAAAAAAAAAAAAAAGAAGTCTTGCAAAAGACTGTATATGCCACTTTGTGAATTCAGTGAATTCAGAAATGAGATATAATTGTTCCAAAAGTAGGTAAAGTGTAGACTCTGCAAAGGATTAGTTCATTAAGATAAATAAGTCTAATGTGATGCTTTTCATTAGTACCTAAAAGAGATTATGAAAAGATTCAGAATATGTTCAGATCACTGACAGACAACAGTCTGATAGCAAACCACCTCCTGTCCTTTTTGTATAGAAAGGAGGCCTTTACTTAATATTTTGTATTTATATATGGTATATCTACGAAATCCAGACCTACCTACCAAATTTAACTAAAGAGGGACAGCATAGTTCTGTGACTCACACTTTATTTGTGGTGACAGTCCACTTAGCATTGTGTTAACCCTTTAAGTGCTCTAATTCACTGTATCTTATTTAAATTGAATGCTTTTTTTCAGCTACTCAGCATTTAAAGGGTTAAGGCATTACAAACTTTTAAAGGCAAAAAGAAATAATAATACCACCATGGTTACCAGAAGGGAATTTCATTAACTGTTCATTGACAGGAATACTTGAATGTTGGTTTTACAAAGTGATGTAAAATGACAAGTTGTACTATTTATCCATAAGGAGGTAGCAGCTCTTATCTTTCTAGACTATCATAGCTGAGCTGCTACTTTTCAACT
The DNA here is from genome assembly GCF_028389875.1 of Rhea pennata. NCBI lineage: Eukaryota > Metazoa > Chordata > Aves > Rheiformes > Rheidae > Rhea > Rhea pennata. The sequence goes on from NC_084677.1 coordinate 12,765,428, forward strand.
TTGCTTTTGATAGTTTTGTGTAAATATATACATATATGGGTAAAAAGCTGCTTTCAGCAGCTCTAGGCTTACTTTTGCAGCATTTTTGTGGAATTGTTTGCAACGTGGTAAAAGTGCAATAAAGATATGGCAAAATGTGTAGCCATCATGTCTAAATGGATTCATTTTTCATTGCAAAGCTTGTTCAGAGAAAAGCTATATACAGCAGCCAAATATTTCAGAAGTAGTTGTTTAAATTGTCACCCCATTTTGCAGCAATAGAAAATAGAGCTAAAGCTCAAAAGAGAATTGCTGATTAACATACAACTCTGACAAGGACCATGGTGTTGAAAATGGCTAAGCTTTCTTATGAAAACACTGTTTTGACTGTCATTTCAGCATGTCTTCCTCTTGCAATTGTAGCTGTAGAAACAAGCTGTATAGCAACACCTCTAGAAGATTATGGCTTGACACACTGCCCAGACTATTTAGATGCTTCAGTTCCTCTAACTTGGGTAATAAAAGCCTTTGCTCAGTCTAGGAAATCTCAGCCTAAGTTAAGTAAAAACATAGTTTGGTCAACCAAACAATTTTACACCATGTACAGTTGAGCTTGTGTAATATGTGTGGAGACTTTCGGCCTGAAAGCAGTATATAAATTGAACAAGTGGCTGTATTTGACTTGCAAAAACACAGTGTTGTGCAGAAGGAGCCTCTCATTCCTGTTTTGGGTGGAAGAGAGAATTTATTATGACAACATCCATCACAGCCATACTTCAAAGCTGTCGTTTGTTGCATTTTATATCTTTCTTTTCAAGGACTTAAAAGCATAGACTTTAAAAACTTGTAGCTGGCTAGACTAAAATGTAAGCATTTCAGCACAACCTAGCAGCATTAAATTTATGAGTAAAAATAAGTTGTTATATAGCCTCATTTACTTAGCCTGATATATTGTAACTGAAAAATTTGCGTTTTACTACCGTTGTAGTAAAAGGCATTTCCGACTCACCTGACTCACATACATGGAAGATGATAGTTGTGCAGTCTGAGGTGTACTATCCATGAACTGAGAAAATTCCTGTTTCACCTCATGGCTTCTTCACTTACAGACTGAAGGAGGTGAAAGATGTGGTACAGAGGATGTTCTCTGCAGCGTGGAGCTTGCGCTGCAGCAGTCTCTCCCAGCCAGCCTAAAAGCCCAAGATGTGAGACTGTAAAAAGGTTAAATGGACAGTATGTATCTATCTGTATTCATAGCCCCTGAGGAGTTACAAGGAGAATAATTGCAAGTCCTCACACTTTCCTTCCCTCAGCAAACTCTTAATTTGTCTTACCTGTTTTATCCTCAAACGAGCAATGCCTGACTGTGATTTTCCCACAGGTGTAGTTTTTTTTTTTTTTTTTTTTTTTTTTTTTTTTTTTTTTTTTTTTTTCCTTCTTCTTCACTGTGAGATTGTGCCAGGACAAGGAGCAGGAAGGGACTGGCCAGAACCTTCCAGGGATGAGTGAAGGGTTTGTAAAACCCTTCCACTAGGGCAGCTCTGCTTTTCATTTGGGGATCAGGTCAGTCAGGGGCTCTAGGCCTAGAAACCTGATTTTGCTGTGGGAATACAGCTCTTGGCAGATTCTTAGCTTAGTCATCAGAGGAGGATCAAATATAGCAGTGCTCTTCTCTCTTCAGAAGCTGAGTTGTTAGTCAGGAGCTCCTGGCAGCTAGGTTCAAGCTAAAGGTCTTTGCAGAAGGCTGCTCGATCAAGAAGAGGGCTGTGGCGATAGAGTCACTCTTTTGAATCTTATTCTGAGTGTCTATATGCTAAACTAGTACTGTTTGTGTAGACTCTTTAACGAAGGATAACTTGCCTTTGCTGTATGGTAATCAGCTCTGAAGGATCTCTGTTTTCTTTCTTTTCCTGAACTCTGATGCCTATGCTTATAAGTTGTCCATGCTACAAGTCTTTCCAATCATGTAAAAACTCCCTTCAGTTCGTATAAACAGAGAAATCCTGGGCTGCCTTCAGTCCTAAAGTAAATGTACATAAAAACTGAAGAAGGGGCTTCTGTCTGGGATGAGATATGGGAACCTCTTGGAAGAAGAGAGGAGTTAGCTGAGAAGCTGGGAGAGGTTTCCTTTCCCCCAGCCTCCACTGAGTATTTGGGTTCACGCTGCCTGGTAGCTAGAACTTTGACTCATACTAATTTTCTAGATATGTGGGAAGGAAAATGGTTATTGCCTTATTCCAATACTTCTTTTCTCTTTAGATAAGGGTGAGCGGTCATGACAGAAGGGAAATCAGAGAACAGAAGCAAGCTCTTAGCTGCCTTTCTGCTCCTGGGGTTAAGGCAGCCTTCAGAACAGCTTGATACAGCCAGGGGTAGGGGCAAATCTCTGCTAGCCAGTACTCTGAGCTAGGATCTGGCCTCAGTTTCCTCTACTGGAAACCTGACTTTTTTATGAGCTTTTAGGCGAACAAAGGACTCTTGCTCTCACAGAGTGAAATGCATTCTCCTGCAGTCAACAGGAGCTTTCTAAGCTATTTTGTCAGTATTTAAAATTTGAGGCTCACTTTGCACAGGGACAGCTTGTTCTTGGTGAGCTCTTAGGGAGAGCATCATGCGCTTGTGTGGAGGTTGTTCACTTCAGCGTGCACGTGTGACTACCAGATTACCACAGCAAGAGACGATAGCTCTGAAAGGGTTGTCACTGTGTATTAGGTCAATAATCCATGAACTAAGAAGGATTAACATGATGCAGTGTAACATCTCTTTAGGAGTCCTACATATCTACCAGGCAAAAAGATTCACTCTAAGAAGATAAATAAATGCCAGAATCCAATTGGTTTCTCTCCAGTTCTCAAAAATGTGTCAACATCTAGACAATAATATACCAAGAAATCTGAAGTAGTCTGTCAGGGGCATAAAGCATTCAGCAAAATAAATATAGTTTGCAAAATAAATAACAGATGAACTAGATAACATACTTCTAAAAGCACCTAATCACGACTGTATCTGACAGCCTAGAATAGCTTACTGTATTCTCCTGAGTAATTCAAATAAGAAACCCATTTTGTTTTGCTATTTTTCTGTTATTTAAGCATCAAGGAAAATTCACATAAATTAAAAAAAAGCTGTCATTGTTTGAGTTGGATATTGCTGTTGTGATCAGCACTGGGCAGAGCCCCTGATACGCGAGCTCTAAGCCTGAAGGCAATTGCAGTGCAAGCAACATCATGACATGTTGTGCAGGAGCAAGAAGTCTGGGATTTCAGTGCACTTGCAAAATTGCTATCCTTGGAGGCTGAACTGCAAGCAAACCTGTCTTTGGGGGTTTTAGAGGGAGGAATGTCCAAAGGATATTCTGGTTTCTGCTAGTGGGCCCATACATGGTTATGAGGTACCTATGGGTCTGGAGGGGACCTCTTCGCGACGCAATCCTGCCCTCTTCCATTGCAGGTAGCTGTGTCAGCCCCTCATAATATGTCCAAATTCTGCTTGAAGACTGTCCCTGCTTCAAGGCTACTGAGGCCCTAGCATAATTGTAATGATTTACTAGCTAGGAGCTGGGCATATATTTTAAAACCTCGACAGTTTGCATCCTGATGGAGCAAACTTTTTTCTAGCACTGAATATATGACTGCAAAATGTATTTTCCAGAAATTATTCCAGGTATCAGCTGTTTCTATGGATATTCTTGCCAGTAACCTCATTTACTAAAATATCTGTGGTCCAACGAGCAGAAATGAACATAAACAAGGATAATTCTTTTTAAGCTGTAAAGTGAGTACTTGAGGAAAATGTTCAGTCTTCTGGGACAAGTTATCACATGGAATTTCATATTTTTACCAATTAGAAGCTGTTGGGTCTTCTTGGAGATATTTTTTACACTATACCTGTAAAAGTGATTCATGGGTAGCCTCCAGCCATAACTCAGACTGTGACCAGACCAGACTGAATTATCTATTTGTTTCTACATTTGCATCAGTAAAGTACTCATCCAATGTTCTGGGAACTGTTTGGAAAAAATTAAATGCATTCAATTTGGTAAGTCAAAAAAACTAAAGACAGGTCAGCTCTATCAAAAAACGAAGGCTATTGATTTGACAGTTATAGTACCTCTTCCTCCAGTGCAGAGTCAGTGCAAAAGTCTGTGGTCTGTGGATCATCTTCAAGAGCTGCTGAAACATATGTTGTTGGCTGCTCCCTCTTGTTTTTAAAGATATAAAATACTTTTCAAGTTTTTCCATTTTTGCAGTTTTGATGCAGCTGACATGAGGAAGTAAGGGGGGGGGTGAACAGGATGGGAAGATTGCCTGCATTTGTATCCAGTCAACCACATGAAGTCTACCACACATGCCAGAAGATCAGCTTTCCTCCTGCAAATGACCCTTAACGCTGAGCAGCCACTGTCACTTGTCAGCAATAGCATGGATTATGATTTAAATCTTGCTCAGATATGGACCTGAACCTAGCAGCTAGCATATGGAATTGGCAGCTTGAGCAGAATATCTCAGAATCTGAAGTGTCAGATCAGAACCTCTCTGCATTTATAAATATGAGAATCTGGGTCACATTGTGCATTGGCCACAGTAAATGAATGACATTAGGGTCCCTACATAAACTCCTCTGCCACTTATTCTGGAAAGGTGCTCACTGATTGATAGACACATGTACAAGAACACCTACGTGTTTTACTTGACCCTGACATCACTTCAGAATACATCTCAGGATGACTCAAGATAGATCCTACTAGAAAGACACACACTTTAAAAACTCATTCCTCCAACTGTTGGTGCTGTCCTAATGCCAACCATGTGTCACTCCAGGGGCGGTTTCCGGTCTGCTGAAATACAGTGATCTTTGCACATCCACAAAACTTGGTGGAGCACCTGGATGCCTGCAGAAGGTTTCAAGCGAAAACTGCAATATGTATGCATCTTCAGAATCCTCATACACAGTCAAATGACAAATGAAAGTTAAAGCTGTCAGCAAGATGGAAGCAATGCAGCTATGGAAGCCCAAATGGGGAAAAAAAACCCCCAAAACTACAAAGGTAAGTTGATTCTCAAATCCTTCTTGTAGATACTGATGGTATCTAAGGTGGTAACTAAGGTGGTACTTGTAAACTAAGCAAACTGGGCTATCCAAAATTGCAAATGGCTTTCTATCCAGCATATCCTGCTTAGTCCTTCAACATCAAGATTTGTGCAATGTCTTTTAGTTGCACCCAGAATCTTTGCTGCAGGCAGAACTTTATAAATAGTAAAGATGAAATGCTTCTCTGGTTAGTCCATTGAGTGAAGTTTGCATCATTTTCCAGATCAAATCAGAACTCTTTCTGCTGATTTTTAAACAACTCCTTCCTAATCAGCGAAGTCAGTGAGAGTTTTACAGAAACAGAATTTAGATCCATTATCTTCCTTGACTGCCCCATTTACAGTTGAATAGTCTCTCTGACTTTCTCATGAGTTTCTTAGCTATTAGCTTAAATAATTTATTATTATTGTTTGTCTTTTCTCTAGATTGCTAGTTGTTTGCTTCATTGAATTGCACTGGATTTCCATTTTTAATGGGTGCTTTTTTGGCCTGAATAAACTCCTGAATTCATTATTCAGGAATGCCTCAGAACTGAGGCATCTAAAGCTGAGTCTTTGCATTGTAATTGCAGCTTCATTTAAATACTGGCAGTAGCATTTAGAATCAACTATTTGCCACAAATTTCTTTATGTTGGTCATTCTGCAGAGCACTCACTTTCTGACCGATTGGTTACACTCCTTTTATGGAACCATTTTTTCCTCTGTAGCCCCATTATAAGAGTGTATCCAACTGCTTTATTTTCACTGTCCCTCTGAGAGCTGGATTTGAGGACGCTATTTGCAGTAGCTGGACCTGCAGGGCTGGAGACCCTGCCTTGTGTATGTACAAGAGCCTTGCTGAACATTGTTCCTTGCATTCAGTGTAGCAAAACCCTTCTCTTCTTCATCAGAAAGACTGCAAGTAACATTGGCATACCCCATTTGTCAGACATAAGATGAAAAGATTCTTGTTGATTCAGTGCTTACAAACCCTCCCAATTTCAAATTTTTACCTAGAAGGTTGCACTAAAACTGAGTGTTTGGACCTTCTCAGGATTGCTCCAACACAAAGGTGCTTGGAGCGGGTGGTTCTGCCACTGTGGCTGATGTGCCGTTTTCCTCCCTTAGGAACAAGTGAAGCAAAGAAGGATACTAAAGGTTGAGGCATCTGAGTCCCACTGAGCCCTTGCTGTCCTAAAGGCTGTTAGCAGGCAGGGTAAATAAGGTAAGGAGCCCATTGCATCTTCAAGTTTGGTGCAAGAAACACATAGAGATTCCTTTGTCTGAAGAAGCTGAGAAAAGGGAGGACAGGCTAGAAAACCTGTGTCACGATTTGCCAGTGAATAAACAGGTTTTTTTGGTGTTCAGACTGTGTGGTATCCCACCGCAGGCATTTTCACCTCTTTAAAAGCCAATAGCAAGTTCAAACTGACAGGGCTATCCCAGCCAGGCCCTCTCGTTCATCAGAAATGCTCAGAATTTTCTTGCTAGAGGATCTAATCTAGTGAAGTTAATGGAAACACTCCTAGTGATTCCAAAGCTCTTTGGAGCCAGCCCACTGCAGCCGCAGAGGGTTGCAGACCAGTGGTACCTAACTGCTCCCTTGAGCTTTTAAAAAACATTGTTGAAACAAGGATGTTAAAAATTAAAAGAGCTGATGGTTCTGATCAGCATTTTATTTAACCTGGTGATGGTATCTGTGGTTTCCTGTTAAACAGTGACCCCTTAGCTGTTTGCATGGGATTCAGTTTTGCAACAAGTGAAAATAAATGTTATCAGGCAATAATAAATGATAAATAAATAAGTAGGTCTTTTGGTCCTATATAGTCTGCAAAGAGAATACGAACCAGCTGGCAGATTACCACATACTTATGAGAGCATCTCACTGTTATTGCAGCATCCTAACTCAAGTTTATCACGCTTGTTCAGCATTTTAACAAGTCCAAATGCTCATTTAGCAGGTCTCCACCTTTGCAGCACAGACTGGATAATTTAGCCGTTGAGTGCTGGAGGCTCGTAGGTAAGAGCACCCAACAGCAGCCTGACAGCCTGTTCATCCTGTCTTCCCCTACACTGCTGGAAGCTGTGGTGAATGGACAGATCAGGTACCACTTCAGCCAGGCTACGAGCTGCTTGTTCATCTCTCAGCCTTCAGAGGACGAAGGAGTTTTCCTTTGCAGCGATTCACCCAAACCTTCACGATAGGGCAGAGTGGGTTAACTGTGCTATGTGCACGTTCTAGGTCAATCATTCAGTTTGCAGCCTTCAGCGCCAAGGTGCAGGCATACAAAGAGCAGCAATCTCTCACTGAGATACCGACCATCAGAGCTGCAGTCATTAAGCCAGAATCCAAGTAAGCATAAACAGTGATACACAGCTAGGAAACATATTTAAATAGGACCACTATTCAAATAAAGGGAAAGAGTTCAGAGGTCTGCAATGCATATGCATTGGTTAGTGCTAAAGAGTCCTATCACCACACCTTCTGTGCTGCATTAGCTTAATAACTTTTTTCCCAAAAAGAACACATTGTCCCTACTGCATTACCCTATTACCAGACACTCGGTGTTTAGCTTTTAGCTTTAAATGAAGTCGTTAGGAGGACAATAATGACTATCCATTAGCATCTGCTTATAAACTTTGCTTTAAGGAAAATACTGGCTATCTCAATCTGTTAGCAAATACGCAGTTCATAATGGTACTACCAAATATTTAAAAACAGGCATACAATACTTGCACAGCCCTCTTACTAGTGCTAAAACTACAATAAGAGCTGGTGCTATCTTCCTGGAAAACTGATCCCATTCGAGTGTTCAGAGGTCTTGGTGCAAAATGATCAGGTGTGGAGCAGGTTTTGGAAGACTGTGGAAAGAGCATGATTTGTTTCTAACTGAAGTAAGTCATGCCAATTGGATGCACAGACAGGGGTTCAAAAGAGGGAAGCAGCTGAATCTGGGAAGTCTGGATTTAGTGCCGTTGGCCATAAGTGCATTACAGTAATAGGGACAGAAATAACCTGTGTGGAGCACTTCCCAAAGCCAACTTGAAAACTGAATCTGTAGCATTACAGAAGACCACCTACAGCATGAGAGGCTTTAAAAAAAGGCTAGCTTACGGGTTGCCGAGCAACTTGGAAGAGAGAAGACAACTGTTTTCTGCAGTTGCTGAGCCTAATCCAGGCCCATGGCTCTTCCCACCAGGTGGACTGGGTCACAAAGGATATAAAACTTTTCTCTGCACGTTTTTAATACCTGAGCTCTGCAGAGGGGAGGAGAGGAGTCGAAGTGTGAGCTTGGGGGGATGTTAGCAAGACTTCTAGCAAACATATGTATAACCAAGGCAACCTTTTGCCAGACTGTCACTAAGACTTTTCCAGCTCATCTATGAGGTCATTAGCTCTCCTGAAGGCTTTCTAGCATCAGAATTATACTGGAAAGTACTATATTTCTAGAACTATCTTCTGAGTCATTGAAGGTGTAATGAAAGCTCATGATTTGGTTCATTTGAGCAAAATAGTTTTCAGGAAAGAATAATATCCGAGTCCTAGACATTTGAGCCAATACTGATGTAGGTTACCATGTTTATCACTGCTATTTTAGACTTCACTTAATTTAAAAAACAGTAATTGGCAAAATGTATTTGGAAATGCAGTTTTTGGAGGTAGCAAAATAAGGGGAGCCTGGATAATCTCCCTCCCTTGCATTTCTCAAGGCAACTGTCCTACAGCATTTTTCCCGTACTCTCTCAATCAGGGAATTTACTATGGGGAGCTGCGTTTTCTCCTCACTCTGCAACATGTTCTAATTTATAGGATGAGATTTGTGATAATTGAGTTTGGAGCTGAATGCTGAGCCTTTTCTATATCCCCTGGGGTTTTTCTGGGAACAAGATGGATTGCCCAGTATGTTTCAAGCAAAAAATAATGAATGAATAAATAAATACATGAATAACAGCATGCCTCATTTTGCCTAGCTCTTGGAGATAGAGGAAGCTAATTCTTTAAGTATCAGGAATGTGCTTATTATGCAAAATGGCAGAGCAGATGTACATATTCATAATAAATGTATTAAAAATCTCATTTTAGCTCCTAGAGGACAAGTGCAACTGCAAAACTGGGTGCAATTATATTTATCTTCCCACCTATGGTGCATTCGTATTTGAATATTTGTTTGAGCTGGCTGTATCTAGAGGCACGGAGTTTCCTGCGACTGAAAAAAGCAAATTATTAAGACCACCAGCCTACGTTACTTGAGACTGGTGGCCCGATCCAAGGTGCCCTGAAGCCAGGAGAAAGGCTTCTGCTGAGCTCAGCTGGCTTTGAATCCAGACAAGGGTAGGTCTCCTGTGCAGCAATTGTGAAACAGGTGATGAGAGCAACGCAAAAGAGCAGAGGACACAATTCAAGTGGGGCTATTCATCACAGCTATCACTTAATCAAACTAAAATGATGCGCTGGTAATTGAATGTCCTTGTAATGACGGCACAGAACAGAGCTAAAGCCCTGGGTAGGGTCCTTTTCACACGCAAAAATAAATCAGAGAAGTAGTCTGCTGTAGGGAAAGAGATTAATCTTGGATATGAGCATGAACACTAGCGGAAATAAGTGTTGCTCTTGAGACCGTTGGTCTATGCCTGACTGCGGTATTATGTTTAGTGGTTGTAAATGGAAGAAGCTGATCCTTTGCACTCTCATAGTGGCATTAAAGGCTTCTGAATCTCTAAATGCCCATATAAAATATTTTTATTTAAAACCTGTGATGGCAAATCCTAGCTGGCTCTAAGACAGCAACTTCAGCAAAGATTTTCTTTTTATTTTTTGCTTTTTCCTCATCAAACTTTCATAATATTAAGATGACAAAGAACTAAAATAAAGGTGGAGATGCAAAAACTGAACATCTGGAATATGATCTCATCCAGGCCACAAAGATGGAAAAAGTATTCCTCTGGAAATTCAGCAGCAAGATTATCCTAAGACATATATAAAACTCTTCTTAATTAACATTAAAAGTGGGATCTGTACTTTTTTCTTGAAATCCCAATCACCACACCATCTGGAAAAGTATAACAACTTTTGAAAAAATGAAAGCAAGTAGAATGAAAATAGGACTCCAAAGACCAAACAGTAAATGAGTAGGGAGGAGAAAAGTATTTTCACAAGGGAAAAATTAACAAGAGCAGCAAAAAATAAAATGCTGAAAATGTTCATAAATGTGTCTAATTTTTAAAAAAGTCACTTTACTATGTTTTAACTAAAAACTAAACTCTTCACTTAATTCTTGCCTATTCTAATCTAGTCTGCTCAGACTGTCATACTCCTATCATTATTAGAGAATTTGGACACTTTCCAGCACTACATTAAGTGACTGACATCTGTTATAGGTGCTTTTCCTCAGGAATGAAATATGCATGTGGTGAAGCATGTATTTCAGTGTTGATTTTTTTTCCCCTCCTTTTAAATGATCCTGTTACTCTGCTTCCACTATAAAAGGCAGAGTTCAAAAAGTAGCCCTTCCATTTTAGGATTAGAGGAGAAAGCAGCAGGGTTTCTGGTGGACCCTTTATCTGCAGGAACACAGTCCACAATCTTAGACCAGTCTGTGGGAAAGATCTGCCTCCTGCAGAGCTGAATGCTGCCCTTAAAGACAACTATTTTGCCAGAGCTGCTGCTTGCTTATTCTAGGGTGCTATGTAATATGTATCAGCTGAAAATCTGCTTTTAAAGCTTTGGTGAGACAGGATTAATTGCAAATAGTTTGGCACTGCAGGTTCCCACTTGGCTCCGTTTTTCTCAGACACATACTGTGTGTAATCTGAAGCAAGCACTTATTTCATATTTCTTTTGCAGTAACAATAATAATTCTTAGTCTTTTCTCTTTTCTCTCTAGCAAGCAAGTTAATAACTACATCTGCTGTTGTGTTATCACTAAAATAAGTACAATTTCATACTGTGAAATTTGAGATGATTTTAATTTTAGTAACAAGTGTACAGTTAAAAGCTAAAAGCAGACAAATCAAAATCCAGCATTGTGAACAGTATAAAATTCAACATTTGATCTAATTTTATTTGAGATGGGTGTTAAAATCTAAGAACCACCAGACAATGCAGTAAGACTGCTAGTTAATTATATGCAGACAAGAATCTGTGTTAATATATGCCAGGATTATCATAAATGCATCCAGAAAGAACATAAAACAATATTAGTTGCAATAATGAGGAGAGCAACCCCACTTGGAATAGGAATAATAAAAAAAAAAAAAAAAAGCGCTTCTGGGCTATTTTTATTTCTGTAAGGGAGACTTTTGCAAGTGTTTTCATCCTCTTTAGTATACAAGAGGAAAGGCTGTCTGCTTTCCAAGATTTAATGAGCAACTCTTTTGAATACCAGGTGCTTTAATGAACATGGAGTCAGTGGAAAGTCATATTCTTCCAAACTGCAAGAAAATACAGCTCACAGAACAGCACAGTGTCATGTGCAAGGCTATGACTGAGGAATACAAAAGCAGGGTCTTCTCGTAGGACTGTGAGGTTCACGAAGAGTCGTGACCTTTGAGGTGTTTAACCGGGTCTGGTTCGGCCCCATAAGGGGTCTGATGATTCGGGTTAAGCCCCGCGTCCCACTCTTGTTGGGTCTGCTGGGCCAAATCCTAATGTCTCTTGATTTGCACACAGGTATAAAATCCAGGGGAAGTTGTCACCAGGGACAGGTTGCACTAGCAAACATCTGAACCAGGGCGTTGGCCTCGGTGAGAGGTAAAAGGAAAACAGTATAGTGAAGCTGGAATCAGTTTTTTAAAATAGAAAAATGTTAAGAAGATATATTCCTTTTCTGTAGTCTTTTCTTGATTTCCTAAGAGTTGGATGGGAACAAAGGATACAACAGAAATGGAGAGTGTGACATTTAGCTGAACAAAAAGATGAACTAAGCTTCTAATTATACCTCCTCTACGAAAATGAAAGATGTTCTCCAGAAGAACTAAATATTACACATTTATCCACAATTAAGACTGGATATTGTCAGACCAAAACGTAAAGGTAAAAAGACAAAAGAGGGAAAGGATTTCTCTTTTTTAATCTTTAAAATTGCCACAAGAAGTATGCTGGAAAGAGACAAGTTTGTGGGCAGCAGGACCACAGAATGAGGAAGAAATATCACAGGAAGGAAGGAAGAGTAATTCTAGGAGTAAACAACTACTTTTAGAAAATACCATCTGTCCTAAATATGAATGTGCCATATATATCACTTACTTACTCATATAAGGATTTTTCCACTGGTTTCCAAACTCTGGCTTTGTTAAAAGCTGAAAACCTTAACCTGACTGAAATATGGTCACATCCCATGATTAATGTGTACTTTCTTCTGGAGCCAAAACTTCCTGGGCACCAGATTCCCCACTCCCAGGATGTTGTCTCCTGCTGTGATCTTATGCTGTCACTGCTCTTTTTTTTTTTTTGGGGGGGGGGGGGGCTCAATTTGTCTTGCAGGGCCTATCTGCCTTGGAAAGCACATATGTTAAGCTGTTCCTACTTGCTAATGCATTCTGAAGATGAAAGCAGGATGCAAACATCAGAAGCTATTGTCACATTAGACACTAAAACAGCCTAAGTTGATTAAAATCAGTTAGCATGGCACGTACAGCAGGAGTAGAACTCAGTAAGCATGCAGGGGATACCTCTGTCCTTTCTATAAGAGCAATCCAGGGTCTGAGATGTCTGGGGTGTAAAATGGCCAGAGAAATGAACTCCTCTAGGTAACAGAAGGAAAAACATCAATAACTAGCTTTGCAAGCCATTAATACTCAATAGACTCATTATCTGCAAACATTGGAGGTGGGAAGTCATCTTTTGAAATATGTTATTCTCCATCAAAGATTGCTTTCTTCACAGCTTTCTGTGATATCAGTAGGAAATCAGAAAAAGAGAGGAAAAACAATTAATAAATATAAACATCAATCAGCCTGGAAAACAGGCCAAATGCATTTCATCCTTTGAGGGAACGAGGCAGGCTTTCATCGCTAAGTCATAGGCAACTCCTAAAGGATGAAGAACTGAGCAGTGAAGCAAAGAGGAGCAAAGTCTGGTCAAGGAATACATGGGAACCACCAGATAGGCTGAGCCTTGTTGGAAAGAGAAGCCTTTCTTTACTTTTTTCCCAGAAAGATTTTCCATTGGGTAATAAAGCTGTGCAGGCAGGCAAAGATGAGCAAGAACATCCTAGACAAAGAGTTGTCTTGGATCCAACCAGTGAGGAACCGTGGTTATTGGGCAACGGTCCCCTACCCTCTTCCCAGGGGAGATAGGGGACTGGCACTGCCCCATCCATCTTTACACAGAGTAATAACCAGGTTGTTATTGCCTCTCTTCATGCACTTGAGTCAGTCACAAATAGTAGGGATAAAAGTATCCAAGAGGGGTATGTTGGTTCCAAATTGCTCTCATAGTTAATTCTGAGTTAGTGCAGTTTTTACTAGCACCCATTGCTCATGCTTGTGGTAGGAAAACATGCATCCTGCTTCAGAAAATGAGGATGAAAATGCTGAAATCAGCTAGGAAATATATCAGCAGGTGCTCATTTGTTATGTCAGGGGTTGTAGCAACCTGATCTGGTTGCTGAGTATGGCGTAGAAGATCTGGGACATTGGGCCTGACCAACTCCTCCTACTCTAGTTTCATTATAGAGCAACTCCGTTTTGCTTCCTATGAATTCCTACCTGATTTATTCTGTCATACATGAGATTAGTCTACTGTGCATTTCTCTGTATAGTCTGTGCTAGTCCTGTTCTGATGCTCTGATCTGAGCAGTCTTTTCATTCCCAGTTGGCTCTTTAAATACAAGAGGGCTGCATTTGCAAGAAAGAAGAAAAAGCCTTCCTTATGTTGAAGGACAGGACATTACTGCATGATCTTGTGCTCAGTGAACAAATTGGTCATGCTGAGTTTTCTGACACCACCTGGAATCATCCTTTATACTGATACTGCTTCACTGAGCTAGTAGCCACCAGTTGGGACATGCAGAACACAGGGCCCATGGAAATCACCTAGCTGCTTTCTACGAGGCCCTTGATCTCATCTCCTCTAGCCAAACTGGACTGCTGACACACCTCCACACCATTTCATGGATGCGGACAAGTAGGTGTAGCACACAAGACTTTTGTTTTTGTGGAAACATTACTTATTCCCTCCTCCAATATCCCACAAAGTAGAAGCGGGAAAATACAGCCTGTCAGCTTGTCTTCTGCTCTCAAGCACCAGTATATAGAGCAAATTATATATTTCAGCTTGGGTAGAGAAAGGGAGGGAACTTCAGGGAGTCAGATTGCTCTCAATTAGTAGTTATCTCCAGCAGCTTGTCTGATTAATGGCTGCATCTCACACTGTGACTGTAGGAAAGGAAAGGTACTTTAAAAGTGCTTTGCTCCTAATTACTGTGGAGACTGAAACGGTGGGTATCTATTGTAAGGGTAAACATCTTCCTTCTCCATCCTTCCTTCCTTCTCCATCTCTGAACATGCCCAGCCACATTCAGAGAGTGGCTAATTCTGGGCCCAGGTGGGCAGGCTGGATGGGGATGGGAGTGTCTGATATCAGCTGGTTTGTATAGCAAGATGCTGAGCATGATGAAGGTCAGTAATCTGCTGACATCAATGCTAAGAACCATTGCATCAGGAGACTTCATATCCTGCACCAGGATATATACTCCTGCCTTCATGGACCAGACTCCAGTTTCTTTAGAGTCAATCCTCAGGGTATGACAGCACCAGCCTGCCAGGCTGGCTCTGCCTTCCAGGCACATGCCCACTCCGATGTCTGAGACCTGCTAGGCGATGGTGTAATACATCAACATTTACAACATAACACGGTAGGCCCAACTTGAGGCCAAACTGCGGTCCAGGTCTCAATTCGGCCACAGGCAGTGTCTCTGAATAAATCAGTCTGGCACGTCTTGGTAATAGGACTAAATCAAGCAGGCATAGGCTTGTGCCTTGGGGTGACGTAGCTAAAATACCAATACATATTGGTACAGCCCAACTAGACCTGAACCAACCACAACTTGACACCTGTCCTGCTTGCCAGCATGTTCCTAGTATCTCTAGAGGCTAACCACTAGGTTTAGGGGCCACAGTGACCTGGGATGCATGATAATTCTCCCTGGAATTATGGGAAAAGCTCGTCTGTGCTTCCAAGGGAATGTATTGGAAGATCATTTAAAATTCAAGCAACTTTACACTGCATCCTTGCTCCTTATGGAGTGATGGAACAGCACAAGTATCCTTTATCTCACAGAAATGGGCAAGCGTAGGCTGAATGCACTACTAAACTTGAACAAAATGAGAACTCATTTGTGGGTAGGAGGCAGAGACTCGGAGTGATCTCCTTTGGTCTACTAAGGAAACACTGCTTTTACTCTGTGGAGAACTTGCTCCATATGCTAAGCCTTAGCTTAGTGCCTAGGGAGTTCTCTCCTACACCTGCCTATCAACAGCTCTTTAGGTTTGATTCAGGTATTTGGACATGCTGGTGCAGCTTTCAGGGCAGCCGAGTCTGCTCAGTTGGTTTCAGCAACTTGGGGGCTCTTGCACATCAGCGAGATGCAAGGAGAACCTCACTCTTTCCTCTCCACCAAACAGCTCCTTTGCCTCAGGAAAAAAGATGCAGATAATTGTAATCACTTAGCTAAGAACTTGGAAATCCTTTGGTAAAAGTTGCTCTGCCAGCACCAAACCCATGACTGTACTATGAACCAGAATTCAACATTTTCATAATCATAGCTGAATTACATCAAAATTACAATAATTCACGGCTATCTGGGAGACCCTATACTAAACCTTTTTTTCCTCTCCTTTTCAGTAAGTTCACTTAATTATGCATTCACTTCAAAATAAAGAATGATTTTAAAATACACTTACCTTGTAAAAATATCAAATCTTCTTTAGAAATGAGCACAAGTGAGTAATTAATGAAGGCATGCAATGCTGAAAGCCCCCACTTACACATTTTTTAAATGTAACCTTTCACTTCTGATAATACCTTTAAAAACCAACTGGACTGAAGCTTACAGTCTCTTTCAAAAACCACCATATGTTTTGCCACCAGTTCCCTGACCTGGAGAGACTCCCAGCTGCTTCAGTGACGTGTCATGTCATGCAGGTTCCATCCCAGCTGGGCCAGCAGGTTTGGGCAAAGGTGACCTGAAAGGGCAGGATACAAATAATTCATGGTAAATAAGAATTATCCACTGAGAAGAAGCAAAGCTTTTTAAAACAAGTTTCTTATGTCAGTGCATCATTTTGGCTGAGCTAGGTATGTGGCATAGGGACTGGAGCTGGCCTGTGGCTGGTCAGCAGTCTCCCACACCAGAGCCTATCTGTATGCATAGATGCTAACAACATCCTTAAACATAGTTTAAAGCTCTCCTTTGAGAACATTGTTATTTTATTTTACAGAGTAAGACACCTACCAAGCTTGAGATAAGACACAACTAAATATAAGTTATATGAACAAGAGGGAAAAAGATAATTCCTAGCTTATCCTTTCCACCTGCACATCTTCTCTATCAATCTTTCCTCAGAGACAACTTTTTCTCTCCATAATTCATTCAGTCAAAGTTAAAGGCCAGAAGGGGACCTTAGAGCCTCAAATCTGATCTTCCTTATGCCAGCACTTCACCAGGCATCCCAACACTCAACCCTGTAATTACCTGACTAAAGCAGTTTCCAGAAAGGCACCTACAGTTGATTTGAAACTATCAGGAAATGGCAAGTAGGCCTACTTCCCTCAACAGCTGGTTCTGGTGTCCCCCTACCTTTATGGGATTCATTATCAGCTCTTTTGACGACCTGATGGTGCACAGGAGGCCTGGCTTGCCCATCTTGTTGAGGGAGCACAGGTGCAGCAGCAACATCCTTCAGGTCTCCTGGGGCTCCCCAGTGGCATTAGAGCTGTTTTAAATACGTCTCGTGGGCCAGGGGCTTCCTTGGCCAAACCTTTTAGGACACATCAGTAGCCGGTATAATTAAGTCAGATTTTTTTCACTAGCTGATGATGTCTAACGTTTTCACTGCTAGCTAAAAGGACCGTGAGGTCTTAGCCAAGCTCACGTGGTCAGAGAGCTGCCTTCCAAAAACAGAGGGTATCTATTAGCTCTCTCCCCCTGTCTGGCTGCGTTAATGTCAGTATCTCCACCTAATATTACAACCGCAATGTTGCTAGGATATCTTCCTACTTAAACAAATTTCCTTTTTATTTTCCTTAACCCTTTCTGCTCTGAATTTTAGCCTATATACCTTCCCATCATATTCATTTTCTATACTAAATAATTTCCAGTTTGTGCTGGCTGCTATCTATGCATACACATATTCTTGCTCATTTGATACATATTGCTTTTTTCTTTCCAGTGGGTGCCTTCATTTCATCAGTGAATAGAAGTGGGTTTTCACTTCAAATTGCTATCCTCTGTTTCAAATAGAGAACTGCAGATTTTTGCATTTTAAGAGTTCCCAGGTTTATTCACATTTTGTTGCCTACTTTTTCTCAATCAATTTCATTTGATCATTGTCAGCTTTGTGAAATACTCTCTTTGCAGCACAAAGTATCCATTACTAGTTTTGCTCACTAGAAATTTTCATTCGGGGACCTGTGGTTCTAAGCTGTAAATATTCAGAAATGTTACACCACTTCTCTTATTCAGCTCTGTGGTATTTCCCGGTTTGACCTCTGAAACTGTGCAATTCCTGACACAGAAGCTCCTGAATTAAAGAAAAGAAAAAGAAAAAAAAAAAGATGTTTTCTACAGAAACCTAAGGTACAAAATAATTCAAGGTACAGCACAGTGCAGTGCACCAGGTTTTAGCAAATATGCATATAACATACAGACTTTGGCTCTCCTCCCAACACTCAGGGAATTACCAGCGCTGCAGTGTTCTAGTTCTCAGGCATTGGCAATATGCCCTTCTGCAAATGCAATTAAAAATCTCTACCCAGAAAAAAGAGGGAGAGACCCTAATTAAAGCAGAATGCAGTTTTCTCTCAAATTATTTATCAGACTGCACCATCTAGAGGGCGGCAGAAGTCTCACACAGCACCAGCTCAACTGCTCCGATTCTGCTGTCCGTCAGGGGTTTTAGTGCTGCAAAGATGCTTCTATGTCCCCCTGTACAGAAGTTACTTTTATAGTCCCACTGCTTCCTTGTTCTAGCTGGAGCAGCTCTGCACAAACAGATATTGCATAAAAGATTTTCCTGGCTTTGTTGCACATGTCGTCAAGGTGCAGGATGATGTTTCCAGGGATCTGACCGTGTTAGCTCACTGCTCTGGTTGTCATCAGATTGATGCTTTGACTCATTGTCATTACTGTCAATCTTTACTCATAAACAGGCTTTTATATAGTGTAATGTCCCACCTCTTTCTTGTTTTCTGCTTACGTTTTTTAAACATATCCTCATCATTTTCACATGAAAGATGGTTTATTTCTCTTTCCCTTGAAAGGCTGACTGCAGTGAAGAAGGATTTTGCATTCCAGCTTGGAAGTGAAGACTTTTGGGAGGAGGATGCTAAGAAGGCTGCCCTGCATCCTTAAGGGTTGAGCACTCCAAAAACAAGGATTTTGACAGCCAAAGTCAAGGCTCAGGAATGGGTCCACCCAGCCAGGCCCAAAGCAGGGAGTGGAAGTGACGTTTGCTGTAGACGCTGCCCCTGACTGCTCTCTCCTGCACACGCCATCTGACACCGCGGGGTTCCCCAGGACCCCTCATGCACACCTAGACCTTCATATTAAGCTTCACAGCAACCTCTCATCCAACCAGGGAAGCATTTCCTGGTTTGCTGTGTGACAACAGACAACTCAAACTACTAATCTGTTTATTACTAGGCTATTAGCATGTACTACTTTATTAATCAATGCACGTACTGTTCAGCTGAGGGTGGATGTTTTTGCCAGGGTACGCAGTGAACGAAGAAATCTTAAGCAGAACTGAGGTCATCTGTGAAGCAGGAAATATTCTTCGACACTGTGACAGCTCAAGACTATTTATCATTCAAAGAAGAAAACCCTGTTTCCAGTCCATGGGCCACCTAGCCAGAAAGGTGGGCATCTATCGATGTCTTGGGGAAAAAATTTCTAATTGACTTGCTGCATTAGCAGCCAATGGCTGGCAGGTGCTGTGGAGCTAAGGGAGGACAAGGACACTGGGATGCACCACAGTGAGTATCTCTGTGAGCACCAAAGCCCAGTGGAGCAACAGTTGCTCTCTCCAAGGTGCAGGTCCCATGGGGACTTTGACATGCAGCAAAAATGGGTCAGTTCTCAGCCTTCCAGTCCATGCCCCTCCTCTCCACTCAGCTACCCATTTTTGTAACCGTTGTGTGTCCTCGATATGCCTAATATTTCTGAGCCACTACAAAAATCATTTGAAATAGGCCTAAAGACTTGAGTAAGAGCCTGTACAGCACAAAAATAGCTGCACAGAGACAGTGTGTTCATGTAATTCTCATTTTTAAAGAAACCAGGCTAACAGCAGACAGGTTGGGGAGTAGGAATAATATGTGCAAAAGAAATGGCCAGAACAGTAATGGTCACTTCCACTTTGCAGTTTTCTGATCTCTAGCTTCATCCTCATCCTTTCAGGTACTTCTCAAAACTTACCTGGCAATTGGCATAATCCATAAACGAAATGAGATCAAAACTTCAGTTCCTCTTGGCTCTGTGCAGGAAAAAGTTTTTTGGAAAGTGGGCACTCAGAGATGATGCCTATGACTGTTGTGCAGCCCTGGATAACAAGAGCTAAAAAATAATCAGTCTCATTCCAGGTGTATTCCTTTTGGAAGTACTGTTTTTTGGGGAGAGAACCTCACTTTGATTCCTCAGCTGATTTTCTTTGGCGTCACCAGCCTGCTCTGATGTGAAAGCAACGTTCTTATGTAATCCAACCGAGTGGGCAGCATATGGGCTCTTTTCCACCAAGGGATTAGGGAAGGATTTGATCCCCGGCAGCGAACAGCAGTTCGCCCTGAAGGAGCCTGGAGTGAGGTGTGACTGCAGAAGGAGCCCCCGCTCCTGCCCAGGCTGCCGTACCCTGTGCTGATCCCATGGGAAAACCTGTGCCAGACTGTTCATGTCTTTCAGGCAACTACAGAGGTGTTGAAGCAGCCCAGGAGCTTTGCGTTGTGCCCAGAAGAGCAGCCCAGCGCCCTCCCTGGGGCCAGCAGGCCTGGTGGCCCTTTGCAGAGTCCCAGAGTCACTCCAGATTCCAGTAGGGAACATCCTGACACTTGTCCCCAGGACACAGCAGAGGCCTTACCAGGAATATTTTCATGGTAATGCTAGGCTCCATGTCACAATGCTGCCAGTTCCTGAGTTCTCTCCAATTTTGCAAATGAAAGTGAAATTGCTGTCAATGACCTCATGTAATTGCAGGTCTGACAATGATTTCATTAGCTTCCACCAGATTAGTTTCCTCAGAGTGGACGAGTCATTTGTTTCCTGTGGATATTTGGCTCTTCTGCCCCTGTGAATTACGTTAAATAACCATTGAATGGATAATCACTCATAAATGTCACACTTGCCTTCTGAGTGAGCTGTGAATTGCTTTTCTTGTTGCTGACTCAAGAGAGGGGGAAATGTATGACGTGGAACAGTTGAATTCATCCTTGCAGCCCCCTTTTCCAATTCCTGTGCTTCACCATTTCATCTCCCATCACTTCTCCACCATAACACAGCACGTTTCGTTGTTCATGGCTGTCCTGGGGAGCTGATGCCAGGCCAAGACAATGGGATGGAAACACCTATGAGGCAAGGACTCTTCCAACCAAGTGTTCTCCTTTCTCTAGACAGCCCAAGGAAATTCAGAGATTTTCCAGTCTACCTCTCATCCTCGTGCAGTGCAATATATTGATGAGCTGCAAAACAGATGTGTTTGTAACGCCCATATGTCTCTAGCAGCTTTACCCTGACCTAAGGAAATTTGGGGATGTTCCTAACCTAGTCAGAATCAATGGTACCAGCCTAGACTGTCAGCTAAATTTCATGTGCAAAAATCCCAGGAAGATGCAACTACAGTGTGTCTGTGGTATCTTCACCCTCCTTCTGTAGGATCAGAGCATCATTGCTTCACAAGGATTTGTGCGGGGTGGAGGGTTGCTACCACAAAGTTAAAATCTATAAGCTGAACAGTTGTTAGCCTTTGCTTCCCAAAGAAGATTGATTTCCAAATTGCTCAGATCAGATATGAATGCACTGGGGATGGAGCCAGGAGACTAGCTTCATATCCAGACTCCAGCAACCAAAAATAACCTTGGGAAACAATCTTCTTCTGAACTCCCAGTTTTAATCAAGAACATGTCCATCTCCACTTGTATTCTGGGGGAATTAATCTAAATACATCTCTGGCTCTCTGCTTGATGCTGCTCAACCCCACTCCAAACAAACAAGCATAAATACTTGCAGTGCCTGTTTTTAGAAGTTTTCCCCACAAAGGCTAGCAAGAGATCCTTAACCACAAAAAGATTGAGATGAATTCTGCACGCTCTAAATTTAGTGTTATTTGGCTCTACGCTTTCTATTCAGTCCTATTTCAAAATGCACATAAGAGTTCATGTTTCAAGAAGCCCTTCTTTGATATTCTCATTCTCGCATCTGATTTTCATTTATTAGATAAAATGATCACAAAGAAGTGTTATCTTTCTAAGCTTAATTACTGCAGAATAGCTCAAAAGTACACTATAAAATCTGAAAAACCTCCATACTCCAGTTTTCTAAATTGTCAGAGTATGGTGACACTGTTTTGCATCCTCCTTCCTAGAAATCACAATTCTATCCTGACATCTGTAGAGATCCTTTGTCAATACTCATGCAATTCTCCACATCTGAGTGACTTTTAAGATCATTCCGGTTAGGAATAGGCTGCTTCTACAGTATAAATTGCCTTTAGCTGCCCAGAGCCCAAAGTTAGGTGCTTAAAACCTTTCCCAAGTGTACCAAATAAATAAGACAAAATCTTGTTGCTGAAGACAAAAAGAGCTGAGCATGTAGCTATCCTTATCCTTCTCCATGTAGGGAGACATCAGGGTTAGACTCTTCACTGTGTGGATGCAACCCGAATGCAGTCCGGTGCACCTGGTCCCTTCAAACAGTGATCTATGACTTTATCCAGAGCATGGTGGAATGTAGGTGTGCCTGAGACCTCAGCTAGGCAGACTAGCAAATAAAGCTCCTTTTTCCATTTTTCTGCAGTGAGGGCTCATTTACTCACTGAGCTGCTTCTCCATTAGCTTCTACCTCACACCTAACTCATGTATGAACAGAAATATCAAGGACTATCGTGTATTTTCTCTTCCATTTAGATCAAAACAATATGTTGGGTATTAATACCATGTTTTGGAAGGTCAGCCTTATTAGGCTCAGAGCATCTAAAATTCCTTCTTGTAATTAGTCCTATCTCTTTCCATATTCTGACTTGCATTTGAAAGAAAAAAAAGAACATCCCAATTTGTCAAGACTCTTAGGCAGCTGTAAGAAAGAGAATGATTGAAATCATCCCTATCTCTTACATCCAGCCACTAATTGCCCCTCTATGGACCATAGTCTACAAATGCTAACACTAAAGTTCCTGTTTGAAATTATCATTAAAAATAGAATTTGCAATTAAATATAGACACAATTGTTTGTTCTTTCCTTGGTCATGTCACTGCCTTCTCAACTACTCACATATTCAACTCGTCATCTGGTAATCCTCTGCTTAAGGCTGTAGTTTAGCAGTGCATCTTGGGGCCATTCTGGTGGCCTTTTAGTTGTGGCTGCTGGCTGTCGCGTGGGCAATAAGCTGGGCACAAACCTAGCTCTGCTAACCATGAAGCTCCACACAGCAAAGATTTCATGTAATACCATTTTCACAGCATGGCTGGGTTGAAACTCAAAGGAGAGACCTTGTGCTTAGTTCACACTGGGGACTATTCACCAACATTAGAGCAGATTAGCACATAACAATTGGATTTATGAATATCTTTTGCATGGTAAAAGTGCTGACTTTTCTCCCCTGCGATTTACAAGGGGAAATAATTTGTTAGTTTTCAGCACACGGCCAAATACGGAGTCCTTGAATCCCTGAAGTTTCACAAATTGCTGTTTGTCCAGCTATTCATGCCGGTAGTTAAATACTTGCAAGTCATTATTTATTATTTCCCCAGAAGCATTTTGTTCATTTATAGATTGAGAATTGGTACTGATATGCCTAAATTCTGAAGCTCTGAGAATTATTCCTAGGAACTGTTGAGTAATCCGGAAAATAAGAAAGTTACTAAAGAAAAATAAACTACTCTCACAAGCACTCATTAATTAAGAGAAGACACACCTATAAGTAACCACCTCTCTGCTTACACACCTAGCCTAATGTGCTCCTGCAAAAGATTAGAAGGAAAATACATAGGATTTGACTCTCAAATACGGAAAATTTCCACCCTTAATCAGGATATGTGGTTTCCTCAGGACTTACCAACACATACCATGTGTAGTACCACACACCATGTAAATAAGAAGAAGCTGAGCTGATCAAAAATATCCTGAAATGTCAATGAAGAGAAGTAATCTGATGTCAAAGCTTACTGGGAAAATGGAGAGATGAAGAATCAAAGGTGTTTATTTATTTTTGTCATGTTTTACCAGTTCACACACAAATATGGCTTCATTAATAGGCACACTGTAAAGCATCCAACTTCCCTAAAGATGGCAGAACCAAAGATAGTAGCATTACACTCCAAGTATTTTCACCTGACTACACTAATGGTGAGAACACACTTCAGGAGGCAGAGATGAAAGCTTATTTCTCTCTATACTCCACGACATGCATCATGAATCCTCTCATGAGATGAAAAGGAAGGTGAAGCAAGAGGTGAGCTTACACCTCCTTAAGGAGCTATCAGCAAAAACCTCAAAATACAATGTTAGCCAGCAATTCTCTGCTGTGAACCACTTTCATGTGATGCACAGCCAGATACTTGAAGGATGGTAGATGATGAACTGCAAATGATTATTCTAATCCAGAGGAACAGAAGAAGGCTGATGCCTGGCATCGAGAAAAGCTTAAGTGTCCCTGATATGTTAACAATTAAATGTTTATTCTGGAAAGAAATCAAGTGGGGAAACTGGTATTTTCATCACAGGAAATCCTCCCAGAATGGAGAGGAGTCTTGACAATTTACCTTGCTTATGGAGAGCAATACATCAAATTGGATCTGTGAGTTGGATAGGGTGGATTACTGGGAAAAAAAAATCACATTGGTAGTTGAGAAACATTACTACCATTTGATAATTAAAAGGAAGGAAACCTATTACAAGATCTGATCTCATTTTAAAGATAGATATTGTGGAAAGCATGAGTATCCTGGAAGGTTTATGTAAACACAAGTTGTACCTATGGAGAAATCAGAAGCAGTGATGTCAGAAGAGAAAAGTATGTATGGAGGACCCTGGAGTGAGGGAATCCTGCAGCTCAAATGTAAAGGAGAGGGTAGTCCTTACCTGTCACTCCCTTCCTCCAGTAATGTCCCTGGCTTGGGACCAACTTTGTCCTGTGCATTTTCTCTGACTTGCTTTGGGATTGTTCATGCAGCTCTCAGAAAAATTCTGCGTAGGCGAGACTTAAGAGTAAGTGAACTGGAATGAATTATTATGTTCAAACTAAAATCAACAAAACACAACAGTGTCACTTCTTCTGCCCACTCTGCTCTCAGGAGGTGAATGCCTGAGAGCAAGGAGCAGTGCTAGAGGAGCAAGTGGGTGCAGAAGGAGGCACTAAATCCTAATGGGCTGCTTGGCCTGCCCATGCTCTACAGCTGTGGGTCCCAGCTCAATGGACGCCTTCATCCAACCTCACAGCCTTGTCCAAAGAAGGCACCAGGAGCCAGTGAACATCTGATCCAAATGCCACCCACCACAACGGAAGGCTATGCTAGAGTGTCATGTTACCCCATGTGCCAGTGCTGGCGCTGATGGTTGTGCACGAGGTCTGCTGTCAGCAGCATGGACAAGCTGTGACTGTGCTTCTGAGGCTCAGAGCATGCCTCGGCTTTGACTCAGGAGTGCAGTGACCAGTGTCACAGCCCAGACCATCATTTCAGGCTCAGCACCACACTAATGGGACCATATTGTTCAATTGGCATGGGCAAAGCTTGCTTGCACCTTACTGTGGAAAGCCCTGTACTTGTATGTACTGCAGCATCAGAGAATAAAAAGCATCCAGTTCCCAGACTCCAAGCTGCACGCAAGGCAGACGGGACAGAGAGGCTGGAACTAGTCTGAATTTGATGTATTCTGGATCTACTGAAGGTTTGTCTAGCTCCCAAAAAAGTCCATTAAACCAAGGCACATGAAGTAGAGAATAGGCAAAGAACCATGCACTATGCCCAGCTCCTCTAGTCCTTAAGCAGCTATTGAGCTCCTAAACATTGCAACTTGTGCATGGGTAAGATGAGGCTGTTTAGACCTATGGCAGCAGGAGAGTCCTGTTGCCTGTGGGATACATGAGAGGCATCTTCAAGGCCTCTCAGTGCCATGACAGTAAACTTGAAGTCAGCTAGGAATTAGCTTCATTGCCTCAGTGCTATTCCTCCATGTCTGGTTCAGTGTCGTCCTTTATCCTCTGGACTAATTATGATGGCTGAAAATAAATGAGTAGGACAATTTGTGCCAGATTCTGCAATTTAACAGTACATGGACATTTGTGTGAAAGTGTGAGCCAGGATGTTTGTGTTCATTCTCCCAATTCTCTCTGCAAAATGATTTTATAAATAATCAGCCCTTAATTGTGTGATTCCAGTTAATGCAGAGGGAGTTAATTAACATGTGGAACAAGTTTCCAGGCCCAAGCTATTAGCTGTGTATAGCGCAGAATTCAAACAATGTATGAAGTGACGTCTATAGCCAAATGACTTTGTACATAACTGCAACAAGAAATGACCAAAGATGGATGAGGTTTTGCAGCAACACCAAAATAATATTCCTTTTTGGTAAGCGGATACAGGATGAGTCAAGTCATGGGTGTTGTACTTGTCCAAAAGGTGTGAAGAATAAGCATCACCTCTCATTTTATTTCCTCTCTTTAAATTCTCCATCATGGTCTACCTACTTGTCTCCAGAAGTTGCATGGATCAGTGATTCTGGAGACTTGCAGAGCTGAGAGAGGAACAATCCTGTTAATATAAGGGCCACAGATGTTGTGCAATCTTGCATGTCTCTACTGTGTTTTATCTCATCTATCTGCTAAGTGAAAGAGGATAACTTAATTTTGTGCCACTGGTAAGAGAAAGAAAACCAAATCACAAGTAAGTAAACTTGGAACATCTGTCTCATGGATCTCTTTCAAATAAAGAAACAGGGACACGGCATTTGTCCATCAGCTTTCCTCCTGCAGAAACATCCTAGCCAAACTGAGGACAATGTTCCTGTTCTGGGATGCAATTTTCAAAGTCATTTCAGGTGAAACCAAAACATTTTGTCCAACCTTAACTGTTTTTTTTCCTGTTTTTTATTAAGCTGTTTCATCTTCTTTCAATCATTTTTGGTCAAGTTTTTAGTGAAAAAAAAAAAAGGAGTGGAAAAAATCAATGATTTTGCTTAAAAAATGGCTAACGGCTGAAGGCTAGAGACATTCCCATCTTTTCCCTCCACTATCTTTGAAGCCTTGATCTCATGGGAACAAAGGAGCAAATAGTATACTGCAGTGTTGCTTCCTGTGGTACTACTCTCACTGAACCTACGAAAGGCTGCCGTGAAGAGCTCCACCAGGAAACTCAAAGCTCTGCCTGAGAAGGTGTCACAGGCCCACAGGCCTCCGCAGTAGCTCCTGGCTTCTCGCTTGCTCCATGCTTGCCACTTCTTACTAGGAAAAGACTTGCTGTTTTCTGGGGGAAAGGAGATAGTAGGAGCAAAAAGAACAGCCCGTTGTGCTGAGGATTGATGGTGTGGGGTGCCTGGTCTGTGTAGCAGGCAGCTGGGGAAATACCATCTAAACTCCTCCCTGTCCCGAAAGGAAATACAACAGCATCCTGGTGATGATGCAATTACACGGCTTTACAAGACAGTAAAAAGCCACTGGCTTGGCTGGCTGGAATTTCTGACAAAACTGTTTTTTGATCAGCAATTGTAAACTAGGAGCAGCCAGGAGAAATATTTTTTTTCATTCTAGAAACTCCTCTTCTCCTATTTTTCACTATTAAAACACAATGAACATTCCCAGAAATGGGATTTTCACGTGTCTTGTGATTCTTTGTTTCTGTATCTAGCTAGTGCAGGAATAATCTATCAGAGACAGTTCATGCATTTGCTCTCTTACTACCACCCCTAATGTGATAAATCGTTACTGAGTAGAAAATTGTATCGTTTCACGCATGAGTTTCCCACTGATGCACCTAGGAGGCACATGGATGAGGAATGCCCCTCCGAACAACCCCCCAGCTAGGAAACGTAAACAATTCTCGCTGAGCACCAGCAGAGAATCGCAGAGTGCAGATTTTATTTCCGTGAAGTTCTACATAGGAGCACAAAAGAAAAGCAGAAGGGAAAGAAACTCAGCTGATAGACAGGATGGAAGCAGGGAGCAAACGGAGTGAAAGGAGGGTGGGCAGTGTGGCAGAACTCATCTCTCCTACGATTGATGATCACTGAGTTGAATGTCAGAACATACTATGTCTAGTAACAGGTGCCACCCTAGATACTGACCCCCCAACTTTGGGGAATTCTCCTTATCCCTTATCGGAGCAATTGGGAAAGTAATTAACACCACCTTCACCTCCTCATCCTCTTTGTTTGCCAGAGCTGCAGATCTTGTAATAAAAATGAAGCAATTTACTGGTGGAATAGTTAATCACGGAGAATCTGACTCAAAGCCTGCTGAAGGCCACCAGTTGATCTCCACTGAGTTCAAAATGTTTGGGATAAAGCCCTGAACTGCTGCCAATTCTGGCTCCAAAGGCAATGAGAATGCAGGATGGGAGCTGTGAGTTCTCAGTGCCTTCCCGGGTGATCCCGTAACGTGCCTCCCAGGATGCTGGGCAATGCCAGTCTCCCCAGCCAGAGAGCTGGGATGCCAGTGTGCAGTCCTCGACACTGAGGTATCCATAGTATTCTGGGGAGCAAAGGCAATTATCAAATTCAGCCCTCTTCGGATTTATGACGGGTCTGCATTTCACACACAATTTTCTTAATCTGTGTCATAATTACAAAAATTGCAAATAACGTTTTAATATCAATGTCAAAAAATAGGCAAATCTTTCATAGCATTTTTATTGCCTATTTACAATCTCAAATCAAATGGTTTACAGCTTTGCATTTTGGAAATATACAACATAAGAAAACACTAGCCTGGCAAAATTATGCTTTTATGATAATGACAGAGATGAGTTATAGTTACTCTAGTTAAACTGTAATGACTGCACAGATGCTAGGAAAAAGCTATTGTACAACATGTTTTGCCACCATAAGCATGGCACCTGCTAACTCCACCATGATGTATACAAGCCATTGTTAGCATTTCTTTATGAACACCATTTTCAAGAATTATAATTGAACCATAAACATTCACTTGAGGACAAAATTTAGATATCTGGGCCTTAAAAAAACTTGAGAAATACTCCACTATTTTGCATATCTGGATTTCAGGAACAAGTTTATGACGAATAATATAGTCTTCTGATTCTGTATGACCTCAAAATGTTTTGCATTCTCCTCGTGGCCTAGATGAATTTAGATCAGATTAATTTAGTGGAATTTACAGAGCCAGAAACTAAATCCTGCAGGACACTGTTGGCTATCAGGAAATAGTAACATTTATCCACAGATGAGATGCAAAACAGATAGCAATGGCAGGAGTTTCAGTATGTGTCTTGCCAAGCTGCCGCCACAGAGCCCACCCACGGAGGGAGTGGTGGTGGCCCCTGCGTGTACTCCTGGGATGCTGCTCAAGGACACCGGCCATGGTTGCTGTGACCCACTGCGAGCTGACTCAAGTCATTTATTGCATTGAGACTCACAGTCACTGGTAATTTAATCCAAGTGTTGTTTTGCAACAGGAACGCTGTGCAGGTGTGACCATGAGTCCTTGCAGAGAGTGAAGCTAACTGCCAGCAGTAAAATATATTGTATTAAGAATACGATAGACGTGAGGTACATGAGCTGAGCTGATTGAGCTCACCACGGCAAGCAACAGCAGTGACTGAGGTAAATAATATTGCTAAATGAATGACTGCATAAATTTGCTCTAATTCCCTTAATAGAACACTTTAGCTACTGTGAGTAGCTAAAGTATGTGAGGCTTTTGATCAAAATATATTGTGTGGCTTTCTTATTAAGGCAATCTTTATAAATAAAGTAGTGAAGAACTGAATAAAAAGCACCAGCAGACTGCATAAAATTAGAGCCAACTAGCCTTGTTCTACTTTTCCTACGTTGTTATAAATCAGAAACAACACTGTTTGTGTCACTGGAATCTCAGTGAAGTAAAACATATCCAAAGAGAAGAACCACTGCTAAAAATCAAAGTAGGTATTTATTTTTGTCTCAAGGATCACTATTTTTAGTGAGGGAAAATTTTCTTGAATCTGTGGCCCAACCTTTTCTTTACTTTAAACCTTTTTGATCTATTGGACAGAGTATGAATGAAAATCAGACTTTAGACATTTCATTCTCTGCCACTCAATCTGCTCTATCTTACTCAAAATTAAAGGCTTAGTAATGCCTTGGGCAGCTGTAGCTGACCCTTTGTATTAAGACCTTCTCTGCAGTGGATGCATCATGCATATGCCTGTTGATATATTTTAGAGTAAAGATTTTGTTTGTTTGTTTTGGGTGTCTGTTCTGGCTTTATATTCCACAGAAAACACTACTTGTATCTGGTTTTCATGCCTGTATTTCCTCATACTCCCTGCTATTATATTTGGTTATATTCCAGAGAAAGAACTTTCTTATGTCTGTCTTTATCAAAACCCTAGAAGCCACTTAAACATCTCTTTAAGCTCTCTATTCCTCAGGTGAATTTTCCCCTAATTGTATTCTTTAACTCCAAAAGGGGGTTGGGGACATAGTTTGTATAAAAGATGCTACAGAAAACAAAGTTGCATTGCTAGTGATTCTGCTTTTATACTTCTATCCAGGTAAGTTTCTGCACACTGGTTTGCTTTCTCTTTTCCAATACCCATCTCCTCCTGGGGCTAGTTGCTGGGATGGAGCTGTCTTCAAATAATTTAATTATCGTGTGGCATGCACCTTTTTAGTCTCCCCTTCACACACCCGAAATGGTGTGTGATGTCTTTCGTTTATATCACTTGTTGGAAAACACTCCAAAGCATTGAAAAACTATTAAATTGTTACAGTATCGGATGCCAACACACAGGGCTATTAGTCTAATTCATCCTTCAGATCAAAGCCCACACAGGCAGCTCTCCTGCCTACAGCTATTTTCCTTTTACTTTCCTGCTTGACAGTAGTCCCTCATATCCCTCTGTTCTGCTTTCTTTGAACATACACATTTTCCTTTAGTCATGGAAATATAATTTATGCCTATTATGCTGTATTATAGATTGCAGATCAGCAAAGGCGTGTGTTACTGCCTGGAACGTCTGTTTATTGTACGTCGGGGTTTCTAAAAATAAATAAATAAGACCCCCTCCCCGCTCAAGAGAGAAAAATAAGAAGCAGGAGCACTTTAGGGGGAGAAGGAAGGGGGGCTGCACTCCGCGCTCAAAGTTTAATTTACAAGTGAGGACCCTGAAGCGTGGTTTATTAACACCACGGGGTTCGCTGCCGCGGCGCTGCGGCCGGGGCACAGCTGGCCCCGCTCCGCCCGGACCACCCAGCGAGCGGCGCTCCCGGTGCGGCGCTCCCGGGCCCGCTGCGGGGCTCCAGGCGCTCCCGGGCTCTCTGCGGTGCGGGGCTCCCGGGGCAGCGCTCCCGGTCCCGTTACGGTGCTCCCGTGCCCGGTGCAGCGCTCCCGGTGCCGGCGCGGTGCTCCCGGCGCTCCCGGGCCCCGTGCAGCGCTCCCGGTGCCGGCGCGGTGCTCCCGGCGCTCCCGGGCCCCGTGCAGCGCTCCCGGTGCCGGCGCGGTGCTCCCGGCGCTCCCGGGCCCCGTGCAGAGCTCCCGGTGCCGGTGCGGCGCTCGCGGTCCCGGCCCGCCGCGCTCCCGGCGCGCACCCGCCGCGCAGGGTCGCCCCGCCGCCCGCCACCCCCCGCCGCCCCAGCCGGGGCCGCGGCGGTGCGGAAGGGATGTCCTGACCACAGGAACAACCCCCACGCCGACACCGGGGAGCGCGTGTGCGCGGAGGGGGCTGAGGAGGGGGGAGAGAGGGAACGAGACGGGCAGAGGGGAGGGAAAGAGGGAGGAGGGAGCCCAAGCGCTGCGAAACGTCCCTCCATCGCCCTCACTCTGCGGGAGCTGTGCGAGGAGCAGGAAGATGTTCGACAACACACAGTACCCCTATAACTGCTTCAATTACGACGGGGATGATTATCCAATCTGCAGTTCTGACGAAGAGAAAAAATTCACCAGACCAGCATACAGGTAAGAAGAAGTGTTCCCCAGCACTGCTCTCTCTGGGCAGCTGTCAGAGTCTGGGAAAGGCCCTCTCCAAGCAGTGCGGGACCTCTTTCCGGGTGTGTTTGTTCCAGGCCCGGGGAATGCGGGGTAAAGATTTCTCTCCTTCCTTGCATGAAGCATTCGTGGCTTGTTTCCTCCCCTGGAGGGTCACAGCAGCCCTGGTGTGCTGGTCCCACGCACTGCCAGATCACCAGCGCTCACCTTCCCCTTCTCAGGAGACCCAGAGAAAGGGGGTTATGTGGGCAGTGCGCTGCAAGTGCCATGGGGACGGGAAACCGCAGTGCAGTGATGGCCCAGGGGCTTCCTGTGCCCAAGGGCTGGCGTGTCCGAGGTGGCTCCATCTCACTGGAGCCTTCAAGTTCAGGGAAACTTTTCCAACGGGATCTGTGATACAAGTGATCTTTCCTTACTGTTCCCACGTCTAAGCCCTGATGAGAGGGTGAGCAGCCTAGTGGGGATCCGGTGGTCTAGAAGTAATGCCTACATTTTGTGCTACCTGACTGGCGCGGGACAGGCGGCAAGGGTGCTCCTCTATGGCGAGGCAGAGCCCGTCTTGTCTGCCGGGGTGTCCGGGGTAAGGATGCAGAGCCAGATGGGCACCTCTCATAAGCAGGATTGTATGCACATATGTACCTGTGTGATACTTGTTATATGAATCCTCATTAACTGAGGATATGATATATGATGATATTTTCCTCATTATTATCTGCGTATAGGGCAATGGTGTAACAATCAGTTTTCCTTTTTTCAGCTACATTGCCTTAATTGCAATGGCCATCCAGCAAAGTCCATCAAATAAAGTCACCCTTTCTGGCATTTATGACTTTATAATGAAGAAATTTCCTTACTACAGATCAAATCAAAGAGCCTGGCAGAACTCCATCCGACATAACTTATCACTTAACAGTTGTTTCGTAAAGGTAAGCTCAATAACTGTATATTTACATACACATTCTGCATAGATTAAAAAAATGCAGGAATAATCTCATCACTAGGAAAGACGGAAACAAACAGCTGAGCTACAAATCACTTAAAATCTAAATTGTCATTTATAAAGATAAAGAGTACATCCTTGTCTGATATATGCTAACAGATAACAAACTGAAGAGACTGGAGTTTACATCCTATTTGTATAATGATAGAGGATAGGCTTAAAAGTCTTGTCATTTGTGTTTACACCACTCTTGAATGTAAATGAATGCAGATGTTAAGCAGCAGCATCTGTAACACATACAAATACTGAACTGCTTTTAAATAAATACAGGTTCCCAGAACAGAAGGGAATGAGAAGGGGAAAGGAAACTATTGGAGCTTTGCAACGGGATGTGAGTCCATGCTGGATCTCTTTGAAAATGGGAATTACAGGCGAAGACGGAGGAGGAGGAACATGAAAAGGGAACATAAGGAGCAGAGACCAAGCAGAGGGAAAAGTCCTTCATCCGCTGATATGTCTTCCACAGACTCTGGTTTAAACAACATTTCCTCTTCTGAAAGTAAACATGAAAGAATTGAATCAGGACCAAGACTATTGGAACCTCATGGGTTTGCTCCAAACACTACAACCACCAGGCAGAGCCTAAGCAATTCCTCCTTAGGAAAATTGGATTCTGAAATTAAATTTAGCATCGATTACATTCTTTCAGCCCCTGACCCTTTGCCTGTTCTAAGATCTCAGTATAATATGCAGGAAAATAAATATCATCTACTGGAGGCTCAGCAAATTAATCTCCAGTTCTGGACAATGTGATGTTATTTATACGAGGTAACAAAGTGTGAGCTGCAGTGTATTCAGCAGCCTTGCCTCACTGAAAATCAGCCGTCTGCCGCCACTTCTTTTTTCACAAGTAGTATCCAGAGAGGGTTACCAATCTACCAGCTGA
The DNA here is from genome assembly GCF_028389875.1 of Rhea pennata. Classification (NCBI taxonomy): domain Eukaryota; kingdom Metazoa; phylum Chordata; class Aves; order Rheiformes; family Rheidae; genus Rhea; species Rhea pennata. The sequence goes on from NC_084677.1 coordinate 12,798,931, forward strand.
TACTTTGTCTATACCAAAAGAACTTTACTAAGGTTAAAGTATAAATAACTGTTATCAACACCAGTTTTCACTATGCCGAAATTCATGACATTCTAGCTTTGTTTTCTAAACTACCCTGAACTTCATTTAACAGTACACAGATTTCCTTTCTCAAGCAGAATCCAACAGAAAAGAGACTTGTTTATCACCCAGGACTTTATTAGAGACAAAATGGATTTGATTCCACTTTCACTGGTGGAAATTAGGATTAATTCCACTGAAGTATATAGGTCAGATCTTCAGCTGATCTAAAACAGTGTAATTCTGTGGATTTACACCGGCTGAGAATGTAAAGGGATTGAGGGGTGGCTTTCTTCTCTTCAAAAGAATCACAGAAAACCACTCAGTCTTCCCCTATTTTTGATTTTACTGTGATGTCTCAAGCTATAGTAAATACCATGCAGCATTAATCCATCATTAGTCAGTAAATATAGTTATTAATAGGTGTTTAAGGTATGTTTTATTGATATTCAGGACAGAGTTGTTTAAACTGTTGAAGTGGAGTTATATTCAAAACAATTCCAAGAAAGCTAATTGCAAGGCTATTAAACTCTAGTAGATTTCAACGAATAATGTGACAGAGGCATAAGGGACTCCTAATGCTTTGCTAAAAAACAAACAAACAAACAACAAACCCTCTCCCCTTACACTAGCATCTGAAAGCTTCCTGAGATGCTGCAGCGAAGTCCTTGAATATATTTCATTTAGCGAGAATGAAGGAAAAAACAGCCTTGAAAGAATCTGTATCCAGTGTCGACCAAAGCCAGAATTCCACCTACCTGCTTTGAGACAAGTTGTATATTCCTGTTAAGTAGATTCTTATAGATCGTTCCTGCAAGCAATCACCAAAGTGGTACTTGATACAATTTCAGCAAAGCTAGTGAGGTTTATAATTTACAGATAGCAATGCTAGCTCACGAGCTCAATTTCTAATGAAAGCCCTTTCATTACCATTTACACAGGGTAAATGGTATTTCAGGGTATTTCAGAACTGACCCGTACGGACAATGATGAACTGTAACCAACATTTAAGAACTTGCTTTTATATAACTTGTTGTTTGCAATGAATTGTTTCCAGTACCTAATGGCAACATTAGTTGAGACTCCACAAAATCTTGGTTTTTGGCTTGGCTACTACAAATAATGTCTCCTGCAGATAAAAGAAAAAAGACAAGGATTCTGGTGGTTTTAAGCAATTATATATAAAGAGATAAAATTATCTTTGCAACATGAACTGAAGGTAAATGAAGGTATATGAAATAAGATTAAGCAAAACTGTGCTAGAGGTATGCTCAGGCATGACTTGAATTTTTATGCAGAAGCTTTGACATTTCACTAAGTTATTTTACATTGTGGCTAATATATACTGTACATTTATACTATATAGTCTTATATATTGTTACTGAGAAAGGGAGCAATATCACTGCACTTATATGTTGTAAAAATGCATGATGTATGTTGTCATGATGTTAAAAGTCCTGCCACTTACTTAAAATTCACCATCAGCAGTATTTCACACAGATTGGTAATAAATGCTCATTTCTTTGGAAAACTGTAACACCTGGCATCTTCAGGCACTTCCTCAGCATGCAAAATTCTTTATTTTTTTCTTCTTCAGAAAAGAGAAAAAAAAATGAAAACTCATGTCAAAGTTAGGTCACTGCATGTCTTCCAGACTTCCAAAGGATGAATGCTCATGGTCAAATTCTGCCTTCAAATGATCCCTTTCAATCAGCTGTGAATCAGTCTTGTGCTATTGTCTGAAAGCAAAAATTGGCTCATAAGATGTGGCTGATCTGCTGTTTACACTGATGTTAAAAAAGAAGAAAACTTCTGGAATCTCTGGGCAGATGGATTCTCATTTGGAGAGTGAAGAGAATTTGCTCCTTTAGTATTTATATGCATTACTACACAGGTGTGGGAGAGCATGTCTTCATTCAGTGCTTCAGTGTATGCATGCAGTCACACATGGGTTGGTGTGTGTGCATCTCTAGCTTTCTACCTACATTTTTATATTCATGCTTTATATGCAGACTTTTTCCTGGTTGTTTTAAACATGGCAATGCTGCTGTTAGGCTGATAGTTATAGTAAATATCTGCAGTATATTTAAAATATATTTTTTTTGCTGTGAAATGTGCATATATGATTCTTACTGTGTGTTCTTCGTTAAAGCTATGAGCAAAGATAACTGAAGGGCAGCGAAAGTTTCTACCAAGCAAACACCTCATGCAGGTGAATGCAGTAGGCTAGCTGCTACTGAGACCAATGGAAATGCATTTAAGGCTACTAATACAGGATAAATGGGTTAGGAAAGGCAGAAGTATACCTGTACGGATTTAGAGCAGACATCCAAAGTCATTTCCAGTAAGATCAATTAATATTCACAAATAGCCATTTCGTTTGCTCACAGCAAAGTGCCTGCTAGGAGACTACTTTAGTTTCCATAACATATAATCAAAAAATTTGTGTACAAATAGGTGTTAACATTTGTTTTGCAAAGGATATCAATCATATTTCAAAAAATAAAGGGACATATTTCAATTTGCCCAGTATATTATATTCTGACGACTCCGGGTTTCCAGCACTTAAAGTGAATGGCATTTAATATAGAACAACATAACAGGGGTGAGGGCTAGACGTGACCTTATTCAAATGTCGTAGCCATTACAAAGCCATTCCCAATGTAATTATAATTAAATACTTTATGCCTTTCTTGCAAATCCTCTGATCGATCATTGATATTAACATTAATATTGTATTACCCCCGAGCAAATGTCTCCCACACAAGTGTTATGGATCACCAGGTTTCCATTAACAAAGTTGTGAGCTATTGCTGTGTGCTGGTTGTGGATAAATTTACGTAAATTACCTTTTCTCGAGGAAGGGGGAAAAAGTCTAGGGTCCTTTATTCTTTCTTTTTTTTTGAATCTTGGCACGTTGAGTTGAGCCTGGTGCTGTTCAGCTCCGTGACAGCCTGTCAGCCAGCTTCGTACATCCATAACTAAGCAAAAGGCTCTCGCAGGAACCTCCCTCCTTGCCCCTGCATTGAAGCCAGTGAATGGTCTGTATCCGTAATCGGCGTAGCTTGGTAGCTGAGTTAAAGAGCTGAGCCAAAGCCAGGGCTCAGCGATGCACGGAGCCTAGGGCTGAGTCTGTCTGTCTTTCCGATATGGGCTGGGCAAGGGCAGCGGTCTCTGCACCTTGGTCAAACAGTGCTGGCTGGGACACACGTAGCTGCCAACGTGAGCAGAAATGTTGGTGTTTGACTCTAAAAATTATTCCTCATCTCAAGGTGGGTCTTCCAGCTTATAAAGTAGAGCAACCTCGATGAGCTATGAATATCGCAGTGCTAAAAGAGGTGCTGCCTTTGGTGTGGCTGACGCAGCCGGTGCTGCGAGCAAGCTGTTGGCCCAGGCCAAGGCAGCAGGCATGGAAGAGCACAGGCAGCTTCTTGCACTGCGGTGCTGGCTGCCAGTGCGAAGCAGACGGAGAAGCAGCCTTTTGTCCTGTCCTTCGAGGATCATAAATACCTTTGCACAGGTAAAGGCACAGATGAAAGGTTTCTTTGGGGGAGAAGCTAGGCTCAGCCTTGCAGAGGGACACTGAAGTGTTTTGCTTATTTATCCGTTCAAAGAAAGGCTTCTGATGAAAAACAAAGATTTTGGTGGTGCTACGTCAGCTTACTCTGCAGCGATTTGACTTATAATGATTTAATTTCTTAGACCTTTGTCTTCGGTGTCACAGAAATGTTTCTTGCACATCACGGCAGCTGATGAGTGCCCTCCCATGCAGTGACATCAAAAGCTCTTGGGCAAAGCTGCAGCACCGGTGAGGTGAGGTTGGTAGAGCAGTCAGTGCAGGAAAAGGGTTGACCTCACCTGAGGGAACGTCTCCTCACAGCAGCACCTTGTCTTCATTACAGGAGGGCTAAAGCCAACTAAGAAAGCCAAAAACAAATGTTTTCTTTGTCAATAAAACCAAGTCCCTGTTCCCCTAGTTTTCTGCCAGTCACGTAGATCTTACTGGTTGAGTCCCATTAAATTGCCCCAGAAACAAGTACTGTGTCCAAAGAGTGCTGAAAGGTCAAACCACACTGCAGTGCCAGCTCTCGTGGCTCCTTTACTTTGTTTGGTTGCACATTATCGCATGGGCTGCCATAGCAGTCTTTAACCATGCTGCAGGTTGGTCCTCACATACTTCGCACACCAGTCTGCACAATCCCTGGCAGCTGACTCTAGACTTCCAGTTTTGCACCGGTTTCTGCTCACAGAGGATTTTCCTCTGAGGTGGGAATTGTCTGTTCAGGTCCAAGTCCTGCACGTCCTTTCCCTTCTCTTGCTGCTAGAGGGGATACCCTGTGAGGGGAAGGGGCCTTGAGAGACAGGTCATGGGGAAATAGTTCTGCTATGTCAATCGTCTAGTAGTACAGGACTTGCTAGGACTCTCTGCAAATGGTACATTCAAGGGGCTTGATGGCTGCTGTAAATTAGGTCTGTATTAAGCCCGTCCTGCAAATCAAAGGCATGACGTCCCCAATCTCCTACTACACTTGAGCTCTGGTGTGAGAAGGAACTGAGCCCATGTGCTTGCACACTGCCAGAGTGAATGGGGTCTTAGTCATCACCACTGGCAGAGTAATACAAAACTCCTGTCTGCGATCAGCATTTCAGATCCCAGATCCGGACTGCACGGAGATCCTGCACAGCTAATTCCAGCTGGCCAGTTCCTCTGGAGCACATTCTCCTCTCAGTTGTGCTGGTGCAAATCCTTGTAAATTCATTAACTTTGGTACAATTGCTGTTGGAATTGAACTTGTGCAATTGAAATGTGCAGCTGAACTTTCCATATAATACTTAAGGTCCTTTTAGTCACACAGTACACTGAACAGTGACAACAATTAATCTCCTAGATGGCACTTGCAGAGTGACCAATGGTCCTGCCCCCGTATTTTGCCTTGGAATCTAGCTTCTAGTTGCTTCTTCCAGAACATGGGTACTATATGTGCTGCAAGGCACAAAGAAACTAGTACATAAGCTCCATCTGTGTTACACTGAGAATGTCTTTCTTATTGCTCTTCAGCTTATTAAATTAAAGACCAGGGTAGGTCCAAGCCTATAGAACTTGCATTGGAATTTTTTAACCCAGGGAGCTAACAAAAAATAACAAAATAAGTTGTGCTCCCTCCCATTCTAACTACAAGGGTTGCAGGCAAATCCAACTGTGAGAATATTGCCTGAGAAAGAACTGCAGGATTTCTCCCACTGTGAAATCCAGCTGTTAATTCAAACAGAAGGGATGGACCTGACTAGATAGGCCAACTGGCTTGTTTCCATCCCAAAGTCCATTGTGTTCCACAAGTCCCTAAGTTTATGGTTGTGAAGGTCTTCCAAGGCCTGTAACAAAGTATGGCATGCAATGTTTTTGTTTTGGAATGCACACTGCAAAGGAAAAACAAGGTTTGAATTTATCTTTCAAATGAAGATCCTGGAATCTCTCAGGATAAACAGTTTAAATTAGGAATCAAAACATGCCATGTTTCTCACCATAATTATGAAACTGAAAATAAGCACTTGCAGAGTCCTATCAGAGAGGAAAACAAGAGGTTGTGATAAGCCGTTTCTCTTTGACATGAGTATTTTTGTGTGTGCTCGTGGTCACCTCATAAAAGGAGAACGCAACGTGCAGCATGGTGTATAACCCTTCATCTTTTGGGGGTTGTCATTCTGTCAGAGTGCTTCACGAAAATGTTTTGCCCTTCAGGATCGAGCTGTTGTCCCCCATCATCTATGTGTACATCAGATTCATACTATCCTGTCTTGCATTGAGCAAAGCATCAGTAAATAGGATACCAAAACACTCTTGACTTGCCAGCCTGAGTGGTGCAGCTCAGTTCAGCTCTCTTGCTGCTAGGACTACACAAAATAGCTGTTCTGCATGAAAACTGCGTCTTCTTAGGTCTTTGTCTAAAACATAATTAAGACGTAATAGGCTTGGAAGCTTGTTCAGTTTTCATAGGTATATCAGTGACTCCAATTAAAAAAACAGACTTCCCGAAATGTGCACAGCTACAGAAATGCTACTCTTTCCTTCAGCCATTAAAATCTTTTGTCAGTACTATCACTGCTGCTGTTAGTGAGAAACCCTGGCCTTACAGCCCCATTTATGTGAAGCTAACTACCTCCCTGAAGCTGTAGTTTCCATAGCTGCTAATGGTGAAAAACTGTGATTTTTTTTTCCTTTGGGAAAAAAAAAAATAGGATAGAATCAACTTTCCTCTTGAGCCCAAAAGCTCCACTGACCATTAGCCATCTGTCCCAAGCATATCTGCTGTAGCTGAAAATCTTTTCTGAGGTTTCATACCATAGATATTTATTTCTACATCAGAATTGCTCCCTATCTTCCCCTCTTTGCCTCAAAGCGTTATGCTGTGCTAGTATTGACCGCAACCAGACTGCTGCTGCCATACTCTCCTTGCAACATGGTCTATCAGAGACCGAGAAAAAGAATCATCTCTCTCCATAAGCAGTGAATGCAGAAAACAACAGGTGCAATGAACTGTGTTTTGTGGTTCTTTCTCTCAAGCTTTTCTAGGCGAGGGCTATACAAGAAATCATCGAATCTGAGAGGCATTTTGGTATATTCATACCTTAACATTGCTCTGAACTGGGCCATCTGGGACCAGCTTCTCAGGTTGAAGTCTGACTCTCATGAAGTGAATGGGAGTCTTGCATTGGGCTCAAGGGACAAAAGCCTCATCCTCTGTTACCAGGATTAATCAGATCAAAGGCCATGTGAATAGCAAAGAAAATTAAATATCTTCTAGCAGTTATTTGGTGTCTTCTCAAGACCAAATAACAGTCTGTCTCCACAGGTTTCTTCAGCCCTGCCTTTCAGCCAGAAAAATACTCCCTGTATTCAGTGGGAAATGTGTCCAAATATGGAAGAAGTTCCTCAAAACCCAAGGTCTGAACACCACAGAACCAGATGTTGGTGTCTCGGTGAGATTCCTGGTGCAAAGATGTCTGCATGTTGTTTGAGAGCACCTCTGCTCTGGGACTGGTGCGAATAAACCAGTTAAGCTAAGATAATACCCAGATTCAGGATCTCAAATTTTCTTTCAATAGGAAACTGTCGCAAAATCTGCTACAGTTTGGCAACAGGATGACACTATATTACTTTCTATTTTGTTTTGCTGTTGATGAAATTACAGGAAAACAAATATTTTCAAGATGATACATAGTGTATCCCTAAAAAACACCAAGAGAATTTAATATAAACTATGGACACATGGTTTGCTTTGTTGTTCTAAGTAACCATTTCCTTTTAACAAAATGAAAAGCTAGTTGTGCTGTGATGCTGCAGATCATAAATTAGCAGTTTTCATATGGTTCTGTGCAATTGTTTCATGAAGAGCTTTAGGCTACTTCAGACAAAAATTTCAAATAAAATGTGAATTCATTGAACTGTAACTTGTGGTATTAGATTTATAATAAACAGAGGTAGGTCACATAATCATGTCATTGAAAACAACATTATAAAATTCAAGAAGCAACATTTTAATCCAGTTTGGGTTCTGATCCTAAAGTCAAGAGGAAGCTTGACTCTTTCTGCTTGCCAGCTCACAGAAACCTGGTCAAACCTAGACTGGACATGGAGAGGAGGCAGCTGGCCACACGTTTTCAAATAGGACTGCTGAAGTAGGGGAAGAGAAGACAGATTTCTTGTCAGCTAGAGAAGAAATGACCCAAACAAAGCTGACAGAAGCCTGCTCCAGTGCCAGACTGTGATGGAATTGCCAGGTGAAGAGTGGAGTGGGGCTCATGGCAGTCCTTCCTTCCAGCATCTTTCTCACTTTGTCCTCATCATCTTCATCTTCAAGCTATCATAATTCATATTCAGTGGAGCAGTTAGGGAAGAGCTCCCCAGGGCACCAGAATGCTTGAGGCATCAGTCTGCTTTCTCATCCCACCTACACAAGAGTCCTGAAAGCCAGGTGGCTGCTCAGGCCCCAAGGAGGATTGGGGTGCACAAGGGACAGGTTGTCCCAGCAGGAACAAGGGTGTAAGTCAATAGCTTTTCTCCAAGTTCTGTCTCTCTCCATCTGTAGCAGAAGCAATCTGATTTCTCATCCTTCAGGTAGCCAAACGCAGAGGCTGTGTGCTCCACAGAGAAGCTTTAAGTCACCTTGGATGAATGAGTACTTTAGAAGTATCTCTAGCCTCTATTGAGGCATGTGTACCTTGATGTGGAAGAGATGCAGCTATTACTCTTTCAGAAGAGATCCCTCCTGTCTTCAGAGGGTCCTTATAGCTGAGACGGAAAACATATTTTCAGCCGGCAGAGTCTCCTGTGTTATCTTACGATAACACAACCAAGATCCTGAGGTGATCTCGGACATGTATAGCCCAAAGGACTATGTCCCAAAGGACACCCCTTGGACCAGTCTCACTTGACTTCTCTCATGGGATATGGGATGGGGGCAAGCCAGGGACTTACAGCAGCCTGCCTTGCCCGGTCTCTCTCCCCACTGGTGACAGCAGAAGAGATGTAGCACCTCCAGAAAGATGTGTGAGGAGCAGTCCACCTCACTGATGGCATTCATAGCCTAGGTCCAAGTGTCCTCAGGAAACAAGGCAGCATGTTTTGCACGGTTGAAAATAGTCAAGGATCATCTCAGCCAGGCAGAGAGACATTTGCTGCCTCCATGCTGAGCAGCACACACGTGGCTCACTCCCAGGATGGGGACAGGCTGCAGGGCTTACCTGCCTGGAGGGGCTGCTGGCATGCAGGTGTGCCCTTGCTGGTGGAGAAGCTCCTGGACCAAAATGTGCTCACATTAAACATGCCTTACTGGACAGACGTTTATCTGAGAGGAGGCTCATTTCTCCTTTTAACGGATGTTTTTGTAAGACCAGATGAATAACTGTGGCAGGTCTGTGCTACAGCATCATAAAGCTGTAGCTTGCTACTTTCACCAGAAAATCATTTGAGAGGGAAGAAATTAATGTGCCTGAAAGTGCATACAACTTTTTTTCTTTACTGCTAAGCCTGGCTGAGTCTGAATCTTTTATATTATAGCAACAGTGAGATTTGAATTTGGAGAGCAAAGACAACATATGAGCCCCCAAACCAAAAATAGTTTATTACTACAAGGAATACTCCTGTTAGTGACTTAGGTTTTTTGTATTCTGGGCTCTGTGGATATGGTTGCATGTGTAGACCACATACGAAATTGCTATCACAGTCCTGATTCTGGGTTGCAATTACTGGGGCTGAAGTTTAAAATTTTTCCAACTGCTGAACTCACGAGTTAAATGACTGTGTAGTTACTGAAATTGATTATCAGGCTTCCTGTTTCCTTGCTTGTGATCCAGTAATATTGACATACAGTACACGGAAATTGCTATCTGAACTACTAGTAGCAATAGCTAGAGGCAATTACAGAAGTATTGCTGGTGGTGGCACATGGACTCTTTTATTAGATTTAACTGTATTTTGATTATAATGCATTCATTCGAGATAGCAGGAAATTCTATATATTTTTTTCGAACTGCAGCCAAGAAAACATTTTTTTTTTGTTGTTGTTGTTTCTGTATTTCAGCCACTTCTCTGGAATGGCCCAGCAAGAAAATCTTCTGGCTTCCAGAGACTCAGTGCCATTTTGACTCTAAAGCTGTCGATTCGTTGGGGCAAGTCATTTTATCTCTCTGTGCCTCCACAGCCCCATCTGCAAGGCCAATACAGAAAGTCCACCTTTGCAAAGCATTTTGTTTAGAAATATACTCTATATAGCAAGTTCATGCTGTTAACCTACTTTATCTTCACTTGCTGTCACCTTTCCTCCCTCTGCTTTGATCATTTGTAGTGCTTGAACATTTCATCCATCCCATCACTGACCATTTGGCACAGATCAGTTTTGCAGAGGGATCTGAATCATACATAAATGTATACAAGCTACCAGCTCTCCTACTTTTGCATGACTCCAGAATCTGGGATTTTAAGAAAAGTAGAAAGTAGAAATAGAATTGGAATAAGATCACAAGACTTGGAAATGGCATAACCGTTTTTTGTTTTTTTTTTTTTTTAATTATGTTGCACCTCATTTTCAAGATGAGGTTAAGCATACCCATCTTTCTAGCTAAATGAAAGAAACTTTCATGACATATTAACTCATGCTTACTACCTGCATTACCAAACCAAGGGGAATCTTTGTGCACTTAAAGCAAATGGAAGCATTTTACATGCCATTCTTTCAGTAAAAGTCCACAAGTAAACCTTGCACTGGCAGTAAAAATGAGCAGAGGACTCCTGCTCCTTCAGGAGGAGACTGCAGCATCTGCGATGAGGGTATTCCAGCAGGGGATTGAACTTATCTCTTAAAAGGATCTCTGTACTGCCATAATATTTGTTCAAATCCAAGGAATCCATCTCGGAGCTTAAAATAGCTTTTTGCTACAGCAGATGCTCCCAGGGGAAAAAAAAAAAATCTCCAAGAGAATCCAATCTAGCTCATCTTGTGATATTTCCAAGCCAGTTAAGAGGTGGAAGTATTCCATAACCCAACTATACAGGCTCAACAGAAAGAGGACTTTGATTTTGCCTTCAGATGAATTTCCCAGGCTAAAATGAGCTCGTTACTTAGTATTTGCTGCAAACCTAATCTCAGTGTCATCCTGAAGCAATGATCCATGGCCATCCATTACGCAAAGGTTGAGAAAAAAAGTGGATTGCCATGGGATTGCCATGGATCGTGGCTTCCCGACAGGCCAACCTTTTCAGAAGAAAAGTTCAGTAGAACTGGGAAAGTTATTTTTTTGCCTTGCTTGTGTGATTTGCGGGAAAAGAGCTTTTACTAATGAGCTCTGCCCTCCTCTTTCCTTCAGAAGTCCCTGGGGCTTTGCATGTATGACTGCCCACCTAAGTTTTAGCCAAAGTGAGCAGTGAGCATGAACAAAGTAGATAAAACAGCACTGCAGTTAGAGAGATCTTACACCTGCAACCGCTCTGCAACTGCTTCCAAAGGCATAAAGTAGCATATATTGGGACCACTGTGAGCTGTAAGAAGGATAAAAAACTTCTGTCTCTCTGCAATGCCAGATATCTGCAGTTTAAGCAATAGTTTAGCTATAAAGATCCCTCACTTCTAAGTGAAGCTTAAAAAAAAGGTAGACCTTAGGAAAACTGAATCTTTAACAGAGTCAGAAACTAGACTTGCCAAAATGCGGTGAGAACAGTTCTTCTGAGTGAAGATTTTGTCCCTCAGAAGAGGATAGAGTGGAAATTTCACCTGCTACCATGAGGCGTTTAGGAAAAGTAAGAGAAATGCAGAAGGGTTGCACAAAATATCCAAACCTGACAATTTTCTCAAAGCTGATCATGATGAAGTGGAAGAGGAGCATATTTTGGACATGCCTGTCATATCTTCTCCGTGACTTATATGGAGCCAGACTATGGTACTCCACCAGGTGCTAACACGAAAGTTAATGGGAATTTCATATTGATTAAATGTGTGTAAAATGATGTTTGAAATGAATTCAGTTTAGTGTCTTTTCATCAGTAAAACCAGTTTAAGTTGTATAATGTTTTTCTTGTTAAAATAATTAGTCCCCAATCAGGGTAATTTGGAGGACTAGCTAGGTTATTTTAAGGCAATGTTATGCTTTCTTCAAGAAAATGCTTTTCTGTTTCAATTATTTCCACAAAGTGATGCAGATAATTACTTAATGCTTTATCATTCTACTACATAATCCCTGAGCATCTGAAGAGTATTAATGGGAGCAGAACTTGGCAAAATTATCTGTGATTTTTTCCCCAATATTTTCCATGCCAAAGAGAGAATGTCTCAGTCAATGAGGTTTGCAAGCTTTCTGATTTCTGCTTGCAAAATGATCCAGGAACAAAATGTATTCCTTCAGCTGGAGCTTTGGGACTGCTTTCATGTCACCGTGGTTTTAATACATTACATTTTAGCTAGGTTTAACCCAAGTCAATTGGTACACCTTGGTCCCAGTACCTCTATTGTTTATCCACATAAATCACTTTATGGAGAAGAATCAGGGCCTAAGACTTAATGGTTTGTTTTGTTTGTTTAAATATTAGCATCCACCAGCTGTGCCAAATAGACCTTTTTCATTAGTTGTTTGATCATGGTGGGAAAAGCTATTAATTTAGTCACTTCCCTGCAATGAGCTCTGGGGTTGCTACCAAATCACTAACTGATGAAAACAATAAATGCTAGACTGTATTAACTGTAAAGGTTAATCCATAAATCAAAGGGAAATGTCAGATGCCTTTTAACATTGATTGAGATGTAATTTGGTGTTGGTAGTGATATGTTTGTTACATAAATTCACAAATGCACTCGATTCCTGTTAGGAGTCTGGGTCTTTGTAAGTTAAAACAAATTAAGTACTTTGTTTTATTTATGTAACTATATAAAGATAATTACCTCCTTCTGTTTCAGTTGCGATGTATCACTGATTTTAAAATAGGTGAATATTATTATCCAGCTCCTCTTCCAGGTCTCTACATTTGACTTCGTATGAAAATGAATATACTGTTGTTTTTGCTGAAACTGTATCACTACCTTAAATACGATAAGCTGGGTGTTCCTTTTAATTTTTGTTTTCAAATCATGTTTTTTAAATTACTGCACAAGGATCAGCCTTTGTATAAATGTGCTCAGAAGTATAAAACATATTTTCTATATTATAGATACATAATATTTAAATATAAAATATAAAACAACAAATATGAGGAGGAAATGCCACAAATTAGATCAGAACGGAACACAGAAACCAATGCCAAAACAGCACAGAAATGATCATTATGGTCACTCACAGAAACATTTCTTTCCACTACTCTTTATGAGCGAAATGTGAGGCCAGAGAATTCTTAACTCAGTGCAAATGTGAAACATGTCACCAGACTTCGAAATAGAAACAAATAACACAGTCCTTTCAAGCTTTATATACTTAAGAAAAATTGCAGAAAAAAATCCTCAAGGGTAGTAGCATCAATCCCATGGCGCTACCGGCAGGAACGAGGAGCCCCGGGGGTTTTGTACGGGCTGTTGCTTGGCTGGGCACTCAAGGCTGCCCAAGCTGTGACGAGTCTGCTCTTCCCAGAAACTGCAGGGTCCCTGCCTCAAGTTTTATGCTGTATTTCTTTCTTAGAGAGAATTGCAAATGATACGGTTTAACACAGCAATCACTGCACAATGTCTGTGGGACCAGCCCTGTGAGGATAGCCAGGGCAGAAGGACTTTCTGCCGGTCAGTTTAGCAGACTCAACAGCGAGAACTTTTCCCCTTCAAAATCCTTAAGGGCATCAATCGAAATCAGTGTGCAAAATGCTTCCAGTAAGATGTGTCATGACATGAGACATGAGACAATTAAAAATTGTCTTAGAAGTTCTCCAGTCTGTGGTAGTGGAGTTCTCCATAGCTCAGCCGGAGCAGCAGAGTATCTCAGCGATGGAAAAGGGCTGAGCAGCACCGTCCCATGTGGATGCTGAATTTAACTCTTTAACGGTTTCTAAAGTCCTAAGTCTTCGCCTGATCAAAATTAAAAAGGTCAAAATTTTATTGTCTACCTCCCTCTGTGCACACAGATAACCATGAGTGAAAACGTTTATTTACCTGATTTCCGTATTTGCCTGTAAAAGCCTCAGAGGGTTGAGCCACATCCTCAGCACACGGATATTTTTTCTGTAGTGCTTCCCTTACCACCATAAAAACTTAGCCTATGTAAGAAATTTTGGGAGGGCATGGAGGAAGCAGGATTCTGTGCCAATGCATGGCCGGAGAAAGCCAAGAAGGGCACAGGTTAGACACCTGCAAATAAAGGCAAATATCCAGGCTCAGCTGCTCACGTCTGCTGCTTCTGTCCTCCCAGGGCACCTCAGAGGAGTTTACAGAGGCTGAAAGGGCTGGGGAAAATGCAGGAGGTTGCTGCGGAGCATGGGTATGGAGGGGAAGCGATAAAACATCTCACCATGGCTCTGCATGCGGTGCAGGAATGCTGCACGACATGGCCGTTTGCTGAGCCCCTGGGGACCGTCTGCTGGGGCTATCTAAATGAGGTCCTCAGAAAAGGGCAGGGTAGGAAAGATGCAAAAGGAGATTAAGACCACCCTGACCTCCAACCAACTCCCACGGCTCTGCATCTTGTCCTCAGAAGCCAGCGGAAAAACTTCTTTGTAATCTGAAGCAATGCAGTCAAACATGAATCACACATCCACATGCAGGAAAAGAGTTCTGATAAACATTAGAACAGATTTTGCCAGGAAGAGCAAATCTTCATGCTAAAATAAGTCTGTCTCTCTGTCTGGAGCTTTCTTTTATTGTTGGCTTTTTCTCTTCATGTCAGATCAGTATTTGCAGATTTTTCAACCACATTTACCCTGCTTATATATAGTTCTCTAACCAAACGTTCAATACTCCTCATCTTCAAGAATGGAACAGTAATGAGTGTATAACGAGCTATGGCACAGCCACTAGTTTCCATGCCTTTTAAACTAGCTCCAACAGCTCTGAAATCTTCAGAGTAGATTAGTCAAGCCCTGCTGATTCACATCGCTATTGTCTTTGGAAATAAATGAAATCATATTAATATTCACATTGTCATTCATTTGGATACTAATTGAAAGTATTACAAAATAAACTACAGAGGAAAACACACAAAGGCGTGTGACTAGGATAAACTTCAGGGATGTGAATAAATCCAACACTTTTTTATTCAAGTGTTGGATGTAGAGGGACTTCTGAAACCACCAGCTTTTGGAATTCCTCCTGCACTCTTGCTGTCACACAGTGGAAACACTAGAGGTCAGTTCTCTTATCAGTTATCATAGCCACGTTCTTTTTCTGCTGGCTGGTGCTAATGGTATGGCTAACACGAAGAGGGCAAAAAAATCTACAGAGGTTGAGGAGCCCTTCCAGCTGGGGAGAGGAGAACCCTGGCAGATGATCAAGTTGTGGCTCTGCTCATGGTGGCAAGTGTGACAGGCCTCAACCAGGTGTCATCCGACTTTTGCAGCAGTCAGCTCAAGCTGATGAACAACCCCCTCCTGCTCCATCTTCAGCTCCTATATGACCTCAGCTGAAACCTTTCGGTCACTGTAATGCACCAGTGAAATTTTCAAGCTAAATATTGCTGGTCTTTCTTTTTCTTTTATTCTTTTTCTTTTTTTACTTTTTGAAAAATTGTTCCCTTGATTTATTAAACACTGATTCAAACCCTTGGACTTGCTAGATCAGGACTAGAAAGAGTAGATTCCTCCCATAAGGATCTATACTCTACATTGCTAACATCCAAGTGCTTGTAAAGAAAAGCAAAACGTACAACAAACTAGGCAGTCCATGAATTAGTCCTCCTATCGGTCTTACCCTGCACACCTAGAGTGTTATCTCCTGCTTCATCGAACCTGCCCTGATGTGACCTGGTTTAGTTAGTGCACAGTGCAGAACTCCCCATATCAACTTATATCACTTATACAGAGCTCACTCTGTATAAGGTAGTACATAAGATTAACACTGGGTTTTGCCCTCCCATAGTCATTTTGGGATGCTCAAATACAAATATGTAGAAGGTTTTCCCTTCAGAACAAACCATACACTCCTCCATCTAGCCAAATTATATTCAAGATTAAATAAACCAATGAGCAAAGAAAAAACCCGCAAAACTCTCAAGTATAAAATTTCTGCAACAAAAGCAGAGTAGAACTTTCAGTTATCTAGAAGTTAGAAACAGAGAAGATATTGCTATTTTTTTTAACCCTGATCACAGTACAGTGGCATTGAATCTAAACTATTCATTAGGAACTAAAACCAAACATTTTGCCCCCCCCTTTTTTTTTTCTTTTTTTTTTTTATTTTCTGAGACTTTTCTAAGATTTATTCTTTCCTCTTCTCCGCTGATGACAGAGCACCAAAGACCAAATTCGGACCACGTGTGAGAGGGCACTGCTCCACCAAGCTCAGCAGAGGTCCCGTCTGGATTCAGCAGGGCAGGCAGCAAGACCTCTCACCCAGCTTTAGATGTCGGAGAAAATTTTACATGAAATATGCAGAAGATATGTGGCACAGATTAAAGGCAGGGAATGGCTTTAGCCTTATAAATGTTGTAGTCTCCCTTTTTAAACTGATTCTCATTAGCGTTAACAGGATCATCTTGCAGAGAGCCACTGCACAGCCTGGCTGCACTGGGGAGACCTCTGCCCAGCCATGGCAGTCATCTCAGTTGTGGCAGCATTCACTGAGCCTTCCCACATCCCAGGCTCTTCCTTTTCCCCGAAACAAGCTGGATGAGCCAACAGATGCATTGGCAACCTTTCTCTCCTTACCAGCCAAGAAGCCCTCATAGACAGAGGTCAGAAGAACAAAACTTCTTAGCAGCCTCCTTGGGTGAAACATTATTTTCCTTTAAATCAAGTCTACTGAAGAAAGGTTTGTAGAGGAAAAATGCTGATTTAGTCACTGATCGATGGAGATATTTAAGATAAAACTTAGGTGAATTTTAAAAGCTCTCAAGTTCATTTATATCTTAACTGGTATAAGGTCATGTCCCTTAACCCTTAGAGAGAGATTGGAACTTCCAAAACCTGCTATTTGGTGGGAAAACAAGTCTGACTCACTTTGGTTTTGATACTTTCTTCATCAGAAGACAAATCTAGTCTCATCTGTTGTGATGTGCTCGTCACTTGTCAGCACTGGAGCCTGGTTGAGGTGACAAACCTAAAGCATCACTGATGTCCTGGGCCTGGGCTGACAAGCAGAAATAAGGGACAGTTGTCACAACTGGTTACACAAGGGCAGCAGAAGGGAAGGTTGCCCGCAGCAAAAACAGCCAGGCTGAGACAGACTCCTCCATTGTTCGGGGTCATCTGGTCTGCAAACTGTTTCACATGAGAAAATTAGATTACGCCGAACCAGCTTCTTCGGAGTATTTTTTTTTTTAATCCAGCATTAAAAGGATGGAAATAACCATAAATCTGGAAGCAATCACACACACATCACTTAGAAATGCTCTGCCTCAGTGCAAGAGAAACAGAATACATCAGTGTTGACTGGCCTGGGGTATCTCTCCCCCTCCATGTCCCAGACAAGTACAACGTTTCATTAATTAGGCACTAACTACGGTTAAAATTAGGAGAGCTGCAAGGATCTACCCTCTCTCTTCAAACTAATCCTCTGATTAAAAACAGGGCTCCTAGTATGGGCTCCAGGGTCACTCTGTACCACTGGTTTGCCTTTGCTGAGTCTGGGGCTTGAGACAGCCTAGGGCAGAGTGCGTAGGGCAGAAAAGGAAGGAAAGACCAGTCTGCCGCCACTTTAATGCCATAGCAGGGGATCCAGACAGTGGGGAGGGCTGGAAGAAGGAGCCACCACTGTTAGCACGTTGTGTAGGACGGATGTACACGGGCCAGATGGGCCTCACGGGAAACTGCAGATCCCTTCAGCCTCCAATAAACGCATGAGCAGAAACCAAGCAAAGCTTACTGTGATCTTCAGAGAGCATCTCCAGAGGGGTTCCTGAGGACACCCACTCTTAGTTTTGATTTTGATTCTATGCGAAGCCAGCTGTTTTGCAGCACCATTCACCTGAACAGGACCAGCACAGGATCCATTTGCTGTTTAAGAAACAGAGAAGAGCTGTTCCATCTATGCATCTGAAGCGCTGTCAAGTTGCGGTATTAATCAGGAAGTGGTGCTTTAGGCAAGCCATTCTTGCAAGAAACAAAAGCAAACCTGGCCATTGAGGGCATGTGGCAAGAGAAGTGCATCAGGAAACAAAACAATGGGGACATTCTGTAGTAACCACAAAAGCCTGAGTTTTCTAGCATATCCTGTTTTTCATAAATATTGGCTTCACTCTAATGTAGAGCAGCCAAGAGCTGCTTGTATGAATGCAGCCTCTCTAACCAAGACCTTTAATCAATTATACATAAAGTATGACAGAAAATATAAATTAATTTTGGTGAGGTAAGTTCTAGCACCTTTGAACCTGCAAACCCAGGAATGGCTGCAGAAATGCAGCCACAGCCAGTAGTATCCCACTAGGTGCAGTGAGTAACATGCAGGAAGCGACTAGGAAAAAGATGGAGCACTGGCTGCCCTACAGCACCTAAAATTTCAAGATCAGGCTTTAAATTGCAAGAAATGGTCAGAATATCTGCAATTTTTCTCTCACTCTTCCATCCAAGCCAACACCTTCTCTGCATTTTGAGTTTGCTCTATTTACCACTTGGCTTCCGAAAAGGAAGGACAACTTGGAACATATTTAGCAAGTTTTGTTCCCCATAACTCCAAAGCGGGCAAAATGATATTTTCATAATAAAAAGCTGAGATTATCCCATAATCACTTGACTCCAGGAGCTGGGACATTTTTAAAAATCAAATATAGTGGGACTGGCACGAGGATCCAAAGAGCTGGCAGGGCAGTGAATGCCACATCCAGCTGGGAGAGCAGAGAAATGCTCTAACACTCCTTTGCACCAGGATTTGGTTAGCAAACGTTCTCTCAGAAAGTGCTGATGGATTAATATCTATTAGCAAAGAGTACCTCTGCTTTAGCTTTCAGCAGCAGGGTGTCACAGAATAACTTCCCAAAGCAGTAAATCAGCATTATCTCCAGGGAAAAGCCTGCCCGCCAGACCTCCAGCACGACTTCCCCTGGGCAGCAGGACAGCCATAGAAAGTTGTGTGAGGAAACATAGTTTTCTCACCAACCCTAAAAGATGAAGATCAGTCTGATTTTGTAATATGTATATCCTGGAACTGAAAAAATAAATCTTAAATTTAGCCTAAACAAAACATGCCCAGTAAAGACCAAACAACACAAAATATTTCATTTCCATTATTTCTCCCCGCTTGAAGTACCAGCATGTTTAGCTCCACCTCTAAACAAAAATTCCAATAAAAATGTTGGAATCAAAGCAAAGCAAACTTTCATCTTGAGAATGTTGTGGAGAAAATGTTCAAGCATTCTGAATTTGTTTAAAATATTATTGTTATCAGCTATAATTTTCTCTTGACCGGAGCGTCTGAGAAATTTTACTTCATTCGCAAACATGCCAAGGTGACTCACATCCACATTTTTTTCTGTCTTGCAGTACAATATTTGACCACAAACATTCACTCAGTTCACACCCCAACACCTAACTAGTTTTAACCCTATTTAACTTGTGAGAGTTCCTTTCTAGCCCGAGTGGGGATGGCTGGAGGCAGGAGAGATACCAAATAAACAATGTTTATAATATTGCCCCCCAGCAAATACAACTGCTCTACATTACTTTAACTCTCCCACTGTGCCAAGGAACTTCATCAAAGTGCATAACCTTAGTAATCATATGTTTTGGCACCCCACCAGAAAAAAATAGGCAGTTTAAAGTCAAGTAATCATTTCAAAGTTCTTTTTTTTTTTTTTTTTTTTTTTTTTTTGCTTTTACTGGCATTGAGCTCTTAATGTTAGTTTAACATATTTTTTGTATGTACTTTAATATGTACAGATATTTACAGAAAAAACAGGGTGAATTACACAGGAAGGAAAGATGCTGGAGTCAACTGCTGAAGTTCAGCTCATAAAGAGGAAAAAGAGAGTCCTAATGTTATTTCAGCTGGAATAGCTGCTAAATTCACTATTAGCAGCTTTCCTTGCTGAGAACAGTATCTTTAGCCTGTTTGATGCTTCTGAGGTGGATTTCCTGGGATAAACTTGCCATTAATTTCAGGGATTTTTGTTTTCCAATTTGCACTAGCTGTGAACCTGGCCCTGAGTTTTCAGCCTGAACCTGAACCACTGTCACTACAACTTAAAATCTATCCTAAAGAATATCTAGCCTGTAGAAGCACACTGCTGTACTCTCCCCATGTACCAAAGTGGAAGCACACCTTTCCACTGGCTGCTCAGAAAGATCATATATAATTTGGGATATGGCAACTGGAGAGATGCCCATTCTCCCAACAAATAGGCAACCAAAAAACTTGTAGTAAAAACACTGTCAGCCTTACAGAGTGAGAGCTCAGACTGGTGTTCAGGAGGCCAAGCTGTGGAGAGCTCTGAAGTTTTTCCATGTTGATGTGCCAAAGACTGTGTTTGTCTCACGCACTTCTTTTGCTGAAGAACGCAGTTCAAGAAGGTGAGTCTTACTGTGATTAAAGCCCTGTCATCTTTCAATGAGACTTGTCACAGATTTTCTTGGTAAATTGATGGAGTTTTATGGTTATTACAACTACTCAGAGGGCTTTGGGGATGGGCTGCTTGTTCAGGTAGAAGCAGGACTGCTCTCCAACAGAAGTAACAACGTTTCTCCCATAGACACCACTGGAGTCATCAGATAAGGGGATGGTGAGGGCAGCAAAGCAACATTCTGGTCAAATGGCTGTGTATTAGGATGTGGGTGAACCACCTGCTATGGTTGAGAAAGGCAACAATCAACGGCTCTAAACCAGATGAATGAGCCAGCACAGAAACAGACTTTTACAGGGGCAATGGTGCGTGCATGACTGCACACATCAACAGCCACATAAATATGGGATACTAGGGAGGTTTTATTTTCCCTATGGCCTATCCTTTTGTTCTTTCACATCTATAACCATCTATAACACAGATGCCTGCCTATTTAAGGGGTGGAAGGCTTCAGACCATCCTAATCAAGCCAGTTTTCTAATCAGTCTTATTATTTTTTCAATGAATTAAAAAAAACCCCATAATTTAGGGAGGCCAAAAACTGTTCTGAAATCTTTTCTGTCAAAAGGGGAATAAAATCAAGTGAGTAAGTTTGATGAATTTTGAAAGTTTCAGTGTTTCTTATATGAAACTTCTTTGAAAAACCTTGTAGTTCTTGTTTTCACACTTCCAGGAGGGGGGAGAGAGGACTAACTGAAGACTGGGGTCCTTGCAGTGGACTAGGTGCAGATATTTATATCCACATGGTGATATATACATTGGTGTAGTGTCTACATGCAAGTTTCTCCTTTGAGTTTCCTCTTATCAGGCAAGAAGTGGTCAAAGCACTGTCTGGTACCCAAGATGTGATTCCTCACTGCTGATGTAGCTTCCTTAGACAGCTCAGCTGAGCTGTGCACTAAATGCCTATTTCTCTAAGTTGCCTGTTAAAGGGGATCTAGGCTGAAAAATGCAGATGCTAAACGGAGATGAGCTCAGTTCCCACCTAAGAAATGAAGGAATCATTAAATGAGCCTTCATCGGTAGCAGGCTCCAACAGTCCTTTCCTCATAAATGGGGCAAATGAGAGAGAAAATACATCCTGAAACAGATGTGGCAATATCTAAGGAGGGCAAAGTGGGATTAGGGGAAAGCGTCTTCAGCTGCCTCATGCAAAGTGCCAATACTAGAGAGAAGAAAAGTTGGCCATAATAATTTCCAAGGAAAGATTTTTCAAAGCCAGAGAAGATGGCTGGGTGTGATCCTGATGAGAGGAATGACTGTTAGAAACTTGTTGTAACAGTATTGTACTGTTACAATTGGGGGATTGTAAATGAATGGCCAGGCTAAAGGCCAGTGATTACTGGCACGGAAAGAAAGATGGGACAACCTCCCTGTGACCCCTAGGGGACTGGTGTCTGCACTCACCAGTGTCCACTGCTGCCATCAGCGCACCGCGGAGGTGCCATGAGCTGGCCAGAGGGACGGGCTGTCAGACACTTGACAGCTTTATTCTCAGACCTAAGCCACAGCTCAGAAAAAGGCAGGCTGCGGTCACAGCCTCTGCCCCCACCTCCGCTGCCAGGAGAGCCCTCCTGCCCATCAACGGCACACAGGCAACGCGGGCACCCAGATCCAACATCATCCGCCTGGCAAGGGGGTTTCAGTGACTCCCTTGCCCCCTATGGCAAAATAGACAGGATAGAGGCCAGGATCAAGAAGAAAGGTAAGAATTAAATGCTTGGTACCTAGTTACCTGCTAAAATGTGCTTGAGAGCAGTGGGGCAGCCAGGCCTGAGGGTAAGAGGGAAAGAGATTCGAACTGAGACACATATCACCAGAGGGAGTCCCAGTCTACTGGCTAAACTATTAGGACAGCTCATAAAATAACCAAAGGACAGGCTTTCTGAACTTTTTTTTAAAAAAGTCCTGCAGATTTTCAGCAGGAGTAAAGCAGCCGGCTGCTCTTCACTTCTCTGCAAACCTCTGTTAGACATGTTAGAAGGGGAAGCAATGTAGGGCAAAGCTGTGCTGCTTCATGCCGTGCCAGGGCAACTGCACGGTGCTCCAGCCTCCACCATTTCATCTGCTAGCACCGCGTGGTGGGGGCTATGGCATCGGTTTGAACTCTTCATCCTTGTTATCCTGTCCAGAACTGGGGGAGTTAGCAGAGGAACGGGTGGCTTTGCGGAAAGTAGGTTAGGGGAGTCACCCCAGATGGAAACACCTTCTCCTGGTGCAGTTCTCATGGCATTGCTGTTGGAGCAGGATTGCCAACAGCCTGAGACAGCTCTCAGGGAGCTGGGAATGCCAGGGGAAGCTGGCGGGTCCCTGGCCCTGGGAGCAGTCGGTACGGCGTCAGCCAAACAGCCCAACTCATTCTGCATAACTTCAGATGCTCCGACCAAAACACGGAGGGGATTGCTGCAGCTGATCCAAGGCTTCCGTGGGGAAGCCAAAATAAAATGTACGATCCATGTGATTTTCAAAAAATATAATAGTCTTTAAACCTTTCCAAAGACAGTGGAGATAAGACAATCCAATACGAACAAATAAACTCTGTGGTGGTTGCAGGAGCTTTTTATCAGATCTCACCACACGGTGGCAATAGCAGTAAAGGTTTTGCACAAAAGATTTTTCTGGAAGCTCCCAAGCCCCTTAAACTATAAACTGGGCTGCTGTTCAGTCTACCTTGTGGCATAATGTACCTCTATTTTTCTGTCTGAAGAAATCAACTGTCATAACTCCCTTATAAGAAATTGCATTCACCTTTCATTTTGACACATCTGGCCAGGACTATAACTGATTCCAAGATTTCTTTGAATATCTTCTTCACTTCTTCTTTTTCCCTCCCACCTTTTCCTCCTCCAAAACACATAATTGCAGCTTCTGTGAAATGTTAATTTACAGAAGGTTGTATTCTCAGAATTGAGCAAATTGCAACATTTCAAATTTTCTTTAGCAAATGCAGGAGGAGACTTCAAAACACGAGGGTTGCCTAAATCTTCCAGTAAGATCAGCTATTTTGTCTACCAGTTTAATTGCCAGCAGAAAAAAAAACACCAGTGTTTTTATGACTTCATCCCTGAAGTACTGCTCTGCCATCCATTCCTCCCAAAACAAGAAAAGAGAATAAATCCAGAGGCAGTTGCTAGCGGTGACTGACCAATATTGACACATGATTTCTAGAGATAATAATAAACTCATGTCATCTTTCAATTCTGAAGAAATCTGAATTTGGTATTGCTGTTCACCCACCTGCAGGGTAGAGCAGGATAGTGGGTTTGCACCAACCACAGAGAGCAGCTTTTGCAGGGGAAAATGAGCAGCACGGGACAGCAGGGTGCAGATAACATTTTAGGTAGTCAAATCCTAAAATGTCAAATAATTACGCACATTCTGGTTTGTCCAAGAGACTTGTGCCCCTTGCAGTCACTGCATGGCTCTGGCGAAGGGCTCGCAGAGGGTTCCCAGGCTTCCTCTAGTCACTCTGGTGCATCAGCCCTTGCACAAGATGCAGCGCTGGAGCTCTCTTTTCCTCTTGCACAGGGATTGCCATGTGGCAGCATGCGAACGAGAGTTAACACCCCATTCCTCTGAGAAGTCCCAAGGGCTTGTGTCTCTCCCGGGGGATTCGTCACCGCTGCAGCAGTGCTCCAGACGCCCCATGCAGCGTGCCTCCGCAGCGCTGGATCAGCAGCGGCATTTCCTGGAGCACCTGTGTTTTTCTTGGAGGTCCCTCATCTCCATACTGACCAGACCTGATGTTGCTTATCTTCAGTGATTAGATCAGCTCATATCTCCAGGACTGGAAAGAATGATATAAAAACATACCATCCTACACCATCTCGAATGACCTGCCAGGAAGCAGTTTATTTATATGTCCCAAGCACTCAATCTACTGTGTAGATATGTGCAAGCAGACAGGTGCAGATTTAGCAGGAAAGCCCCCAGTGAAGCATTTTAACCCTGCCATCACCCATTTGCATTAGCAGCTGGAGTAGCACGCTTCTCTGTGACATTTGTGGCCACCTGGCAGCTGCCTGGTCGCTTTTACCACCGTTTAAATGCTGACTACATCTGTCCCTGCTGGCAGAATACAGCTATCACAATTTTCACTGCCATCCCCTTCTGGTGGTAGCTGAGTTGCTTGTGTGAAGTGAGATGTCACCTGAGTCAGACTTCTAAAAATAACCATTGATTGGAAGAAAGGGATGCTTACAGTTGCCACAGGGGTATGTGGCAGCAGTAGCATGTCGTGCTGCCTTTGCTTGTAAGCACACACACCACCCTAGACTGTATAGCCTTGAGCAGTTTGTATTGTGTCACTCCACCCCAAGCATCCACCACATCACTCCTGAACCCCATGCTCCATCGTTCCTTCTTCAGGCAGCCCTGAGGAAGTTAAACTGCCAGTGCAACCTGGAATAACATTGCAGAAATCATTATGACCATGCCAGTTCACCTCAGCTGAGCATTTGGTCCAAGCCTCAGCAATTTGTCATGCAAGACGCAAAGCTTTCCTTGTAGTAGCTGTGCTTGCGTATGCTGCTCAGGCCATGCCGCTGGTGTGTTCTGGAGACAAAGCTGTTTGCAGTTCAAATGTTTGATGCAACATGATTCCAAGAAAGGAGCCATCAGTTAAATTGATCTCTATGTCTGAGGAGGAATCTTGGCTGAAATCTTTCCCTGCAAGTCCAACAACAACAGCACATCAGTTACTCCAGTGGATTTCATTTCTCAGCCCTTTAACGTGTAATTCCTGGACAGATGCCCTAAACAGAAAGAGTAAAATACTCTGCTCCTCACCACTTGGATTACATAAGAGGACATGCCCACTGCTAAGCCATATACAACTAGTTATTTGTACTGAGCTTGCCACTGCCACAAAGCCTGTAGTCTCAAGGGGTCAGTATTTTTATACCGGTTTTCCTGAACAATTAATTTAAATCACCTGAGAAGGGCCAGAAAGGAATAGCTCTGGAAACTCATATTGAAACCACCTTGTTTAACCAGGTTTACAGTTACAATGCATGAAAATAATACATACAAGCTAAAACTCTGAAGTATGCCTTCAGGATTTTGTGACTGCCTTTTGAATAAGGAGAGGCAAGATTCTGTTTGGTTGAACCACTTTGGAGAAGTCCTTCTGAGCATTGAAGCCTTTTGTCCCTGTGCAATGGACATACTAGGCATATCTTTTCAATGTGCTTTTAAATGAATCCTGTTCTCCAAGGGCTCTGAATAGACCAGAGTCTAAATGGAAGGTGTTCTACCAGTAGGGCAGTTTATTGGTCTATTGCTTTATGTCACATTTTAACAAATGATAGTCTATTTTCCACTTAGCTAATTGAAAGTCATACAGTAAGAAGATGTAGACCATAGGATCCCATAGCCATATGACCGCATTTCCTCCTTAGACACCTTAACCATTACTGTAGGAACACATCAAGGGACAGGCTATCCATGACTTGCTGTCCAAACCATATGCATAGTAGATGGCAAGGGCAGACAGGCACTAGGAGCTGCCTCACTCTTTGCCCAGGAGGGCTAGATAAAGTTCAGCCCCCAAAACCAGATAGTAAGGAGCAAGTGGGTGTTAGGCTGCTGCACCTCCTTTTTTTTTTTTTTTTTTTTTTTTTAATGCATTGGAGTATATTATGCCTTGAAATGAGGCCTGTAGAGACAATAGTGCCTTTATATTTCTAGGAATTTTATCTCAAGGTCTTTCCAGCACCCACTGGTGCTGTGAGCAATGGGCACTCAGTTTCTGCTTCCTAGCGAAAAGGCTAGGGCCACACATCCTGACACTACCCCCATCTGGGGCTGCCCCTAAGCAGCACCATTTCATTGAGTGTCATTCAGATCAGGCCCGTCATGTGATTTACATGCATATATGTCATTAGCTGTGCTGCTATGCTGTTTTACAAATGTTACTGCTTTTAGCTGTGTTAGGATCGCAAATATTGTAAGACAGTATTGTAGAACAGTTGGTCTTTCAGGTAGACAGACGTGACCCTTACCAACAGATTTCCTTTTTCACACATCGCACAGTCTTAATCAACAACTAATCTTCAGTATTACATCTCTTCTCAACATGCAAGAACTTTATGAGTCCAACTGGCTATCACATACAGCATAAGAAATTTCCAATTTCTTTGGCCATTTCTATTAATTTTGCTCTTTCTTGGCTGTATTGGGCAAAAAGCATTTCAGGCAGCAGGAAATATCTAGATCTGTTGGAAGTTCCTTACAGTAAATATGTTTAGTTAACATACTGATAAAAGAGTAAAGGAGGGTCAGGCCGACACCAGAAGCGCACAGTGCCCTATTATTCCCATTGTTAGTGGCTCATGTCTCGGCCAACTCCTGCAGGGACAAGGGGACATGGCTGTGAAACCTACACAGGGACAGTATGCAAGATAAACACGATTACCATGTTTCCACTGAACAACATCCGGTTGTTAACACAGTTGTAACTGAATGCATGCCAGCGCATACTATTCTCTCAGACACCGTGTTTTCTTCTACTTCTGCACTGATAGCATGGCTTCTCCAGCCTTTCCTCCTACCTCTGTGAGAAGGGAGGTGCAAGCTGCTGAACAAAGCCAAGCAGAGCCCGAAGTTCTGCTTTTTATCTTGCTTTTGAAGACTTGCTGCTTAATCTCTTTCTGAACAGGAGCCAGTTACAAGGAAGCAAGACAGCAAGGTCCTGAAGACAAGATGATGGATGGAGCCGTGGAGTTCAGAGCACTTTGTTCAGCCACTCAAGTTCTTTCTTTAAGTAATGATAAAGTTAACTGGATCAATTTTAGAGCTCTAGAGCAGCAAACTGACTATGGATTGACAAGTCATGAAGTACATTACCCACTTAGATGTCATCAGGCTGATACAGCACAGACGATATGAGTACCTGACATATCCAGTTCCAGGATAATTCTTAATAAACTGGCTATCTTGCAGATTGCAAGTCTTGAATAATACTAAAATCATGGCTAATTTAGTTCTATCTTCTTTTTAATATCACCACCTGCTAACAGGGATAGTATTCAGGCTTTCCTAAAGTCCATACCAAAGCACCCATTAATTACTTTGAGCTGATACTCCTGAAACCAAGAGCAAATTCTTAGTGGATGTGAATTAGTGCAACTCCATTAACTTGCATGGAACTACATTTACTCATAGCAAGCAAGTAGTACCCTCCCTTCCTTTCTATATTAGAGTCCTACATGTAAAGTAGCACCTCTCTGAATGAGTTAAATCAGCTCATTTTATTCTGATCCCAAACTGATCTTCAAGAAGGAAATAGAGCAAAATCAGCCTACATATCTTTCTCATCAATGTGCTTCTCTGCAGTACAGTCCTCTACTGAGCGTGAAACCAAGAAATTGTGAAAAGCTGCTGCCCTGGAAGTGTACTGCCTTGGCAACTTGACCAATATTTTTTACCTGCCCAACTGGAAAGCCAGGTGTTCTTTTAAAAGCAGATAAAAGACCGTCATTAGACAAACTGATGATATTTTTAGCCCTTACCAAAACAGAAAGGGCTAGATTGCCCTTTGATTTACACTATTTTTATATTGGTTTAATTTCTTTGAATAGAGGACCCTGCCTCTCCCCAGTGTAAACAAGATCAGATTTGTGTCCACATCATATATTTTTGCAGTTCAAGGTAAACTTGTTAAATTATACTGCAAAGGGGCAGGGAATTTCTTTGAAGAGGGCAGTACTATGTAAAGGGCATGTAGTGATAGCTCTCGCTTTTGATGTTTGGCAGCTAGCCATCATTACCCTTCAGGTCTGCACAGTGGTACTCTGCAAAGCAATCCATTTTTCCCCCCTCTCAGTGTCTGCAGTCCCCCAAAACAATCTGCGAAAGGTGACTAGGAAGAGCAAACACACAGATTCAGCAGGGCAGTTTGTGAATGTGGGAACTTCAAAAATAGACTGCAGATACGGCAGAAAAAGTCATGGATCCACTATTCAAAAATCTTGAAAGCTGCATGACAGATGTGGAACTAGCATCGATGCAAATTACCGGGGACACAGTGTAGAAAAGAGATGCTAAGAAAGCCTTGGTGTGATCAAAGGGGAAAACTTCAGTTTTGAACTAAAGCACTGCAAATTGTGCTGTAAATTGTGTTGTTTGTACAACTTTTCATCCTTAAGCTGTCGGTTCGTTGCTTCCTGAACGAGAAGCAATGGAATGAAACTTTGGTGTTTGATGCTGTTGAACAGCACAATATATGGGTGAGTTGAATGAAGTCTTTGCTTTTTAGTTGATTCCCAGCAGATAAGGCAATCCAAGAGAAAGTAACTATTCTCAAATCTAGGAATTGCTCCTGAGGATCTTTCCCTGATTTTTTTAAGAAAGAGAACTAACTGCCCCTGGATTTTTTTTACAGCTATCTTGATTATACTCATCTGATGGGTCATAACTCGAGCCACTGTAAGAGAGATCAGAGCAAGGCTTGCTGAACAACCACGTCTAAACTGTTCTGCTTATTGATCATGATGACAAGAAGTGACACAGCAGATTAGGTGCAATCTTCACAAACTAGGGTGGCACAAAATCAATATATTGAAATAGCCCAGGCAAATTCTGATCCTGGACACATGCAGAAAATCCTGAAAGCTGAAGCACCATTGTAAAATTTTGCATATTGGAAAAAGCCTCCTTTGAACCATGTGTCTCACCTTCCCCTCTAATTTCACGGGGCTTAGCTCTTGTGCAGTGAATGTGTACCTGCTTAACTGGGCACCTGAGCTCAGTTCTCTCCTTTCCTCAATTCCTGGGTTATTCTTCCTAGCCTTCCATGCAGAGCAGTATGAGAACTCTATTAGTTTGCTTGTTATTATTTCTTGGTTTATTTCTTTGACAGTTTCATAAAACAATATTGAAATTAATGGATTAACTTGAAAAACAAAGATTTACATATTTTAGTGATCTGAAAAAGCAAATAAATTTTACAGCTGTCTCTGGGTCCACCAGAAAGCTTGTCTGGGACACAATGTTACATTTCCCTTCATGTCTAAGCAATTTCATTAAAATCTGATTTTTTTAAATGGCAGTAAGTGTGGTGCTAAGTGTTAAGATATCTATTCTGACTGAAAAAATCAAAACATCCTGTTCTGAATGGTGCTTTTTCTGTATATTTATTTGTTTGCCTCAGCAGGAACAATTCAGCAAAAAATGAGGCAAACTCACAAAACAATTTCATGTTGCTGAATCTGCATTTTTGCCAAAAAAAAAAAAAAAAAAAGAAAAAAAGAAAAAAAGAAAAACAGCCAGAACTGTTCCCAGTTCTACTTCCAAACTATTACAGAAATTAAAGTGAAATGGTACTGATTAAGATGGGGGGGCATCACCCTCGCAGTAACTCTATCCAAGGCAATGGATTTACATGAGAGCCGGTTCTTGGCTCTTGGTATTTACAAAGCCTATAGCCTTCAGCAGTTCATTTTCAGAACATTCTTCTTCAATGACACGCGGGTGGAATATTGCAGATAATGGCCTCAATGTTTATAAAAGACAAAAGAAGCAAGATTTACTCAGACAACAACATGCAGCCTGCATGATACTGAGTGAGAGAAACCAGAGATGCATGTGCAGTGTGCAATGTAGTCCCACTGCTGTCCATGGCCAACTGGTCTGGAGAGCAGTGTCACCACATACCGCCTAGGGACCTGTTCTCCAACTCCTCACTCTGCTCCCTTTTTGTTATTTTTGTTTATTGGGAGGTAAGGTCCTGGAACTATTGCTTTTGGTAATTTTGATATGCCATTAACGCACCTCCTAGAGGCTTCACACCTTCATTTTGCTAACCTGGGTTGGCACTTCCCTTGCAGACAAGTTAAGTTATCTAGGAGCCCAATGTCATATGTGGGAGTGAGTGGAGACCCATGTGAAAAGCCCATGAATCTTTCAGACAGGGGCATATGTCCTTCTGAGGAGCACACCCGGTTCCAAAGGGGATGCAGAGGAATTAGCATTAATGTGTTGGTTATGGGAGTTAAGGAATACGCATAGCTGGAAAACACTCTCCCCCATAAACTGGAAAATATCAGTTTCATGGGCTTTTTGCCAAGGATTCAAATTCTCATGAACAAGCTCCTCTGAGCTCATTTGAAAATCGTCATGAACTCTGCTGCCATTCACCCAATAGGTTCAGGATAAGAAGAAAGCCTGGAAGCTGCTGAGAAACCAGAGAGTTGCCAGCCTGCCGAAATCTAAGTGTGAGATCCAGTGGAGCCCTCCCCACCCCACGGAAAGACGTAACATTCAGGCTCACTCTGTCCGTGGCAGGAGCAGAGGCAGGAATCAGCTTGCTTTTGTTTGCAGCCTTTCACAATAGAAAGGGGGTTGGGAGCAAAGCAGTGGATGCATCCGTATTTCCAGGGCGTTGTCCTGGCCCAAGGCTGTTTTCCAGGTCTAATTTGCTGGTCATCCATATTGTGGACACACAGATGCATGCGCAGATTTGGACATAGCCTGATTTCTCTAAATAAGGAAGTTTCGTGCACCCTTGGTGCACTGTCTGGTCTGGGTGGTCTGAGCAGGCAGTGGGTGCAGTCCCCTAGCAGGTGCCTTGGGCCCTTTTTTTTTCCTGTGCCCAACTTTTGGCAGAAGCTGGCATTGGTAATATGCACCAGAGGTGTGAGGATCATGAGTGATGAAGTGAAACCCTTTCACAAGTGCTCAGAGCTTGCTTTCCCAAGGAGCCTACATTAGGGTGGATCAGGAGGAATGGGCTCTACTCATGTCCTGCCATGCACCACACTATGGTCATAGAAAATGCCCTTTAATTTTACACATATTTCGCTTTGCTTAGATTTCTGTACACAGCTGAACTGTGCCCTTAGCCATCCTTATCTGTGTCTGGAGGTTGGGTAAGCCTACTGCAGTAATTGAGTTTAGACATGAGTCTATGAGTGTGAGTAAACATATGTTATGGGTCATATGTGCATGTGACATATCACACATAGGTACCCGTGTACATTTGTCAGCGCAGGTGAACAGAGCGTGCAGTGGTGAGGCGAATGGTTCATGCTCCACGTGCTCCCTGGGTGAGGAGGGCACGTGGGAGCCCTGCTGCAGAACGCTTGTTTGATTTCATCTGAGATAAGGACATTCCAAAGACAAAATGCAAACCTTGATAATGGTGATGGAAAATGAAACGAGCGCTGAATGCTCACTGCTGATTCCATTTTACAAAGACATCAGAAAGACCAAGTTAAATGAAACATAAAACGTGATACCTGGACAAGGAATAAAATTAAAAGTTAAGACTCGGGTCTCGTGGCAGCTGTACAGCCACTGCCTGGGATAAGATTCAGTGACAGTCTCTGTGACTACCCATAGCCACACACAAGCTGAAAAGATAAAAGACCAGGCCAGCAGCCCAAGTAAAGCATTACCTTTCCCTGTGCCCACAGCTGCTGAGGTGCCACTAACACCCAAAAGCCTCAACACGGAGCCCAGTGACGTCTCCCATCGCAACACCGTAACGTTCACGTGGCAGCAGCGTGTGCATCACAGATGCATTCATTAACTCAGTCACCTGCCTAGTTTTCTATTGGTCATATTTTCAGTACTCTAGCTGCAAAATTTAACTGTCCTATGTGTTTTCTCTCAGGCCAAGATCGGACTGGAGGACCTGCGGGCACAGCGGAGATCTGCCTCAGTGACCCTGGCGCTGCCTTTGTTATTTCTAGGAGAAGGCTGCTGGAGAAGAATTTGCGACGTCCGTGTAGCTGTCTAACGTTCATTTCTGGATGTCAGTGCCCAGGAAGAGAGAGCTGGGTTGGGGGATTCATTTTGTTTTGTTTAAGAGAAACAGTCTTTTAAGTGCTTTTTTGAAAGGCTACTGATAAATCTCGGCACTGAACTGAGGTTAATGGGGGAGGGGAAGCTTGCAAAGGAGAGTTTGAGTTTAATGAAAACAGCAACAGTAAAGATCAACCTGCTTTAGCCACAAGTCCTACATATGCTTGCAGAGAACTATTTCAGGCTTGCATCTGTACAAAGGAAGTTTGATCTTTCAAAACTAGCTTTGTCAAAATCCCCTTCCTAGTTTTAGAGAGAAAAACAGTGATTCATCTTGATGCAGACTCCTGGAGAGGCCATAAACACCTGTCACCGCTTTCTTCAATGATGATTACAACCCGCGGGGGAAGGTAACAGGGGGGAGAAGGATACCAGAGAGGACTTTCTTTGCTGCTATTTCAGTGCGTAGTTTGCAAATTTTGATTCTAGTTATGACCTGATGAGGCTGTCTAACAACACACAACCAAAACACTTTAAATTCTGCAGTGGGAGGAGAAGAACTGCTTGCAGGACAGCTCTCGAGAAGTGCCACATTAGGAAGTCCACAAAGTCATGGTACCTTTCCGAAAATGAACAAAATTTAACGTAGTGATTTCAGGCATTGGCTCATTCGGGGAGAATTGTTCTCTCCCTTCCCCAAATCTGCCTGTAATACCTAATTATGGGCACTAATGACTGATTTTGTGTTGCCAGTGATTCTGGCCTTTAATAGTTTCTGTACCAACATGCTTTAGCACTTTCCGGGAGAAATGTTATCTGAAGTGTGAAATTAACCATTCTTTTGTTATGAAATCACCACTTGGCCATAGCTGCTAAATAGTTTCAAACCTGAAACATATTTGAACCGTTTCCAAGTTCATCTAGATCGTGACCCTGTATGTTTTAATAATTATAATTTCCTAACTAAAGTACAACTCTAGAACCAGAGAAAAAATGTACAGACAGCTGCAGGGGTGGGGATGGCAGACCGTAATGATGAGCTTTACAAATATAGCAGGAGGAAAGCAATAAATCTCCAAAAACAAAGTGCCTTCTCATTTTAACCTCTTCTATGCAGCGCATGCCCTGATGATCTGGAGGAGCAGACTTTCCCATGGGGCAGCCTGGTAGTGGTGGAGATGGGAACCGCCAAAGACAACAGGGAGGAGGAGAAATATATTTCAGGTTGATCTTTCTTTTCCGCGCGAGACGCTCCCGTTTCAGATTTTTTATCTCAGGCATACTGGTGTAAATCAGTTGAAGCTGGCAGGATTTGCCCCTGCTTTGCGCAGCCGTGAGCCGGGATCAGGCACAGAGCCCCGGTATGCGCGCACATGTGAGTAATCCCGCTGGAATCAGGGACTTGAAAGAGGAGCGCGCACATGAGTAATGTTTTGTAGATACAAGTGCTGGAATCTGGGCCACATGGCTTAGGACAAAGAGACGTGTCAGGTCTGCATAAATAACGCAGACAGTTAGCATCAAGACTTCGACCGACCTAAGCGGGCAAAAGTCTCTCGTGGTGTTTCATGGCCCGGAGAGCCGAGGGCAGGAGCAGCAGGGCGGCATCCCCAGGAGATAGGTGCAGACAGTGCTGCACGGGCATCTGGACCAAAGTGAGAGGAAATAGGTTCTTCTTCTCCTCCATGCACTTTCCTTCCATGTCGCAATCACCTCCTAAAGCCTCAATGAAACAGGGTTAAAAAAAAAAACGCGAGGAGTGAACCAGTGCGACAGACCACCCAGGTCAGGGTGCCTTTATCAGGCATGCATCACTCCAGAAGATGTAAGCCATCTCTTAGCTGCTTCTGTGAGATTTTTACCAGGAATATGACTAACACAACACTTGGCAAAGCAAAGACTAATAGTGTGATTGTTCTGTCAGCTTCTTCCCTTCTTGAGTAATATCGTGCTGAGCAGTGTTCGAGTTAGCGATCTGAAAGGCCTTTTCATTATTGTATCGAAAACTCCTCTGACTGCAGATCTCTTAATCAAAGGACTTTTATGTAAAGTCACATTTTTTCCAAAACCAGAAAAGTTCAGGCTCAGAGCATAAACATTAGACTCATTATTTAGAAATAGCAAGTAAGTCCTTTGGGTTCTGGTATCAGATCAAAGCTAAAAAATTAAATTGCTTCAGAAAAAAAAATTAGTTCGCTTTGGGAATCAGCATATTTCTTGTTTGCTTTTTCATTATGTAGCTAAAAAAAGGAATAGTGAGATTCTGTCGGTGGTTTTCAAGTGTTTTCCAGAACTGGAAGGATGCTGCATGTTAACTACTTCCATAGTCTGTGGAGGCAGAAAATATTTTGTTGACATGACAATAAAAACATTCTGCAAACTTATCAAATTATTTTCTCCTGCACTGTGTTTAGCCACAAGAAAGCCGTGTGATCACCACACTCGCATGGAAACAAAACCTGCACTCAGCTGACGTTGCCATCGAGCTGTTCAAGCCTGTTCCAGCATGTGCAGGAGTCGGTTTCCATCCAGGTTGCAGAGAGAATTCAGAAATTGCCTCATTTCTGAAGTGCCTTCCACTGACACACAGCCAGGCCTAATGCTCGCTAATGCCAAAGGAGTTGGCGTTTGAGGGCTGTCAAGTGGTAACTGATTTACTCATGGTGATTTGTAGAAAGAGAAATCATTTATTGCTTTTAAGAGGTTTAGCCTTGCTACTCCATTTGCAAGGACTTTCCCTCCCTTCTCCTCACTCATGGTCTCCACCCTCTTCCTTTGTAGACACAGAAACGGTTTAATTAGCTTTTGGTGCAGCGGCAGGATGGAGACCTTCGGTGATGGAGAGCCCTGCGAGGCCAATTGCTCACAGGCAACACGGACACTTCCTCCATCCAAGACAAATTGGCAGTTGGAGGTCCCACCCCAGGCAGCCGCTGCTGCCACAGTGGTTCCCGTCCTCCTCGGGTGCCAAATCTCCACTCCACATGTCCCACAGTGCCGCATTGACCATGGGGCACATCAGGAGAGGATGGATTTGCCATTATTTTTTCTTACCACTTGCTTCCTGCCTTTTTTTTCCCAAAGATATTGGCTATGCTCATGAGGCAAAGTAAGCAACCCTAATTCGTGCTGATATTTGTGAATATTGCAAGTACTACAGAGAGTGGCCAGATTCTCAATAAACAGCACCACGAGTGGACAGTCGAGGGCGGTGGAACAGCAGGGATGCCTGCGTGGTTTCTATTTGCGACACTGCAGCTGACGTGAATCGTTTAATTGCTTGGTGAGACTGGTTCACGCTACCTTTACAGAAGTCCTTAAGATGTCCCCTTTATCTTTGACTTTCTGTGGGCTGTTAGATTTTCCCCTGCCTGGCTCATCTGTTGTCTAGAAATGGCTTAGAGTGTTTTTTCCTCAGGAAATGTGAGTTGTGTCCATGGCTCGGCCACAGATTCCCTCGTAAGGCATTTCATCATGTCACTTCTCAAGGCTCTATCTGTACAAAGAAGTTAATAATGAGAGGAAAACAAGCGTAGCAGAACCAGCTACACACAGATCCCCAAGTGCTGAGGGACCATATAATTTCTTAAATGAATCAGTCACATGATACTTTTTTCTTTTTTTGCTCCCTTACTAGGTAATTGAAACTTCATAGACATTAGGAATCTGAAAAATGCGTAGCAGTTATTTATGTACAAATAGCCTTTCACTGCAAATTGAGGTTCTTGCAGGGAAAAAAACTTTTCTGTGAACACTGGAGTGAACAAACACCTGTTTCCACAAATGTTAGGATTCCCACAACTGGCATGAACAGTTGATATTCAGAGTATGAAGGCAAATTTCCCATCTTTGCTTTGCAATGTTAGCTTTGTTATCCCTGATCAAACCGCCTCAGCCAACAAATAATAAAATCTTCCAAATCACCATTCCATTCTCTCCATAGTAAGATCTACATTAATTTTGTCTAGCTGCTGCCTGATTCTGTGTGATGAGCATTTCCTGTGGGCTTGGGACTTCAAAGACGTTCAACCAATAAGTAGGAGAAAAGAGACCCAAGAACGTGCATGGATGAATTTGGGCTTCCAGGTCTTATCGAACAGGAGAAGCTTGGCTGTCAGATTTGGCAACATGCCAATGGAAAGACGCCTGTTGCAGCAAGGGGATGTAATTGTACCTTGTAAGTTCAGTAACATGGGAACCAATTATACAGAAATCCAAGCTTCAGCAGACAAGACTGCTCTCTGGTGTTAACTGGTCTCCAGCAAACGGCTGCTCAATATGCTGTAAAGGTTAGGCTTGAACTGATGCTAAGTTGGCAACAATACTGAATCCTCTGGAATTAATATCTTATCTTGAGTAAGGAAGACCAATACATATTAATGTCTTCTGGCAGCCCACTTTCATGCTTCCATTCAGCCTGTGACCCATTGAATGGGAAAGCCCTACTCAAGAAAGCAAAAGATAATTCAGCGTACAGTAGAAAAATAGCAGGAAGCTCTGGCTTAAGACAGGGAACCATCGGACAACAATGTGCAAGGTTATCTGCTAGTTAATGAAATGGCATGAGATGGTACTAAGCAAAGAAATGGAGAGGAGCAAGCTTGCTGGCAGGCAGCACTGAACAAAGTTAAGAGACAGGCTGGTGAGAAGAACAGGGCCCAGGGAGAAACAAACAGTTCTTTCTCGTATGTTCTTACCCTAATTACATGCAATACAGTTCAAGGCAGCTTTAGATCACTTCCCATGGCAGGGAGATCATGCATATGAAGGTATTACCTGTAGGCATCACAAACCGGCGCTGCAAGCCAACGAGCCTCCAGCAAAATGCCAGTGTAAACACAGGAGCTCCGTGCAGATACAAGAATCCTCCCACGTGGATTTGGTTGCAAAGCCCCAGCCTTTAATGATCTCTGTGTTCAGTCTTACTGAAAACACATCATCGCTTCCTTGCTGGTGCTTGTCATCTCAGCAAAGCCATTTTCCAGAAAATAGGAAGAACACCAACACAAATTTCTCCCATCTGATTTTTTTATGGAACTTCACACACCATTATAGTCAAAAGAATGGCATGTTCATGGCCAAAATCATTCACTCCATTCTCACATTAGGAGAGGGAAGGGTCAGCACTGAAGAGAGATTATTCAGTGCTTGAAGGAAACAATCAACCAGACACTTATTTTCCTTTCTGTGATAAAGCAAATTGGCCATAGTTGCGAGTGAACTTCAGTGATCTGTTTCAGACCAGGCAGAAATTTAATTTTATTTTAATAACAAATTTGGAAAGTTTAGGATTAGAAAACATTGATTTAAAAATGAAACACTGCACAATCTTTTGACCTAATATTTACAGATGCCTGATTATCTATAAAAATGGACATAGGAAATGATGTGACTTTCAGGAGCACCTGAGGGCCTAAGATGCAAGATAGACAAGTAATTCTGTTTTTTTGAAAATCTTAGGTGGTCACCTAAATATCTTTTAAAATATGGCCTGTCAGCCTTTTTGCAAGAGTCAGAGAGGTGTTCAGCTTCCCTTTCAAGCCTAGACTTCACCCTTCAGTCCTCCACTGGTCCCCTGCACTCCTTGAGCTTTAAGCGAAAGCTCTTCCCCGCTGCATCCTGGGTCCCTTTGAGCACTTTCATGTGTCTCTTGGCTGCAATCCCTCTCTGTCTCGTATCTGAACCCATCCCTTCCCTTCCATATCTATACCTCTTTAGTTTCTCTTCCTTTCTCATATTACTTACTCCCAATAACTCTATAATTATATTAGGGAGGCCCATCAAGCTTTCAGGAACAAAGCTCGTATGAAGGATGCTATATAAAATAGACCTCTATCATTGCCTCTGTGGTAAAGAGATGAGGAAGTTGCTTGATCATTACTATTATCTAGAACAAATTGCACATAATAACCCTTAATATTTTCTATCAGATTTTGTTTCTCAGACAGACACAATTTTTTTGAAAATTAATCTGTATTTAACTGAACTGTGCAAGTATATCCGAGACCCCAAAATAAGACACTTAAATGGGCATTAAAAAAATAAATGACTAAGTCACTGAATGCAGCCCTTGTTTCACTGCCCTTGACATAGCCTTAGAAATTCAAAACTTTTGTATTGACTTAAGATAAGTGCCATAAGACCATTAAACAATCCATTGTTCTTATGGTACCCAATAATCTAGTCTTTTTATTTAAATATGATAGGAAGTAATCCCAGGGCCAATGAAAGCATGGAACCAACTAGGTGCTATGTTCCACAAATACTATAATGCATAGAAGAGTTTAACTCCTTATCTGAAAAACAGTTGGCTGTGACCATATTAACAATTACATATTATCAGTTTTACTTGGCAACATTTATGTGTCAGAACGTATCATGGGTTTCACAGCTTAGTTCCAGAAATAGACTGTGATCTGGGTGACATCATGCTTCTCAGCAAAACCTTTTTTTACTTTTCTTCCTTTCATAAACACTTGTATTCCCAGCTCTATGAATCCACCGAGGCCATTAGGAGAGAGAGGGCTCTTCCCGCAGCGTGGCGCTACGGCGTGTCAAGGGGGTTGAAAAGTTTACCAAAACAGCGCTGTTACCAGTTGACTGACAGGAATCTTTGTGGTTCTGCTATGGTAGAGCAGGAACAAGGCAGCGGCCTTAATGGAGGCGGTATTAAAACCATAACCATTGTGCAATTAGGAGACACCAAAGACTGTCAATGATTGAATCAGGCTGTCGGTTCACTGCATTATGTAAAAGGGTAAGAATGTGTTATGATTGGGAGGTGTAACTCCCTTATTCAAACAACATCCCTGGATGTGCTATTCGGATAGCTTAGCCCGGGGCACTAAGAGTATGCGGTATGGTGAAAGATTATGAAAAGCTAGAAGCAGGGAGAACTGAAAGTCTACTCTCAGAAGCCTAATTGGAATTTTTAAGTAGTAAGCAACCGGACTCTTAAAAAATAAGCAATAGAAAATGGCATTGTGAAACTGCATTGCAAAATTCAATCAAATGAAGTTGCAAATAACTACGCAACTGTCTGTTGTGCTGTACCATGAGTCTGGGTGCCATCTTGATGATTCATGATCAAATACCGCACCAGCCTTTAACTATTTTTAAGTGTGTGAAGTGTAAAAGTATATACGCTTATAAGTATAAAAGTGTATATTAGGGGGAAAAAAATGAATTCCAAAAGTTTTCTTCTGATATTCAAAAAATAAAAGATATATGCCACTCTGTTCTGCCTGTGTTAGTCCTTTTCTTCAAAATAATAATGATGGATGTGATATAATTAAAAATACACGAGTTGCCATAGAAAACTCAGTGTCTTCTTGGTCTAATTAGTTCAAGCCACAGATCACAACATTTTGCTTTATTTTGAAACTGAGTTTAACTTGGAAATCTAGAAAAATAGTCTGAAAGTTATAAACTGAGGCAAACGCATATCAAAAAATCACTGAATTGAAAAGTAGTCTCAGGAAACACTCAGGAAAACTAATCTAAAATAACTAATCTTAACTGGAGTATTTGGACCACATTAAACACTGGGGCAATGTTACTCAAGTTTTAGCCACTGCACTTCCAATTTAATTTACTTGGGAAAAGAACTAAGCAACAGTGAAGTTAAGGTGCTTCTGTTAGGAGCTGAGGAGAAGCTGAGTAACGTACTTTAAGGTTTTTAGTTCATTTGGATCTCTTGTGAAGGTCTTCATGTAGACAGCCATTTACTGGACAAGGAGCATCTGGATGTTGATATGTTCCTATCGATTCCTAGAGAAGTTTGAAAGCGGCTCTGTTCTTTTCTGTGACACAGAGAAACCCATAATGAAGATATATTTAAGAATGCCCTTTTTTCTTTTCTTTTCCTTTTTTTTTTTCAGAAGACAAAAGCAAAATAAAAAGAGAGCGGAAAAATACCATGGTACCGCAGAACAAACAAGATGGCAAAATAACAGAACTATTTTTTAATAAGCTGGGAATTTGCTTCAGTATGCAGTTCTTAGAGGAGAGGGAGTTTCTGAGAGCTGGCCAGATTCCCCACTACAGACATATGGACACCTGGAAGAAAAGACAAAAGGAAGTCTTATTCTTGTATAATCCAAAGGTTACATTTTTGTGACAAATGTAAGTGCTCCTTATTAAGGAAAGCCTGAAAGATTATAGCACCTGTAAAGTGCAGCTTTTATGGGTTAAATGATAAAGAGGCATAAAACTGGGATCTTTACTCTCCTTGTGAATGCCAGCTACCTCCATGAGCATTGATGGAGTTATAGTGCCGGAAAGTTGTTTTGAGATGAGAATCCAGCTGGTGAAAATAAAATATGCTGAGAAAAAAACAGTGGAGATGGGTGGGGGGATGTTATAAATAAGAACTATATTTGAATTAAACTGTACTTGATCTTTAATGAGCAATGTTTCATAAGGTCAGAGAGTAATAAAAACTGAAATGAGGGAGAAAAATACCTGCTGAAGATCCAGAAAATATTTTCCAGAGACTCAGCCCTGAGGCCAAATGGGAACAGAGGTGGACTCACCCATGGTAAAATACAAGATTAATGAGGAAATCTATGAAATGGAAAAGAGAAACGCAAAGATCTTTTTCTTTCACTGAGACTGAGCAAAGGATAGAGAAGGATTAGAAGTTAACTATTGTTCACATCAACATTTTTTTTTTCCATTCTGAGCTATTAAGCTCCTTAGCTCTGTGATGACTTCCCTGGTCTTTCTAAACCTCAATTAGCTAGTTGTTAATTTTCTATCATGTTTATTTATTTTAATCTATTAAATCAAGATTAGGACTAGCTGTGATGTTGATGGGACAGGGTCTGGAGCACTGCAGTATCTCCTGGAGATGTGACACACTGTGGGCCAGCAGGATGGTGCTTCTGTGGGTCCAGGAGAACCTGGGCAAGAGGAGAGGGAACACGCGGGGAAACCTTCAGCCTTCTTAATGCATGAAAAAGGAAGTGGAAAGCAGTATTTCTTCCTCTTCTTTTGCAGAGACTTTCTTTAAAACAGAGTACCTCTATTTTGAGCAAAGTATGTGCTAATGTATTTGGAAGTGCGTCACTAATCTTGATTTCATCCACCACCTGTGACGCTCATTTCTTGAGGGAAATTTGTTGTGCCATCAAGACTTATAGCAGCAGCATTACCAGTACTCGTTTTCGTACTCCATCAGTATGCAACCGTAAGCTGTAAGTATCCACTTAAACAGCAAAGTACAAGACACTGTGTGATTATCTGAAGGCAATATAAAACAGTTAAATAGGTTGTGGGAGTTTTACTGGAGTGGTTCACAGGCATTTTCTCATTAAGGGTTGACCCAAGTGTGTTTTTATATTTTAGAATTCACACTGGCTTACCAAACCTCTTACCATATGCTTACTGGGGGCACAAAAAATGCCACCACGCCCCCTGTGATGTATTTGGATTGGTGGTGGGTATGTCGCTGTAGAAATATTATTGCTCAAGTATTATCCTTGTATGTTTGTGTTGGGATTTAGACCGGTGTCTCTTTGAAGAGCCCCAAGATGCATTTTTAAGTCACCACCAGCCAGTGTCACACCTGGTAACATGCTCTCAGAAGTCAATCAGACCACTCACTGCTTAGCCCCTGGGACTGGCCCCATCTCCAAGACCAGTGAGGAAGAGGAGTGTAACCACCTAAATGACATCTTGAAGCCCTAGACTTTTTTTTCCTCACACACAGTCTGAGAAAAGTACAGAATCAAATGGGGAAAAATCATTTCTTTTTGCAGGTAGAAGTAAACAGTTTTATGATGTCTGCAAGCACTTGGTGAGGGCAAAAACACTGAATAATCTACAACATGAAATAACAGTTCTTCTGAAGCCTCCTCCTTTTCTCACTGATCTGCTGGAAACAGGCATTGCTGGAAGCTGGTATTTTAGATCAAAGTTAAAGTACACCAGAGCTTTTACTGTCCTTTTTCCTGTGCATTTCTGTTCACAGACTGAATCTCTCTGTCCTTTAGGAGAGTGGAGAAAGCAAATACATGGATGCCTATCCTCAGTGAAAGAGGATCCATTTCAAGTGACTTGCTGCTGCAAATCAGAGTTGACATTGGTACCATAGATCTAGTATTCACTCAGCTACTAGATACAAATAGAACCAAATCTCTGGGCATCCTGCAGATAGGAAAAAGGAAGGAAGTGAAGACAGATGTGTTTCCTGACAGCAGGACCTGCCACTCTCAGCTAAAATTATGTTTGAGAGCCAGCGAGTGCAGCAATGTAATAAGCAAAGTGATACGACAGTCTCCTAATTCTCCAAAATGCCATTACTTATATCAAAAATAAGGCTGATTACTACAGCCTGTGATCCCTAATAAGTGGATGACTTGAGCTCAAGGTCTTCACTAGATCATCACCGAAAGCACCACTGTATTTATACCATATGACATTCTGCTGTGCAACTCTATTCCCACGTTATCAATTTGAGCATCCAAAGGAAGAACATGAAGACACACACCATACTAAATGGCTTAGCTGCACTGACAGAAAATAGCAACCTCACAAAGACAGCGGAAATGTTAGCAAGGTACTGCTGCTTTGGCCAGCCCTGCGTTGCTGTGTTCATGATTGCCGCAAGGTTTGGAGGCTGAAAGTGTCTGGCCTGACTCTTCTCATTTAGCATCTGTCCAGGGAAGAAGTTGGCCTGTGCTCCTAAAGCAGCTGCCTGTGCACCCAAGGTGAAAGATTATTTTCTGAATAAGCACATGTGAAGGAAGATAGGCTTGAAAAGCTTTGATTTGTTCCAGATGCTAAATAGGTGATAAGTGCCTTGAATTTTGTGAAAGGCCAATAAAAGGTTTAGTTACATGAAACCACTGATTGAAATAGAGAGACAATAGTGGATATTGGTACAGAAGAGTAGGAAGGAGCTTTCTGCCCACCTACTGGCATTTGCTGCTCCCCGTGTCAGTGATGTGGGAGGGCACCTCTAAACTTACATGCACCACTTCCACACCTGATGGCATCTTCATACTAGGACTGAAACTGGAAAGGACAGACATGATCTGTCATGAACATAGGATTTAGGTGGTCACACGCATCCTGTCCTCATAAGGTATAAATCAACATGTCAATAAAATGCATTTGTCAAACATTTCTGTTGACTTTTCAGAACTAGTTGCACAGATGCTCACCTCTCTTTTCTAAAAAAAGGATTGTGTTGCAGCCAACATTACTGTCAGAGCTCAGGAACAAATAAATGCATGGCTCACCTCCAAGGGGTTTTCCCCCCTTATTTCTCACAATTGAGAAAGAAGACAATATTGTTTAAGAGTAAGGCAAGATGACAAATCCATGCATGTGCTCTACTTTGTAGCTGTCTGAGCCTGCTGCTGCAGAGTTTTCTTAAGAGTGACAGCATTATTATATGTTTTCTGGCAGAAACAATCTCAACTGATGCCCATTTTCTTCACTTTGCCCTGGGAATTGCAAGGAAAAAATATCAGTTGCACCTCGGATGGATTAAAACAGGAAATATCAGCTAAAATGCT
This sequence comes from Rhea pennata, assembly GCF_028389875.1. NCBI lineage: Eukaryota > Metazoa > Chordata > Aves > Rheiformes > Rheidae > Rhea > Rhea pennata. The sequence goes on from NC_084677.1 coordinate 12,842,430, forward strand.
GAAATAGCTGTTTGATAAAAAAATAAATTAAAATAATAATTCAAAACTTATCAGTGGACAGATTTCCACTGTAGCTTCATAAGTGGATGTAGAACTGGTATAATCTCAGTAGAGCAATTGTGTTCTGCTGTGCAGAGTTCTATCCCAGATTATTTCAGTTCATTCAAGGGCATTATTTGGGATGCATACTAGCATCAAGTAGTCAAGTGGGGATTCATTTTATAGCTGTTTGAAATACATTTCCAACAGAGGAAATCTTTAACCAATCAGAAAAAAAAAAAGAAAAAAAAAAAGAAAAAGAAAAAAGAGAAAAATCCAGACAGGTGGCCATCAAACATTCGCAGCACGGTCTTGGTCTTTGTTGGGATTTTCCTAATATAAATGGCAAATTAACCTAGTCCATCTCCATGGGGAATTTGTAGAGCTTGTACATAAAGGAAACTAATCTTGGCACAGTGGAACACACAGAGTTTGCTTCAGCCTGAAAGAACTGCTCCTCTGCCTCGTTAGCTGCCTTAGTGTGCCTGAAATTTCTCATCAGAAGGGAGGCAGGCTTGAAAGTTAATCTGGAGAAGTGCAAGGAGTTTTCCATAGAAGCTGCTACTGTGAAGTTACGATCTGATAACAGCAAGAGACAAACCAGAGACTGCTAATAGTGCTCTTTCTCCTCCTGGTTCTGCCACTTACCTCTGGCTGCCCTTCTCCTAGATTGTGTGTTAGGATGGAGAAATATGGATGTGTGATTGCACTAAAACTCCTCATAACCTCTGACACTATTGCCAGCTTCTCATATCTTAGAAGCCTACTTAAATTACAATAAAACACTCCAAAAGACCCCCTCCTTCCTCCTGTTTCCTGTAATTAAAATTACACATGACAGGACTGTCGTGACCACTGTGGGCTTATTAGTTACCCTCTTGCATGAATTCTTCCTGTAGTGCAGTTCCAGCTGGAATAGCCACGGGTAAGTCAGAAACAGCAGTTCCGAGAGGAGCTCAGAGCAGGTCACGCCAAGAAGGGTCTGATGGTATTGCCAGTGAATTTTGTTGGTCAAGAGTGGAATATCTTGGATGTTTCCATGAATATCATTTTGCCTAAGCTCTGTGATCTCTCCTTCCTTCAGTTACCAAACTGTATATTAGAAGAAAAAACATCTTCTTGCCTCACAGATGTCTTCTGCTGAGATAGACCAGTAAATCTGATGTCATTCTCAATTTGGGCTTTATCTCTTTTATTGGGGGGGGGGGGGGGAGGTGGGAATCTGAGGCTTTGGTATTTTGCTTCGTGGACTAAATATCTTGTATCCTTTACTCTTGTTCTATAGTAGCAATTTTCCTACTGACACACAGCATGGTAACATTGCGCCAGTGTATTCAAACCCCTGCATGATTTCAGCAGGGCCATAATTTCAGCCAGTGTCTTCTATTGTGTTTTCTTAAATCAACTCTAATATTTAGGTCTTCTAAAAAAGAAACGTGGGTCCTCAGAATCCCTCTTTCCACAGGACACTGATTTAGGAAGATTCAGTCTTCAGTTCTTTTCTTGAAAAAGATTACCACCTGAATCCAAAGGGATGTATACCCTAAAGACTGAAGATTTTGTTCAATGATCTGGTCTGATCTACTGTGTGACTCACTCTCTGTCATGCCAGCTATTAAATTCTGTAACTCTTTGATTAAAAAAAAAAAAAAAAAATCTGTAAGGCATCCAGGTACCACCTGAAGACTCCAGGAGACAGTTAAACACTGCAGCATCCCATTGCTGTACATTTCTTAACTGTCATTCTGTTATGTCCTTTTTCCAACCAGCCAGTGAATACAAAAGTGGCAGAATAAGAAATTTAGAGAGATTTTAGCACCTTAAAATGGAAATGAATGATATCCTTCAAAATTAGGGTCATTTGTATCTTATCACTATGTGTTACAATGCTTTTAGTTTGGAGGGAGAATTTCAGTAGGGTCATTTGGAAAAATAAACAAGTGTGCTTATTTTCACATTGCTGAGATTTTGACATTGTATTTCAGTTATCAAAACATATCAGCCAGCTCTGAGGCTAATGAGAATTCCACCCATCAAAACCAAATTAAGTTCGTAAATTAGTGGAGATGGTTGAAAGTTTTGAATTTGGAGTGCTTGATGAAAGTATGTCAATCACTTCATATTTCAACAGGGAAAGAAGAGATTTTGATTTTAAAAATAGTCAAAGGATCTTTTCTGTATCAATGTTGTATGGTTATCATCTATCTGTATTTTCTGTTTATGTTCACCTTTTAAGTACAGAGGTCTTCACAGAAGCTGTGGTTCATCTTAAAGTAGATTTTGGGTTACGTATGAATAGCACTCAGAATGAGAGCCATAAACCAGACAGCCTAGCTTATGACTGTCAAATATAAGTCACCTTTGCACCAGTGTTTTGTCTTCACTGTAAGGAAGAGAGACCTAATTTATAAATCAGTCTAGTCATTGTATTAATATATCCATGGAGACACACAATTCATTTTTGTCCCAGGATGAGTAATTCTCAACTGGTACACCTACCCAAACTCCACTAGCAGTTGACCATGTCAGTGTAAAAACATACTGCTTCTCCTCCCCGCAGTTAAGACACTCTACGATCAGAGGGGAGATATGCAGAAAGGTCAGCAGAGCTCAGTCTTTAAGAAGGACAGATTACTCATTAGTGAATGGAGTAGACTTATCACCACAAGATGAATATAATTTAGTGATTGTGTCCAAGAAGTATGAATGTTCTCCTTGTCAAGTGTCATTCCCTTTAGAATGCGGCAATCAAAACTTAATATAATTTTTCTTTCATGTGAAATTCAGCTGGGCTGTGACTGTATGTAATCTTTTTTCTCATGATGGTAATATAATTTGACATATCAACTGTATATTTATAATGGAAATAAACTTTATTATGACTCCCCAAAGGGATCTGATCTAAATCTCATTGAAAGAAAAATGGAGAGACTCCCATTGACTTCTCTGATCTTTGGTCAAACCATTGCAGCTTTAGAATTCTTTCTCTTTCCTCCTTTATACTTTGAATCTGCAAATCAGATTTTTATTTTTATGTTTGTGTATTTGAGTCAGCTCTTGTTTTGTTCCCATTGTTTCACAGACTGTTAGAGGTGCACTTACAACATAAAACCAAACAATTATCATGGTGTTTTAGTGTTATTAGCTTGGCAATAGAGTGCACAAGCATGACAGTGCTAAAATCTCAAGTTTATATTAGATTGCATGGACCAAAGGTAGCAGGTAGGCATCTCTGTTTACTTGTGTAGCACTACAATCAGTTACTGTGTTGCATAATTTGACTCCATTTCTGCAAAATAACTGTGGCTTTCTTTAGCAGTCTGATCACTAATAATTCACACAGTCATAATTCACTTCAGTGCTCATGTACACCAGCCCAAGGGCTTATATAATTATTACTCCTGTCTCACCATGAAAGAGGGAACAAAAAAAAAAAAAAAAAAAAAAAAAAAAAACCACCTGAATAAGAGAGTAGGATCTTGTTGTTTTGTTTAGATTTTAAACATTTTAAAATCATTATTAAATGAGCAAATTACCTATGCCCTAGAGTACAGGATGCAAATCAAAGCTATTTGGATAATTCTTGGTACTACTGTGAATTTTGAAGAGTGCGATCTCAGAACATCATTTAACAGGATTATGACAACTTTATCTGAATGTAATGCATGGAGTAACAAACAAAGAAAAATTCAGTGGAAACGACAGTCTGGTTGGATGGGAGAATATTTCATAGATCAATTGATACTTTATCCAAAGCCATGAGATACCATATTCACGAGGGACTAATTATGCAGACATCGGCTAGGAATGTATTTACAGAAAGGTTTCTGAATAACCCAGAAGATCATTTCTAGTTAAGATTAAGACCTAGAACATGAAACTTCCCTGACTGGGGAGGGGAGATTTCAGCATTAGCTAGGTCTGGAACACAAAAGAAAGCATGAAAAGTCAAATATTTTATGAAAGAAACATCAGGGAAACGAAGATGCCTAAGGCTTGATTTAAACCACACCAAAGTGCATGGAAAAGATCTCTGACTATAGTCTTAGATCAGAGTCTTCTAAGTTGTGCAAATGGACACATCAAAATACTGGGGGGTGTGGGAGAACGAGTGTTCTCGAGACTTATCATGATATCACACAAACTTAAGGAAACACATCATGCTGCTGGAAAAGCGCTCAAAAGTACCAAACAAGCTGTTTCCAATCACTCCACAGTTAGAGCAAATTGCACAGTTCCCTCCCTACATCGATTATGGATACATTCAGACCTTTGCTGTTAGCTGGTACACATTTAACTTTTTGATTAGTTCTAATTCAGTGGGTTTTTTAAACACTTGTATAGATAACATTTATATAAATAACAGGAGTAACAGTTGTTGCAGGTACTGTACAGAGTAAAACAGGGCTATAGAAGGCATGTTCTTTCTTTTCCTTAAGTTTTATATTAAGAATCTTGATTTTCTTTCTTCTACAGCCCAAATATGCTATGTTTTTATTAAGACAGGTACTAAATGACTGCGTTATTCAGGGCTAATTTCACTCTTTGGGTCACTGTTATAGCCTGCTAAATATAGTTGTAATATTCCTCCTCCTCATAATGAGCACATGATAATTAGATCAGCTTTATCTCTTACAGGGAAAAGAGCAAGGTGCACGTTTAACGTTAATATCCTGCTGCCTCTGTCTCAGACAAAAATAGGTTTTGAGCTGCTATGTCCACACATGCAACCTGCTCCACCTACCATTCACCTCATTTGAGATAATATTAAGATTTACAAGTTTTGTTCTTCACGATAGCAGCTGCCGTGTGCAAAAGACTGTGTGCATCAGGGGTACCGAATGCCTTAAAGCTTCTCTGTTGCAAGCCTTGTGGATGCTCTGCAATCAGGAGGGAAGAGATGAAAGCTTAGAAGGCCACATCCTCTCCAACGGTCACCTGTTAAATCCAGCAGGTCCTCATATTTGCCTATTCCCATGTGCTAGTGAAGACCTTTTCTTGTGTCAATGGCATCATAGTTTCTCCCTATTCAGTGAGGAAGCGGGACACCCATCCTGGGGTTCAGAACAATCTTCCCATATGCTGAAGCAGGAGGATGTGGGGAGAGAGGGAGGCAAGGGAGATCCATCCATTTCAGGAGCATGCTGCGCTTGCTGCAGCCTATTTGATTGTCTGAGGAGGTGTTTATTTACAATGCAGTTAGGTTTTGCTTGTAACTAGTTTAATCATTAGAGTCTCTAATTTAGATAATGCACCTGGCATAAAGCAGGGCTTAAAATAGGTCTTTTAGCAGCAGGAAGAGCAAATTGCAGAGCTATCCATCAGTGACAGACATGGTTCAAGTCCACACAGAGCAGAAGGATTTGTAGAGACCCAGGCAGAAGGATTTGTTCACTGCTTTGCCTCTGTGCTAAACAAGAGGAAACAACAATGGTTTACTACCACATTAGCCCTGGCTGAAGCTTGCATAGGGGTCCAAAATTCTCACACAGCCTTAGACATGGTGCCTTGTGAGGCATAGGCAGTTGGGACAAGGGAGGATACACGCACTCTGAGCTTTGTCCCAGCAAGCAGTATGGAGACCAGTGATTCCTCTCCTTTTACACAGGAGGAAGGAGCCTAGACTTCGGCACAAAAAAGAAAGAAGTGTAGGCATGGTCTAGAAGTAGATAATCTTGCTATTCTCCTGGGGAAGATGTATTTTAAAGACTAACAAGGCTTTAACCATCTCCTGATAGCCGTGTCAGTGTGACAAGTCTTTCTGCATCATATGATACAGAAGTGGGTATGAAATGGTTCCATCTGGCTTTCTCTCCCAACGAGCACTGAGACTGTATCCGTCCTAGTAGTCATCCTCTTATTACCTTTGCTAGCTTTAATATGATCCAACTCTAACCATGATTTTGGCTGGAAGATAGTGCAGTTGATGCTAATTAACCCATCCCAAGTGCAAACACCTTTGTATCTCTGCAGAAAAGCTAAATGCAGATCAATATAATGAGTCTAGGCTATACTTTTATCACAACTCAAATAATAATAATAATAATAATAAAAATCTCGGGTCCAGATAAGATTCTGCCCTTAGGAGAAGGCTTTGCTTGAGCTGCATGATTTCTGGACTTCCATCCAAAAATCAGCCAGCAGTTTGCAAGAGAGCACAGATCCAGAGTCAAAATGACCCCCTCTAGGATTTTACACAATAAAGAACAGTTTATATCAGCCATTCCCTAAAAAGTTTCCTACATAAAAGTTATCCTTCACTTTTTATGAAGGCCACTTGCTCATACTCTAATGAGAATGAAACCAACCTCAGGCCTGTCATTTTCTTAATCACCATTTTGCACCATTTCACCTGCTATGGCTGGCTGACCTTTTGTCAGAAGTTTGTTCTTTTGAGGTGAAATCTCTAGGTATTTATTACAAACATTACTGATTTGGACTTCCTTCAGAAGAAGGCAAAGGAATTTTCAGACTGAAAGCAATAGAGCATAAATCCATGAGGACTGCAGGGAGTACATGCAGTAATTTGTCCCATTGAAATGTTTCTACCAAGTTTGCAAAACTATGGTTGGCAACTATGGAGAGTGCAAGTACCAAAGGGAAGCAGGGGTTAAAGGAAGAAATGTAATAGAAGAATGTATCCTTTGTGCAGGGAGGTTATACATTTAACAGATCTCTACTGAGTTACTTAATAATGTGCCAGATGCCAGTGACTTTACTGAAAAATGGAATTACTTAGAATTTCAGTGTTAAAATGTTAGCAGGCATTCCTTCTGACTCTGAGCATACATCACTACTGTATGAGATGTTAGTTTCTTCCACAATAGTTAAAGTTGTGTGTTCCCTCTTTTCAGTGTTTTTATTATGGATCTTTGTAATTGTTTTGGCTCTGTTTACCATGCAAGAAATGGACATTCATGAGCCATGAAATCATAAGCTGAGGAAAGAGCCTTGCCATTTCATCACAGCTATAAATAGGGGAGCTTTTAGTGAACCCTCCCTTTTTGACACATTGAGTCTTGGACTCTTCTCCTAGGAACTCCAAGTGAACAAAAGTTGTTTTCCTAGCACTAACAGCATTAGGAATTTGAAGTCTGGACACCAACAGGGGTGGTGAATAAGAGATAAAGCACCTTGATGGGTCTTAAAGTTTTAATGGAATTTCCCTTGCCTTCAAAAATGGAGTTAAAGTACTAACAGAAGTGCCACAGCATACTTCAGTAATAGATCTTCAAAGAAATTCCTCCTTCAGGATATATCAGAGAGAAACCCCCAAGGAGACTGAATGGGTGCACTGGGGTTTTATTGAGATAGTGGTCAGAGTTTCAATTTTGGATTTTATCATTAAGACAACAACACTTTAATACCTGAGCTGCTAATCCTGCTCTGTCAGATCATTTCAGAGGCCTTTCTCCATACCAGGGCTAAAGTCATCTGCTTCATCTCTTGTGGTCCCTCTTCTACAAGACCAAGTGTCAAATTGGTTCACAAAGCAGCTGTCCAGAGCTCTCCATCTGCATCTGGCCAATTTTCTCCACCTTTAGGAACTTATAAACCTTAATGCTGGACTAAACACCCACTCTAACCTCACTGAGAAACTGAGCTTCAGGGAAGGTTGAGATTTGTTTTCAGTCTTTAAAGTACTCTTTAAAAAGCTTCTTTCATGAACCACAGAGATTTGACTGTAATTGAACTTTACTAATTCTGCATTTTCTTCATGAGCTTGTGACACACAGAAATGGTCAGAGAAGTGAAACAAGCAGAGATTTTGCCCTTCTAAAATTCATTTTGGCGAAAAATTGTCTCATAACTGTGTGGGAGAATCAATATCACATTACTGGAAAAAGACACTTCCACCAATCCTCTCAAAACTTGCTAGTATTTTGCAACCTGATAAGCATCCCACTTACATAAGGTCTCCTGGACTAGCAGAGAGAAGAAGGTGGCTCTATGGTTAAATTCACCAGATAAGGACCAACAAGTTCGAAACCTGCAGGGATTTCATGAATGAACCTGCACAGACTGCTTAATCCCTCTTCACCTCAGGCTACAGCTGCCTGAAACCTGGGGCAAACATTAAAGATACTCTTTGACCAGACAGTAACTGCTTCACATCAAAGTCTCCAGGAGACTCTGAGTCCAGCCCAAGAACATTTGCTGAATCAGAGGCATAAATCCAGACTTACCACCACTCACCTCCCAAATCCCATCCCTTCCTGCAATGTGGTTGCAGTTTATCCACATGAGCTGACCTCAAATCCACCAGGAGGTCCACCAGCAGCAATCACACTGTCCTCTGCTCTTGGACAGGGAAACCTGTTTACTCTCCTTTAGGCCCTTCCTCGTGGCTTTGCTGAGGTAAATTCCACCTCAGTTATTGTTTCAGCTGCACAGAATTTCATGTGTACTAACTTTGCAATATATAGTCCACTTTGATCTTCCAGTTTAGAAGTGGATATAAATGCAGAGCCATGCTTACTCTCACACATTTTTGCCACAGTTACAAAAAGCTACTAATAGAACAGAAATGGTGATAAACAAGAGATGAAGACTCATTGAACCCCACATCAGCACAATCTTCTAAAGAAGGCTCAAGAAAAAAAATTCTTCATGTGAAATAGATTGTTACATTTTAAATACGTGTACACAAAACATGCATACAACTTCAAAACAACTGACCTTTCAGCACAACAGCAGTCACATACATGTAAGCATAGAAAAATGTTTTCTTAACTAATTTGACAGAGATGTTAATGGGTACCTGTCAAAGAGCTGGCACACGTTTTGCTGGTACTCCATGCTAGCCAGGTCTGGATGCTGTTCAGTGAAGAGCGGTCCGCACAAGCAGAAACAATCCCAGAGTTATCCAGCATTTTCCAAGTACATTCATGTTTCCCTTTAACTTTCTGGAGATCTCTTCTAAAAGGCTTCAGAAAAAAACAAATGAAAATAATAATTTTTTGCAGATGAGAGGGGAAAAAAAACTATATAGAGCCCATCTACTCTACATGTTTTAACTGTTTTCTTACCAGGTCAAGTAACAGCTTTGTTGTAACTAGATCCCTTGCTCCTATTGTATTTGTAGTGTAGATGAGTCCTGATTGCAAGGAAGAGCATGACTTACATGAGTCATCAGCTTAAGTACCTTAATGATTTAATACTTCCAAGGTGCTTTGGACCAAAGCTGTGAGGATCTAATTAAGTCTTAAATTTCAGTCACCTGAATCTACTGGCTGGAAGAGCCTTCTACTTCTTGTCTCCTAAGTAATCAAAAGGAGTGGAACAATAGGGATGGTCATTAACACTCCCCTAGGAACAGGGGCAGGGATATTATCTACCTAATGGGATTACTATGATGCATACCTTTTTAGTGTAAACCTGAATAGGATGATGCTGATACTATGAAAGGAAAAACCTGAATTTTTAAAAGATTCCATATGATTGGAGTAGGATGTCTGAACATTTGATCTTATTTTGCTATATGGTTCATGGTCCCATATAAAAGAAGTATTTTTATCAGCTTTCATATGCAGTACACTGCATTCTTCTTCTTCCCCAGTTCCTCACCTCAGCTGACTTATGACAGGCACCATCTACCCTCTCCGGAAGAAAAATAAACAGTTCTTGAGCCCTAGAGTCACAAAAGCAAGTCCTGCTGGTGCTCTAAAGCCCTGAACTGGAAGAAATGAATTGATTTGCAGTGTGAAGAATCTCACAGGGAGTTACTTACATCAATCTGTTGTAGATTTAATTCTTTTCAAAATAACTTTCTCATTCTCCCAAGCATGAATCAACAGATCAGTATGTTACTGAGTCAATCATACGCTAGATCTTTCAACAAAAGGGGAGAGATGAGAAAAAACTATGCTTCAGATGAACACTAAGGTGTTATCCTCTTTATTTGGTGCAATAATCATAATAACCAGAGCAACTTTAAATTATTTCCATCTAGATTAACTCAAAAATTTACAGTTATTAACAAGAAAGCTAATGTCTTACTTACAGTGTAGTAGATATTAATAACAATCATGCTAACTACTAGAACTTGCACCCCACAAGTTTTTCAAATAAGCAAGGCACTGTATGTTGCACCCACTGGACTAACAGAAATGTCACTATTGTCCACATTGTTTTTATTCCTTCTCGTTCTCCACAATAGCCTAACTCACTGTATACTTGCCTTCTTTGTCTAGCTTGACATTTGGTCCCACACGACCAAATACTGTCTGGTCTGAGGTAACCAAGTAGGAGTTGGTTGTATTTTCTTTTCTTTTCTCTCTCTCTCTCTCTTTTTTTTTTTTTTCCTGCCTTTGCTAAACAGCTCCACTTGATAACCAAGCAGCAAGGCATTTCTGAATGCCACAGGGTCGCCCACTGTGGAAAAGAAGCCCCTACCTACACTTTTATGGTCTGTCCACTATAAAAAGGTCCCTTTACAAGATGCCCTTCTTTGTACTATAAACATGAAACCTGCAATTAAATAGGAAAAACGACGCTGCCAAGCAGTAAGGTCTAAAAAGGCACATACTTCAATAGCGTTCTGTTTGTACCAGCTCCGGTTAGCCTGAAAGGATAGAAATGGTGTGAAAAGCAGGTCATAGCTATTTCTAGAAATTGTGGAAGTGACTAGAGCCCCTTGACGCCAGGAACTAGAATTTCCAGACACTATGGTAGCACTAAAGTAAAATATATCTAGGGCTAAGGAGTTCACAATTATCATTAATTCAATCACAAAATTCAGGTAGCATTTCAGGTAGTAATAAAAGGCCGGCTTAAGCCTACCATAGCAAGGAAATTCAGTTAAGGATGAAAGTCCAGACTGCTGAGCCAAGCTCTGGCCATCAGAATGGCTGGTGGAAAAGAGGCACAATGACATAAATAGAGATCAAACTGATTTAGCTCTGGAAGGCCTTGTTTTTCTCTCTGTTTTACACATAAAGACACTTAAAAATGTAAGGATTCTTGTAATTAGGTTAGTTTAGGTTTTTAATTACAATCCTCCTTAAAAAGAACCCTGAGATAGAACGGTAACTATTACTTACATATAGTAGACATTTTATAGTCTTCCTAATTACATACATTTCACCAATAGCTATTATGTACAGTCAATTAAATGTGCAGTTAAAACACCTTAAATTGCATACTGTGGACCACACTGAGTAAATAAATAATTAGGGAGTTATTAAAATGCAAATTCCTAACATAAAGAAGCAATTATGAAGGAAGAAAGTATTTTAGTTCATGACTTATTGACCATATCAACTCTTCTGGCAGGTCCTTCTGCATTAACGTGAATGTTGCTGATACAATAGGCACAGCAGCAAAATGGTTTGTTTCGGGCAATGCCTAATTACTTACAGCTTTTAGATCCTGAGGTCTTGACTTAATGGATTGTAATAGCTCAGGGAAGCTCTCTGTATGCCCCAAAACTTTATGATATTATAGAAAATAATCTTTATCTGTCTTCTTTATCTTGCTTACCATTCAAAATTTGTCAAATCTTTTCTCTTTTTCAAGTTTAGCTAGCAAAAAAAGGGAACTTTTGTTTGCCAGACTTATGTCAGCGAAGTTATCAGGAACTGCCCTAGATCAATACATGGATCCCTTCAGGGCTGTGATCACTCCAGCTGCAGATGAGTCCTGGATGTGGCATGGACTCCTGTTTTGGCTTCATTCACCTCTAGCTTTAGACCTACCTGCTAGCTTTTGAAGACAGTACTGAGCAATTTGACCACCCTGCTCAAAAGCTGATCCAAAACAATGCTAGGATTCAGCTCTTACAGACACACACATTTTCATCTCTTCAGGCATAAGTCATTGGATATTCACAGCTGGAAGTGTCTTGAAAATGTGGTCTGGGGATGTCTTTGCAGTATTTTGTTTCAGAGCCACTTATATTCTGCTTAAATCATGAAGAGTCAAATTACGGCTTGGGAGATTATGTTTTACTTTTGTACTTGAGCTTGAATCAGCAAAAAAATTAGTATATATGTAGTTTCACTGCACTCATAATCAAATAAGGAAACAAGTCCCTCGTGCCACACAAAGCTGTGAAGGCTACGGAGGTTCAAGACTAATTCAATGAGATGTCAGAGGATCCATCTACCGGTGAATATTAAACAGAAAGGCTCAGCTGCCTCCTGCGGTTCAGTAGTCCCTCCCATCCACGTGCTTCCAGGATGCAGCACCAAGCAAGCTGGTCCTTTTGGCTGACTTGCTTTCCTACCAGCCGCAGCTCTTCTTCCATCACTGAGGTCACTGCTCTTCGTGGACAGATCTGACTGCCACAGCGGGGACTGCCAGCTAGGTGCTGTCCCACGGGGTGTTGTGCACACATGTCCCATGTCCTTCATGCTGTCTGCAGTTAGTGGCATCTTTTCGGCTGTGTTCTTTGAGATCCATGTTATTGCTGAAACACAGAGTGTTTTGTTTGTTTTCTTGTCTCTACAGAGACCAGCCCAATGAACTTGCTGCATAAATCAGAGGAACTGTTGCCCTTTAGAGTGTGTACAGTGGAGCTGTGTGTGTGCACAACTACAATATATACGCTTTGCCATCGATTTCTTTTGTCTCCTTCCAAGTGAAAACTAACATGTAATGTATTAAGGATCATTTTCCTCTGCAGAAAGGCATGCTGTGTATGCTGAATGAATTTTATTCATATAAGGAACTGACTCAGATTTCTTAAACTGATATTATTTTCATATTACTCTGAAAGTCCTCTATAAAAATATTTAAAATTAATTCTGAATCCAGAATACTCCAGTTGCTCCACCAAATGATGTTGGCATTATTTTATTGATATCGAGTCCAGCTTTATTGCAATAACTTTCTTCTGATGTTGCGTTCTTTGCTGTGACTTGGCTAGACTTGCTTAGAAAATCAAAATTAGAGAAAAAGTTACAATTCAGAAAATATTCCTTGCTGTGCTAATTGCATTAAAAAGTAATTTTCATAAATCACATGTTGCAAAATTCCTCCAGGAAAAAAGTACACAGAGATTGGAATAGAACAGTGGTTACCTTTCAATGTTACTGGCATGTACAACTTGATTGCATCAAGCCATGTACTCAGCTAGAGAAAACTAGCTAAACTCTATTGCCTCCAGAATCCACTGTTTTAACCAGAAATTAATAAATCTTCGGTTGTGTTATTGTACATGTAAGGCAAATAGAATTAGGGATATTTTGTTAAAAACCATTGCTTAGTGAGAGCGAAAAACATACAAAATACTGGCTGACAGGATTCCCACTTAGGGAAATGATTCACTTCAGTGCAGACATCTCAGAGTCCGTTCAGCAGACTCATAGTGTGCTGCTGGAGTTAGAAATTCCGGGATATAGGATGTAAACCATGAAATGAACAGAAGGTGACTACACACTTCCGGGACTGCAGAGTCTACGCAATGCTTGAGAATATTATCACAATGTGCTGTTTAATTTTCTCTTCTAATTGATCACAGCTATAGAGGGCCCCATCTTTCAAGTCAGTGGAGCTTCCCCCAAGTAAAGCAGTGCTGCCCCCTTTATGGCCACTGCAGGGTTGGAGTGAGAGGCTTGCAGCAAAGCAGGACAAAGAGGAAACTTTGGGAATACATATATAACGTATCTTTGTGCACACAAACCTGGTTCTCTGAAAACTTGACGTTTCAAGGGAAAATTGATCAAGCTATTCTAAATATCTTCCTATGTGGAAAAAAGTAATACTTCCCCACAAAACCGTGAGAATTAGTTTGATTTGCAATATAATCAGTTTCCGTAAATTCACAAAGAAGAAAATCATGTATGAGATTGCTTTTTGAAAAATAATTCCATATTTGCTAGCCTATTTTTCCTCAGATCTCCATTTTCATCTCTATACCTGAAAAATCAAGTGGGTCATATCCAATCAAGAGTGGACTCCTCCGAGAAAACATCTTTGCCTTCATTTATTTTAGATGCCAGCAGCAGTAACACTTCTGTGATCAATTCTTCCAGAAATACAACAGACATAACATATTCTGGAGGATACACAGGGCTGAGACTTTGGGAACTTGAATTCAACTTCTAGCTGAGTAACGTTCATTCTGCATAATTCTTGCCTACCCTGTTTGGGTTTTCCCCTTATATAAAATATCTTCCCCAACTCATAATTCTATTTGCTGGATGAAATCTGTTAATGAATGTAAGGTGCTTAGATGCTTATGTGGATAGAGAAGTGAAAGGAGGACTAAAATTAATTATTTTGTCGGTGTCCCAGTTTTTAGTCATCACTCCATGCTAAGAAAAAGTTAGAAATACATAGTGTACTCACATCATGTTATCTTGCAAGCAAATGTTAAAAGAACCACAGTAACCGATATAAAATATGTGTGAATACATACAGTGTATTTACTTTGGTAAACCCAGTTTGTTTGTACTAGGAAACATTTTTAGCAAATAATTTTATTTATAACTTCTGTGCAAGCATTCCAGACATAGGTGGTCTGTAAATTCCAGCAGACACTATTCAAAATGGAATTCTTTAACTAATAATAATAATAATAATAACAACAATACCCCCTTGAGGTGATACTGCACCAGCTGGTACCAAATGTTAATCTTTGGAGCAGTGAACTCATTTTTGTTTTGACACAAAGATAATGCTCTATGATTTCACAGTGAAAACATTATCTATCCCTGCTCTTTCTACCTCCAATAAAGTTTTACAAGCAATAAAATGGCCTAGAGATCAGTTATCTTCCTGTTGGTGCCTTTGAATGTTTCCTTTTGATGCCTACCGCAAAGAAACCTCCCCGGTGAATTATTGTAAGGAACGCTTTAATACCACTACGCTGTTTAGGTATGTAATCTAAGCTGGGCTGGGAGATACTCAGACACTAGGAGTGACACATGGTAAAAACAAGAACATTCCCAGAAAGGAGGAAAACGCAGATTTCTACGTTAAATTTGGATTAAAAGCAACTTTTGCTTTCCATGTTCTGGATATTGTTTCCTCGGCATCTCCTGACGTGTTCCCGCTGGAGGCTGACAGCCTCCCTCACCCCATCCCCGGAGCGTGGCCACGTTCCCCGGGCGGCAGGGCGAGAGCAGAGGCTCAGCTTTACTCTTTGCTCTAATCAAACACTGACACAGGAGAAGGGGGAACTCCTGTTTCCTACCCAAAACAGCTCTCCTGGGGAGGATCCAGTTCCTTCTCAGCCAAGCACCCAAGTCCTTCCTAACTGCTATTGCTTTCTTACTCAAGTCGCAATTAGGAGAAACAATGCCAATTAGCTAATTGCATTTCTCCCAGCTGCCTCAGTACAGATTGCCTTATATGTCATTAAAGTCCTCTGCACTTTACAAATGACTTATCTCGGAAGTATTTTTTATAAGTAATGCGATCATTTTTATTTTAATTCCAGGAAAGTTGTTGGCTTTCCTGTTCCCGCCTGCATACAACAATGCACCAATCCAGATTTCCCCATGGACTTCAGTAGCCCAGGAGAACTTGAATGAGATTCTCAGCACTCTCCAGCTCAGGAAATCCCTGACAGTGCCCACTGCTCAACATGGGAGAACATATTTGGGACAGATCTCCCCAAGCCATGCTACTTGCAGCCCGTCCTGAGCATCCGCCCCTGCCCACCACCAGGGACAGGCCACGTGTCTGCACGGCCTGGGCTGGCTGGAATTACCCAAAATGGCAGTTCTCAGCCTGTTTGCTCTTTCTACTGGAGTACACCAGCCATATTAGTCACTTCCTCCCCTTCCTTGGGGACCCCGTAACAGGAAGTAAGTAACAATGTGCCAGTGTGCAATTAAATCCTCAGCCGCCAGGCGACGCGGGCAGATACCGTGCTGCGTTGTGTTCCTCGGCGCTCCCGCTCAGCAGGTTTGCCTGAGCACAGCTGCTTGGAAATAGAGCGGTCCAGGAGAAATGGGGAAAGAGCTAGATGTGGAAGGCATGTTCAAGATGTTGAGATACGCGTAAACTCATAGGCGTTATTAAATCTTGATTCAGTACGCCATATAACAGTGTGGTTAAAGTACATTAATTGCAAAGTCTAGAGCTATAAGATTCTGGCGTATTTTTAAAATAACATCTAACCTATTTCTGTTCATGTTTGTTTTCGCTGTTGTGCAGAAAGCCTCTTGCTCAGAGAAAGATCACTGTCCTGGGACTCCTGGTGGGCATAAATGAGTCTGCTGAGATCCTAGCTGAAGGAGTTAAACTTCTTTACTCCATCCCGGAATGAGCATAAATTTTCTTCAACTGAATTGTTCACAGATATATTTTTTAATTCCAGGAAGAATTCCCATGTTTTCAAGAGCTGTACTGCATAACCTCTTTTACCTCCCTGCATTGTATCTTTTTTAATTGTGTTTTAGTGGTAAAGATGTTTTCATTATTTTATTTAAGTTAAGCTCTTGCCAATGTTTCAGTGAAATTGCTAAGTCCTGCACATACTTAAAATGACAGGCTTGCTCCGTCTTTCATCTGAAGCCAAATGGGTTTTAATATAGTTATCTCTTTAAACAGTGTTCCTCTTCCCCTCCACTGCTTCACCAAAATGAAGCAGGAAAATCTTAGTCCAGCTTTCATTCACAAGCTGTTTTGTAGTAGCAGTCTGGGGAAGGCCAGATCCAAAGCCCATTGAAACCAATATTAAAAATTCCCATTGACTTAAACAGGTATTGGATCAGGCCCAAATAGCTTTCTGGACCATTATCTAAGGCTTGAGCCTTTCCAAAATATTTATAAAGTAATACCTCTCCCTGGCTTTCTGAAATGTAACCTTTCACATTTATGGAGACTGTATTCTTTATGTAGCCGGATAAAACATATCAAAGCCAATAACTCAGGTTTTCAAAGGCAGAACAAAGGATCTTAATTTCAAACCTGCTTTTTAGCAGGTAGGGCCTTGGTGAGTCTCTGTGTAGCTGGGAAGAGGGACACACACACTCCAACGATCTGTGGTGAGCACCCAGCCTGGGCTGAGCAACACTTCTTACCATTCTTAATCACTCATTTGCTGCTTCCACTAATATTTGCTCTGAGCCAAGTTGATGCAAAAAAAAGTCACAGCTCAACCCATCCTCTCTGCAAAGCAGCCACAAAGGAGATGTGGGAGAACTAGTGCCATGTTTGAGATGTTTCCACCTGCTGCCTTAGTTCCTCAATGCTGGATCAGGGAAGGCAAATCAGAGAGGAGAGCAAGGAGGGTGAGAAAATGCCTTGTCTACCCCAGGTTACAGCATTCTCCTCTCATACAAGAAGAGACCTTGTTTGTGGACCTGTTACTGTATTGTCTCAGCAGCAGAAATCCTGTAGCTACAATACTCCCAGAAGAAAGGACCCAAGCAGTACAGGCCAAGGAGCCTTTCCTTCCATATTGTTTTGGGGTTTCTTTTACTGAACTGGGGGAGATTTAAATGCCTTTGTGTGCTGTGGGTAAACAGAGGACACCAACATCTGCTTGTAGGACCAGAAATGAAAGGATGCCAAAGAAAGGGCTTGCGGAACAGGAAGCAAGGGAAACATCTCCAAAGCCTTGGCTGCAAACTCTGCTAGACCAGCAATTCTGTTCAGCTGGTTTCACTCGCCTATTGCCCTATTGGAGCTGGGAACCTGCTCCTTTCTCATCCAGACCCAGTCTTCCAGGCCTGGAAAGGCTGGAGTTACTAGCGTGTTGATTTTTGGTTCAGATGACAAATTGCATCTTCTTTCTGTGGTATATTACTAAATTGTTCTGTGCCACCTTCAGAGAGAGCTGGCCTTTTCCAATCTCCTGCTCTCGAAGGAGAGAACCATTTGTACGAAAGTCTGTGCAGTGCATATTGGCATTTACTAGAGAGATTAATATTAAAATACTCAGCTATCCAATGAACTTATTAGGATAATGTAATGACTTGAGTCTAGATGTTAGAGTTCACTTAAAGTTCACTGACTATTATGGGACTGATGGTATATAGAATAGCTTAATCTTACCGTGGGAAAACTAAAATCATGTAGGGGAAAATTAGGCAAGACATGGAGGATAAACTTCCATTCCTATGAGAGATACCACGAGACATGCCAAAAAAGGCAGAAAAGGGACAATTTACTTCAAAAATAGTGGGAAAGGCTAAGCTGATACCAATACATACAGTAGCCATTTGCAATGACAATCTGTTTTGTGGACATTTTGCAAGAGGAAGGAGGGGAAAAAAGAGCTGCTTTATGTTTCTATTTTTTTTCTTTCTCTCTCTCTCTTTTTTTTTTTTTTTTTTTTTTTCGGGAGCACAATGTAGAGGGGAAACCAGAGACTCAAAAGGCAGCTCTGTTTTGCAGGCTAAAGATTCCTGCTTCACTTACTGACAGGACCTTTCTATGCATAAGAAGAGACCTCCCACACCTTAAATTGCTGCAGTGAATGGATTTACATTCTGCTTTATCCTCTACATTCCAGCTGCTGCCCTTAGCCTTGTGATTATGTGCATGCGACTCGACTGTCCGCACCCTCTGAAAAACTCGGTTCCTCCCCCCACCAAAAAAACAGAACCGATTCCATAGGAAAAAAAAGGATACTAATTTTGATTTTCTTCCTGAGCACTACAGCTTCCAGGAGTGAAATTAGGCCTGCAGGAGAAAACATTTGAGAGAAAGTTGGAGCTAATGAAAGTTGCACGAAGCTCTGGGGTTTCACTCATCTAGGGAAGAAAAGTATAGCTCTAGGCAAGCAGTGGCTTGTTGAGCTGTAAGAAATGTTACCTGCTTAAAGGCAGGTAAAATCTAGCATAAGCTTTTAATCTATCATTCAGGTTTTTACATGCCAAACTCCTGTAAATGTTTTTCCACCACATCCTGTCTCCTCCTTCCCCAACCGAAAAATAATAATAATTTTGGAAGGGCATGAATTAGGCCTGTCATTTTTTTTTCTTTTCCTTAAGCTACATCTTACAAACTCCTGTCTCTCAGAGAACTTGATCCTGCACTCCTTCTAGTCAAGGGGGCAAAACTGACCCAGACCCAGCTTCCAAGCAAGGATCAAGCAGGAGGGAAAGGGGAAGGGAGTAAGAGGTTGAAACTGATAGGAAAAATGGGGCAAGGCCAAACGTGAGTAGCCTCAGCAAGGGGAAGCAGTGATGAAGGACTCAGCCTGCTGCCAAGGCATTGATGAGCACCTCTGGTGGCACCACATTTCAGAGCTCCTGCAGGCTCAGGGTCTCCTGCCATGCTGCACAGCTGTCACTTCTTCGGGACCTTCAGTTCTCTGAGGGACACACACTTGCACATGATCAGTCCCCGCCGAGGAGCTGGTTGGTTTAGGAGGGAAATATGCCGGTTACTGTCCTTTCACAAGTCTTGCGTATCATAGATACCCTGTTTTACACTTTGCTTCACCAGATGCAGGTAATAGCTGAAGCTCATAACACCTGGACTTTGTAACACAATTATGCTGCAAGCCAGATACAGAAAGAAATATGCAGATCTAACAAAATATCCAAACTCCCCGGTGCACCTGCAAGCCCCATGTTTCCTTATCGCTCCTCAGCATTCCTTGGTCAGAGTCCTCAAGGCTTTTCCCTTGACTTGGAGCCCAGCATCAGCTCCTTTCCTCTGCTTACAGTCTTCTCTGCAAGACAGCCAGGAAGATAATATTGCTTTCTGCCCTCTCTGGCAGATTGTATCCTAATCAGTGCCATCCATTTCACCTGATTTCCAGGGACGTGCTCCGTGTTCAGGGTCGCCTTTGCAGTGTTGGCGACTCCCGGGCCAGTAGTGCATTCACATGCTCACTGGCTCACCCTGTGGCAAGGCCTGCTGTTACTGCAGGGAGATAAAAAAAATGAAGAGAAAGTAGAAGATTCTCACATTAAAAGTACAGTTTGCAATGTCGCACACAAGCTTGCAAAATGCACAACCTGCATGTCGATTCTCTAGCTTGTCAAACTCTGTTTATTTTCCTTGCCTTTTTTCCCTCAGAATTGACAAAGTTATGTATAACACCTTTTACAAGGCATTTGACATTTACTGTATCTATGAAAATATGAGTTGCCTCCCTGATTTCCTGTTTGCAGTGTCACCTCGCTGTGGAATGTATAATCTCACAGAGGCATTAGCCTGTTGCAGATTTTTTCTCTTTTAAGAGCTGTAAAGACAGAGGAGAGCATTCACACCTTCCAACTTTAGGTCTAAATCAAGGCCAAGCTCCCTGTAGTGTCAATGCAGCCTCCAGAGAGCAATTCAGGATACCTAAGTTAAAAGTCCTAAATTAGGCCACGTGAATACTTCCCAAAGTGTCAAGAACTCCATATTTGGCATAAGGAGAGATCCCAGTATGAATGAACCAAGAGGAGTCATTGACCGTAACAAGACCAGGATTTCATTCAGGATTTTAATGACCTTTTGTTAAAGTGAATTCTGTTTTTTTAAGCCACTTATGAACTTCCTTTAGAGCTTTATGAAGCTGCATGGAATAATTACGCAAACAAATCTAGTCTCATGCTAAGTTAATTACGTGCCTTGTGGTTTCATATATATTTTTCTCCCTTTCATAGTTACCTTCTAATATCTTCCCATATTTCTTTCTGACTGTTCTATATTACTCTCTTTAGTCTTCAGGAAACCTGTTATTACTCATGAGACCAAGTAATCAAATAAGACTCACTGTATGCAATTAATCTCTTCTGCTAGAAGTCTGGCTGTGAAATGGCTTTCACCTTTTTATTTTTTAGTTGCTAGGGACCAGCATATCTTCCCTCCAAACTCAACTGTCCAAGTTCCTGTGAACCCTGCAATATCTAGGACCTCACTTCAGTTCCCAGGGCTTCTGGACAACCATGAATTGGTCCCTTACATACATCTGTGTTGAGGAAGAAGAGAAGGGAGTGCTTACTTCAGTATTTTGACAATATCTTTAATGAGGCAAATGATTTATCTTCAAGAAAGACAGATTAATGGTATTTCTATTAAATATGTGGATTTAAAATGTTAATACTACAGCAGAATTATAGCTAAGTGTATTTTTATGCAGCTTGGCAAAGACATCACCCTGGGGAACATTAAGGCTTTTGGTGTGAGCTCAGAAGACCAGTTCTAGAGCCAAAAATGATCATGTCTTCTACAGAAATATTAGCAAAAAGAGATTTAAATCTTCCAGAGTGTATACCTTGACTTCAGTGAAATATTTGACACTGTCTCATGGCATTCTAATCAACAAGCTTGGGAAATAGGCTGTAAGTTAACTTATGTAATATGGGAAGAGAAATGGCTGAAAAAATGTTCTCACAAAGACCTGTCTTCAGATTTTTCTCAGAAAAGAAGCGTAATGGTTAGGATAATCTAAAATCCTGTTACTCACCAGATACTGTCTAGTACTTTAAATAATAGCTCTGGACTTCACATGGACTACGGAATATGTTTATTAAATCTGGAGATGACCTCAAGCTAAAAAAGTCTGAAAATTGTTGAAAATTCATAAATATGCTACAAGTTGGAGAAATGACCAAGAATGGATAAAAGTCAATAAGGACAAATATAAACTTCTGCAATTAGGCAGAAATAATTGATTGCACAAATGCAGGATGTAACTGACAGTCTGCATAGCCGTTCTGCACAAAAGGACCTGAGGTTTATAGTGGATCACAATATAAACATGGGTCAGGAGTGCCCATGTTGTTACAACAGATGCACTCGTGGGAGGTAATACCCTGGGGTCTTGTCTATAACACGTACAAAACCATCATTCCACTCCACATAGTGCTGGGGAGGCCCCAGCTGGGACACTTTGTCCTATTTTTAGTACTTCTATTCAAGAAAGATGTGAACCATTGGAAAGAGTCCAGATGACAGCAGGGATGACCCGAGGTCTTAAAAACAAGCAACGCTGAAGCTCTTGGACTGCATAGTCCAAGGAAGGGAGATATGAAGACTTTAAGTATTTGTCCTTTACCATCATGGATGAGACAAGAAGAAATGATCATGAAGCAAGCAAGGGACATCCTACCTAGACATTAGGAGAACTTTCCAGTGAGAAGGACAGCTGGCACTGGAAGAGATTGTCTAGGCAAGCTGGGAGGTTCCCATTTATTGGAGGTTTTTAAACTGCTAGCAGACAGCAGAGTACTAGTAATCCTCCCCTGGGGCAGAGGGATGAACCAGATGACCTCTTGGGGTCCCTTCCGGGCCTGTTTTCTGTGCATCTTTGTAAGTAAGACAAGAACAAAATGGGCATGGGAAAATATCCTATAGCAAAATACAATCGATCCAGTTCACATAGCTTTGAAGGGCGAGTCAGAAATTAATTTGTCTTTAAGGAATTTTAAGCAGAAAGTTGTGCACTTGCTTTCCTAAAGGTGTTAAGCAGATTTTCATAGCAATGTAGTACCAATAAATTATTCCACTATACTGCTGACACAAGTGGGAGGACAGTGGGAATATAGAGCTACACTGTTGTGTGGAAATAGCCTGATAATTTTAGCACGGAGGAAAGAATCAAATCGTTCTCTGTTTAATCACGTAGAGCAAAGCTGGTCCAGGCTTTTCCACAGGGGACATCTGGGCATGAAGCACTTCCAGGTTGCCATGCAGGAGCTCTCAGCACAGCAGATTTTGGCAGAAGGGTGCAAGCATCTGCCAGGGCAGCTCCTTTCCCTTTCTGAGAGGGAATGGTAGAATAACTGGTGTACAAGGCTCATCAGGCATGGCTATAGCCAAGTCTGCGGGATAGGGAAAACCGCTGTCCCAGGCCAGCTTTCAGCTCTGCCCAAGGAGCTTCAGAAAGTCTGGTCTACTCCCAGAAAGACAATGAGTCACGATCGCACCCTTGCTTGGAAGAACGTCACCCACAGCCTGCTGGTCTAAATGCCACCTGTGCTGCATTTGACCCCTACTTAGTATTCAAAGAAGTTAAGCTGGGAGACATTTATAGATAAAATCAGCAGGTAAACTAAACAGACAAACAATAAATTTAGAGGTCTGTTGCAAGCTGCTATGTCTGACCATAAGGATTTAAGGTCTGAAGTTTCAACCTTTTCTTCTTTTATTTTTTTCTGTAAGCTGCATGAAAATTGAATAAAACATGAGTATTTTGACTGCACAATCTGTTGTTCATCTTGACCTATGGGAAGGATAGCCATGCAAGCTTTTCTGAGGGGAGCTCATGCTAATTAAAATGTCATGAACGTAAATATTAAAATATCATCTCAAAGGAAAAAGCCTAGCTAGTCTGCTGGAAGGCAGCATCCTGACTAATCATTTTAAGTAAGGTTTCCATCACTCATACTGGACTAAATACCTCCAGAAAGCTCTTCTTATTCTTGCAAACTCTGTAGTTTATAGAGCTTTCTTGATTTAATGAGACATACATTCAGGTAGCTATAGAGAAAAGTATAATACAAAATAGAAGGAAAGGGAATACAATACAAGTTACAGGGATATTTTAAAACTGACAAAAAGATAATAAGAGGGAAAAATGATTTCACACATTAGAATTACCCACAGTGAAGACCAAGAGGGTAACTGTCAGGTGGGCAAGTCGGGTCGGGGTCAGTAGGTGAAGGCAAACAGCATCGTGGTGACAAGCCTGGTTAACAAGCACATCCTTGTCAACATTTTAATAAACTTTTAGCTCAAGTCATATCAATATATAACTGTGAGAGGCAAATATTTTAGGTGTATTTTGCGTTTCCTAACTGTGGATGTAGAGCTGTGCCTTAACACTGTTCTTCCCTGTTTCGCCACTACAGGCTGCGTGCTTCCTGCCATAGACAACATATATGTCTTTTTCTTAATTCAAGGCTCAGTCCTCTGAATCCACACCAGACATTGCCAGAAAATAAGAGAAAGACAACCTGGGAGTGTAGGAGAGGAGATCTCTGAAATCTGAAATTTGACCCCCCCCCTTTTTTTTTTTTTTTTTTTTTTTAACATACGTGATGAGTGCCTGCCATTCCACACTGTTTTTTACATCTTCCGGAAATCAGACCTCCGGAGAGCATTCAGGGGCTCCAGATTATTCAGCACTTCTGAAAGCATAGATCTATGTGGCTGCCCAAGGTCATGGCCAAGCCAGAAATGCAAAACAGGCATCTTAGCTCCTAAACCTCTGCTCAGTTCCCTCATCAATAGCTGCCCCATGGAGAGCACCACTCGGATAATGCAAATATTTCCTGCAGCTCATAGACTCACTTACACCTTTACTGGACTGAGTGTGCTAACCCCATCCTTCTTGCAACCCACTTACATCCCTAGATCAGACCAAGTGCCCATTTCAAGGATATGCACGATAAATGGCTGTGATAGGTCATGTCATTCACTTCAGTATCAGGTACTGCAAAAAGCTCAAGTTAAATAGCATCAAGATATTATTATTATTATTATTATTATAGGAAGGTAGTTCTGTTTTGGAAATATGGTAAAACATTTGCATTATTTTAAAGAGGATTCATTCCTCTGAGTTTAGCACATAGAACTAGATAAATAATTTAAACAAACATTTTGAACAGTTTTGCAAAATGCACTCAATGAATTATTCAAAGAGCTCTATTTGATCATCTTCAGACACAATACTGCTGTCAACGGCAATGCAGAACTTTCTAAGTAGGTCTTAAATATTCATTTTTCCCCATTTGAGAAATAATGCGTACTGTGTCCTATCACCCATGTTAGCATGTCTTAGAGAAAAATAGTTTCACAAGTTGTCATCTATCCCTGTATTTGTGTTAAACTTTAAATTTAAGATTAGATTATCTCTTACATATATTTTTTTTGAAGATAAGCATAGCAAAATGTTTGCTGTGCCAGTTAAAACCATGTCTACAATGTAAAAGTGAGTGCATCTCTGGATTTGAATAGTTACATAAAAACACAAGAGAAACAATGGAGCAAGGAATGGCATTCTTGGAATGCAGTCCAGATGTATATGGGCTGGGTAAGGGTAGATAAAGTTTTAGAATAAACTCTGCAGTAATAATCACTTAAGACAAAAGGTCTCTAAAGCTCTAATTGCTGATGTAATCCTTGGGTCTTAAGGCAAGACGTCTGAAATTCAGATCAGAAGAGAGTGCTATGTGCTTTTGTTGACAGACAGTGCAAAAAATTGTGGTTTTGAAAAGGGAAGCATGAAAATGAATATTCACCAAATTTCACATTAGGGGTGAGAAGCTGCTGGAAAGAAAGCAAAGTTCCCACTAGGCTCCTTGGGGACCAGGATTGCTCCAGATTTACACTAAAATCTCTCTGATGAAGACAGTTTGTGAAGGATGCAGCAGCAAGAAGTGAAGGCACGGAGTGTGGAGCAAGTCTATGGCACTAAACTTCACCATTTGTTACTGTGCCTGTTTTGTACCTATGAGAAAGCTTGCAATGACACTATTCTACAAAACTGTGATTTCAGGTAACAGTACCTGCCCTTCTAATGCCTCTAGAAAAAAATGATTATTTATTTAGCGTCGTACCACTGGCCCTGACTATACCGTATCCCATTTTCAGCATTCCCCCCCCCCCATAACATTCCAGCTGAATATCAGATGGAGAGATCTGCTGGATATTTGGCTCCTTTCTGCTGATAGAAAGCCAGAAAGGAACTAGAGCAGGCAACAGAAATCTGACACAGAGTTTTGTAAGAGAACACTGGCTGCCCTTAATTACAGGAACATTAGCATTCACTGTAGCCATGGAAAGATACTACAATATTCAGAGGTCTTTGGAGAAAAAAGTATATTATGTGTATTTATATACAAAAGTGAATTTATATAAAAAAAAACAATAGTGGAGTTAGATATCATATGAAGGAGAAGGTCTCACTCATTGGTTGTATTATCTGGGAAAACAAAGGCCTATATGCACTTCCTTGTCTTGCATTTTTCTAGCTTGAACCTTGCTGGTACCTGCTAGTTTTCTTTTTGTTTGTTTGTTTGTTTTTTTTCCTAGAAAGTATCTATTCTTCTAAATACAATTGCAGCTTTACCAATAAGATTAAAGTCCATATTTTGATTTTTTTTCCTTTAAAATGAGATGAAACTTTAAAGCTTAAGAAAGGAGATGAGTTTACCCCTATCATCAGAAATCTATGTTTACAAGTTAATATACTAGTAATATTTGTATTGCAAGAGCACTGGAGTTCCTGCAGTCTAATTATTTAGAAAAGACTGAAACAAAACAGCTGAGGTAGAGAACAGAGGCTTTTAGGAGTCTGGCATCCTCAAAGTCATCCAAGATTGTTTCAGAGCCAGGAAAGAGCCCCAAATCTCCCGCAACACCTTTGTCTCAGCTGTGAGATGAAGCTCTGTAGCTGGTGCTGTAGCACTCACTGCACCTAACTCAGCAGGCAGAGAAACTGAAGATTTTCCCCTTTGCAACACTGTCTATGCTTTTTTCCTAGCTGTCTGCACTACTGATCGTCTTTTAATCTTGGGTCCTACCAGAATTTGGATTAATAGCATCCAGGCCATGCAAACACCATCAGCTGCACAGACTGGATTTCTTTTTCTTTTCTTTTCTTTCTTTTTTTTTTTTTTTTTTTTTTCAAATTAGCATTTCCCAGCAGCAAGTGGAGGAGTCCCAATCAGATTTAAATCCACGTGTCTAGCAGACCAAGGCAGAAGTGCTCTTCCAGAGCTCCCACCAGTCATCACTTCAACAACCTTGCTATAAAACGGATAGGGGTGATCATTTTTTCATTCTCAGGCCAGCCCTTTAGCAATGAATGCAAAATTAGCTAGTGCAGACATAGCACTGATTTGTTGGTGCTTCAACGGTCATCAGTTAATCCAGTGAGGCTTTTTTCTTCCCCACAAGTAATGACCTTTCTTGCAACTTTTACATGTTTCTCTTTACTGTACGCAGTTCTTGACTCTTTATCCACACAGAAATACGTCAGGCAAGCCCTTGCTGTTGGGAGACGTTAGCTACATCGCAGAGGTATTGTACTAATTGAGTTTCTGTGCATGAATGAACATATGCAGGAGCTACGCGTTACACTAAGTGCCCCCTTAATATTTTCATTGGAATGTTCAACAACGACTCATTACCCTGTTCAAAGACACAATGTATAGCTTAACAATTTACTTTCAACCAGTACACTTGACATCTCCCTCCACTTAACCCTGAATCACAGGAACCAGTCCGAGGTAAGAGGGCAATTCAGTCCCAGTCCTCCACCAGTCTTAACAGCTCCTTTTTGCAGCAAGCGCTGCCAAATGAGCACATACCTGCACGACGGTTTAGAAGTGCAATTGGCTGCCAGCTAAGCACTAGGTTGGGCTCACTGAACTTTTCTAATTTTTCACATGCTGCAGACAGGCCTTCGATCCAGTACTTCAGAAAGTAAAAAAAGAAAAAGAGGAAGGGGATGAAAGTTAAAAGGCATTCATGTAACATACTCCAGGACCACTGCAGAGACTCCTGTTGAATAGGCTCTGCAGTGAGGTGGTGTCACAGAAGTGCTCAGGTACCTTGACTGAGGAAGGACATTGAGATTTGGCCTTTTATTAGATTATATTTCCAGGAGAGATTCTAGGGCAAGCATTAAACTAGGAATGTCAGGAAATGTAGCACCTGATGTGGGACTACAGAGTTATTTTAAAGATACAAAACATCAAAATAAATGCCTATGTATCTCTATCTTCCCTAAGCAGGAACTACTGAAAAAACCGCTTTCCTACTAGCTCACAGAGCACAGGTTTCAGCTCAGTAAATTTATAAGCCTGCTCCTTTTGCTGTCTTTATACACTAGCAGTCCAACTCCAGCTGATTCTGGACTGAGATTAGATACAGCCCTGCTTTCCATCTGTGCAGATAAAACAAGAAAAAATGAAATGATTTCTACAAGCTTGTAAATCCATTTCACTTGCTGTTTGTCAAGAGCTGGAGAGGGCAATGACAGAGGCAAAATCCCCAAGGTCAGTCCAGCGCGCACTGTGCCTCCTGCTCCCTGCTCGTGGAGGACCTCTCTTGCTCTCTCCTGAATTAGTTCATGTGGGAAAAAAAAAAAAGAAAAAATAAAATAAAAAAAGACTACAGACAGAGCCAGAGTTCCAAAAGAAAATAACAAGACCATGTCAAATTGCTTTATGTTCCCTTCTGAAAAAACATGCGTGTTCAAACAGGCTCAGCAAAAGTATTTGCTTCACTTATTTTGAACAATGAGGAGGAAGCTCCTGTGCGCAGGGGGAAGCATTCAGATTTAGACTGAAGGCCTCTCTGTAAATCAGGAGCAGTCTAGGGGGTTAAGACCTGCAGGATTTTGTAGGGGGTCATACTTAATGCTTACAAGCAACCTGTATCTACTAATTGTCACTACTCTGCGAGACCTGGATCCTCAAGAATATGTCCTGTTATACATATATATCAAAGGTACTGTAACATTTCCATAAAGCAGAGCACCTTCCAGGTACCACATCCTCCACCAAAATTGGACAGTATAGTGTATATTGTGGGCTTCAGCTATAGATGCCTCTACTAATATGCACTCTTATCTATTTAAAGGCCTATTTAATATTCCATGAGGTTTGTTTTCAGTTCCTTGTGGCAGCAAACTTTGTAACAAAGTCTTCAAGGGTCAAGTTTTCAATCTGTTTTTATAAACAGAATTTACTTGGGAATGTTGTGATGAATGTGAGTTGAACTATCTGGCAGTAATGAATTCAGGGGAGCAAATCCAGATCTGAGGTTTTGCAACATCTGAAGCCTCTTTATACAAGAGATCCACTTTTATCTGTTCATGTCTTCCATGCTTAAGAGAAATGGAGGTACCCCAGTCACCAGCTTTGAAAACCAAATCATATAGTGCAATGGACTTTGATTGCTTCCCTGGTCACACTCCTTCACTAAAGCAGATGCCTGCAGGGTCAGGAATGTAGTCAATAAATAGATCTGAAATGATAAACTTTCGCTGTAACAGCCTCCAGGTTGTGCCAACCTGTTAGCACTATGCTGAGTGAGCAAAATGCTGTAGACAACATATTTGGCCGTCTCAGTCACCAGAATGGTTGTGGTGGTAGCAGCTTTCTCCAGTTGTCAGAGCTCTGCGGTGTTTGCATATGCTGAACTGCAGCTCTGCCACCTGAGTGGAAGTACACACATTTCCCAACTCAGCTCCTGGAGAAAACTCATACCTGTGGCTTGGCCAGGAGAAGGCGACTCTGCAAGAAATAGCCGGTGGGAGCTGCAGTATCTAGAGAAATAATCTCCGCTTTATGTTCTCTGTGTTGCTTACTTAATAGGATGCAATAGGATAAGGACAATAATAAGGATAATAGGACAGCTCCTTCTATGTGCAGTTGAAGCATATCCCTGAAAAATGCTACGGAATCCATGTGCAGGCAAACAAATAGCAGCTGCAAACTCTGCAGACACCATGGCAGATGGAAGTTAGCAACCTACGGGTGTCTCTCAGTTCAGGAAAGGAAAGGAAAGGAAAGGAAAGGAAAGGAAAGGAAAGGAAAGGAAAGGAAAGGAAAGGAAAGGAAAAAGAAATGAAATGTAAATTGGAGGAATCACAGTGAAAGGGGGAAAAATAAACACTGAGAATGAAAAGATAATTATAAAAGTGTATTGCACGCACATTCACAGTACTGAAGCTTTCTCATCTGTTATTAACGCAAAGTAAATGTTCACTTAGAAAACCACATGGGAAATACCAACAAAGGCTGTATAACATTGTGTCCTTCCTTTATTTGTAGTAGCATAAAGACCTTTTTATCAGACATTCTAATCTCGCTTAGCATTTAATAGGACAGTGTGCTGGGATATCCAGTCTGCTATTTACTGTTTAATTAATTTGACAGGAGTCCAAAAATACTGAAGGCAAAACAGTGTATCAATATTTACTGTACTGATTCACTGGATTTAAAATACTGTAAAAACATAACTGTGCACAGAAACCGTTTGTTTTGGCAAATAAAATATTTTGAAGGTTCATGTTTAAAACACAGGTTAGGAGTAAAATTATCACTGAAAGGCATTGATCATGGTTTTATGCTCCTTGCTTTGTCTGGTACCCCAAAATATTATTAACAACTTCATTAACTATGAGGTGTCAATGATCAAGACAAGGTTAGAAAAACAAAGGCTGACACTGATGACTAAATAAATATTGCCATTAACACATTGAAATCTGGAATTTCTATTGGTCAAAGCTGGATATTTCATTAAAATTATGAAGAGAAAGGTGGAAATGCAGCATGATTTTTTAATGTGACAAAATCTTACCAAATTGTTTCCTTGCAATCCTTTCTCTTCTCTAAATTAGTAGACAGTATTAGACATAGGGAGTGAAAGACCTGTTAGTGTCTTATCAAAAGACAAATGATGCACCCAAATGATAGGGGCCTTGGCATGATTTGCAGAGAATGGGAGGAAATGCTGTACAGAGAATCTGTGTGCTGAATGCTTTCACTTAATGAGCCATGGAAAAACTCCTTCTTAATCCATGTTTTTTGTCAAGAGCACTTCAGTTTGGTTTCATTTGCAAGCAAGTATTACTCATTAACTGCAAAATAGGAGTTCTGTATTGGCAGCCTGTCACCAAAGTGCCTGATTACTGAAAACGCACTATAATAATACAATATAGTATATCTCCATCAAAAGCATGAATGTATTTTGGTTTTTGTACAAGAAGTACGAGAAGTCTGAAAAGACTCTTGGAAGAATCCAGCATTAAGATCCTTTGCTAAATTGTTAATGCATGTAGCACAGAAATGGTCAAGATCTTTCTCTAGTATGATGTAAATCCTACCAGTACCCAATATGACACATTTCTGAAGGCATGATGACTCCATCTCCACACTATAGAGCTGCTCTCTCTCTTCCATTTCCATGATGAAGTGTGCAGACTCAAAGGCATTAAGCATTTAGTGTTCTGGCACGGGTAGCAAGGCATCCTTCATCAGGAGAGATGGGCAAAGCACAGGAGCTGTAAGAAAAATCGACTTGACTCAAGACAAAATAGAGTCACCGATGAGCATCTGAAGAAAAGTGAACATGCTTTAGAAGGGAGTGTGTGAAGGAAGGAGTTGACCAGTATGTAGAGTATGTAATTACTAATTCAGTTTTCTTAGGCAGCAGGTATCAGGACTTCATCTCAGACGTGTTTTCATTCAAGAAGAAAAGATAAGAAAGAGATACGGTGTCTCCAAAAAGAGATACCAAGGTTTCTAATTACCCACAGCAGCAGGGGTGAGCCATTAGCCATGTATCCATGTGTCTGTGACGACCTGATCTAGACTGCCAGAATCTGCTATTGTGGCTAGTGCACATCAAGGTTTTGCTGAGTTCATTCCTGTAAATTTGGGGGGGCTAAATGGGATCTAAATAAGGTCAAGGGAACTATGGCTCCCTTCTGCCCTGGCTGGAAACCCAGCCCTCCAGACAGGCAGCTGCAGACACCAGAGGAGACAGCTTGTTTAGTACATTCCTGAAGGGAATGGACTATCTACAGCCATTTTCAAGTGGTTCTCCTCAAGTCAACCCAGGAATGTGCTGACGGGCTGTTCAGGTAGGCCAACACCCGTGAGAGGATGCAGCGCCTTTGGTAAACTGCATGAAATATGAAGTAACCCTGCAACCCTATAAGAGCTGCAGAGAGACATGGCTGTAACACAAAGCACTGGAAGCCAGTGCTCACTGGTAAATAATTTGTTATTAGCTCATAAATAAAGCAGGTTTAATTAGAATAAATCTTGTGCAATCATCTGAAATAAAAGTAGGTGACAGAGAAAGAGAGGGACCCTGGAGTGCCATTCATGCCAGCTGGAGATCTTGGTTTTAGTCTTCCAGAGCACTTGGGCTGAGCACAAGCAGCATTTCACTCATCGCAGAATCACTGAGTCTGAGGGAGGAAATATGTTGGTTGAGAAACTGCTTTTCACAGAAGAACCAACATCCTCCAGGATGAAGTAGTTAAAAAACCTTTGCATGAATTTGCAAGCAAATGTGAAGTTGGAATAAGTAAAGAGGGACACAACTTGTCAGTTTGTCATTCATGCAATAATCCTGTCAAATGTGAAATTTACTGAATCAGTAAATTTTGGCTTTGTTCTTGGCAAGGAGGAAGGAAGAGGGATATTTTTCTTTGTTTTTGCTGCATTTGTTTTTTTCCAAATTGGACAACAACCCTCTTATTTGTGAATATTTTTGATCTTTGACAATATTTTCTGAATGTCACATGGCAATTTCAGGATCCTCTGTGAGGTGCCCCATTGGTGTGCAGCTTCTGAACATCACAAATGGCTATTTACTTCCGTAATGGGTAGAATACATAAATTCAGTGCTCATTACATATCCAGAAAACCCACCATCCTGGCTAGAATACAAATAAAATCATAACCTCATCATCTGAGAAACAGTCCACATTTTTCCCATCAGTCTCCAACCTCTTCCAGTCCTGGGTTTCTTACCAAAAAAAATCATTCCAAAAAGTCCATTACAGCCTCAGAATCTAGCATTCTGAAAGGATAATGAATTGATTAAATTACCAGAAAGCTGTGAAAATACTAAGTCAGCTTCTGATTCCTTGAGAAGGGAAAACGAGATTCACCCACTGTTATATATATGACTGATTGGTCTAGGTGCCAGTCATTTTGTAGCTCAATGAGGAAAACACAAATGGTTTAAGAGCATAAGTTATTGCTTATACGATGTTGGAAAGGAGACATAAATCAGGAACTGGAGCTCCACAGAACACACGTGCTCAAGAAATAGCACCTGATTGTCGCCTGACAAAACATCTTTGTTTGTGAGTTAGTGATTTCAGTGGTACAGCTCAGAAATGAGTCCAAGTTTTCAGATTTAAACCTGACACAGAAAAGCACATAGTTTCTGATCTGTGGAGTCAGACGGAGGAGCTGTTATCTGAAATAGTGCACAGAGTCTGAATAATCTGCCAGACTTAACACATCCTGCTTCAGAAGTCCAGGTGTGAAACTTTACTATAAGGAACAAAATGAAATGCAAAGATACTTCTTAATAGTTCAACTAGTGCGTCATCAACACTCCACAAATAAAGCTGTCAAACTACACGTAGCCCCATCAGTGTAACTGGTACACCAGCTGGAAAAAGTCTGGAAGGATAGGTTTAGGAAAATAGGATTTCTATCAACTGTCCCAATTAGGGCTAGATCACAATATGGAATGATTTTTCTTCATTAATAGAGTGAGCAGTTAGAGTAGGTCATTAGCTGTAGAGTTGTGGAAGAAATCCTGGGCCTCCACAGGGTGGAACACACCTATACTAAGAACATCTTAAGCAGATGGAGCAACTAGCATTCAGGCATTGATCTGGAGTAGATAAGCAAAGCAATTCAGGGAGAAAAACAGATCCCATCTCATGGGAGGATGCCGTTCCAAGAGCAGAAGGTTCCAAGTTCTCTCCTCTGTAGACACTGCAAAGCTTTTCTGGCAGCTTACCCTTCCCGCAGGCTGTGCCAGGTTCAACCACTTATCACAAGCTGGAGGGAGATGTTTCCCCACATTTATATTTGGCATGAGCATTTTCAACACAAAATGATGGAGCTATTGCAGAGGTAGTGCTTATGAGAGCAACATCCTCCCAGATGGCCTCATTAAAGATGGAAAGGATGCGCTTGTCTAGCTGACTTGAAATTGCCAAGTCTGCAGAGCTAAAGATCAAGGTCTGAAAAGAAAAGGTCATGTTGCATCATAAAGTGCTGCACTCCCTGGGACAACAGACAGTCTTAATCCAGCATCACTCAAATCAACAAGAGTTTTTGCAATGACTTGAACAGCAGCAAGATCAAACTTTGAGGACACAGTCTAAAGCCAGGGAAGATAATAGGAATCTTTCTAATCACTGGAATGGGCTTTACATCAGTCCCTAAATGACTAAGTCATGGATCTAAGCCTGGAGAAAACAATTCTTAAGAGAATAAAAGCCTGGTGTTCCTGGTAGATGATTTTACATTAGTTAAATTTACAGTTCCTAGATTTGCAAACACTGATATCTTCCATAAAGATTTTGAAAGCAATTGAGAGAGTCAGGTGCAGCATCAACTTGCACAAACACTTGTTTCCAAGGGTTTTAGAGACACCAAAATCACTTAGGCCATTGCCTGCAAGAGAGATGCATTGACCTGTCCTGCCTGGTATGTGCTGCATTTACCAGCTCAAAAACTGCCATCAGCTGGCAGCAGAACTTGATACTAAACCACGTGATGTTGGACAGTAGGATTAATATTAATGAACTGCTAAGCAACAGACAGACAGAAGCTGAGCTCCCGTAACAATGTGAGCACTGGCCATGAGAAACTGTGGCATGTAGCTTTGCTTCAGGACAGTTGAAAAGAATGAATAACGTAAAATTCAACCACCACTTTCCAGTCTCGCAGTGAAAGCAGCTGGCTTCCATGCGGGCGAACCAGGTACCTCTCGCTGCTGCGTCAGCTTTGAGAGATCGATCCCGAGCAGCTGCCCGTGCTAAGCAATTACATAAATCTTTGCTGTTTAGTGATAAGGCTGTGGGAATTTTTGCCAAAATCCAAAAAGCATCCAGACAACTCCTCCTCCTGCTCTACTTGCTTCTCTCTGCTGCATGAAAAGCATGATCCATTGGTATGTGATAAGGGTTTAGTTTCCAACCAGTTAAAAATTGCCAGTTGAAAATTAAAGCCAGAAAAATCCAAGGAAAAAATGAAAAAAAAAAAATTTTTGATAGAGATGATGGTTATCCATTGAAATATCTGTACCCACAGACTTGCAATACCCCTCCCTGTGTGATGAGAGGGGTCTTTGATAAAGTTTACACAACATTCACTGACCATGGACTCAGATTCACAGAAGTGTGTTTCAGGCTTGAAGTTGATCTTCCAACTAGGGCTTGATTTCAGCCCTCAGCTGTTTCATCTTGTGGTAAAATGCCTGATCCACTAAATTCAGTCTAATATTTTCTTGGCCAAAGATACCCTAAGCCCACAGTCTGTACCCAGGTGGCTGACAGTTCATCTCTTAGGGGCTATGATGATGCCAGTTTCACATGTCACTAAACCAGTATGTTCCACTAACTCTCTCTGAAAGAAGGTTTAGAGTTTCATTTTGTCTTTTTTATTTCTGTGAGTTTATTGGGAGTATCTTAAAAAATAGGATATTCATCAGAATATCCTGCGTTATTCATAAGCTTCTTCAAAACTATAGATGTCTGTTGTCAAAGGAAATTTTTTACTCAGCTGAACTTTATGAATAGCAACTTGTTTGTGCACTTGCATAGAAATCTCTCTGCACTGAGGCAGATGCAACATGACTAATAGGTTCATCATGACTAATAAGTTCATCCCAGTTACAGCACATCAGTCAAATCAAGTTTTGCTTTTCACCAGACATGACACATCATGATGTGTAAGCCTGGGAATTTTGAAAGATAATATTAGTGATAGACTGCACCCTGATGCAACATTTCAAAATACAATTTTAACCATCTCCAGTGTAAACATGTGAAATTTCTGCTGGGAAGCCTTGGGCCAGGTTCTCTGCTAACTCCACTAAATAAGCATCAGGTGTTGGAAAGGGTACTGATCTGCAGTGTCCATATCGTCTTGTTATGCAGGGGACATATTTAGAAGGTTGGTCAGACAGGTTGGTTTCCAAGATTATTGGGATTAAGGTTTGAGATGGAATCATGCCTTAGGTAAAATGCTTACAAAGAACAATCCTTCAATAGCTTTTAACTAGGATTAAGAGAAGAATAAAACAGGAAAGAGAAAAAATAAGCACTCAGCAAGAGGGTTAGCAGTGTGGCTCTGGAGCAAATGGGTTCCTTAATAATTATCGCAGCAACACAGGCCGGTGAGTACTTAGGGTGAAATACACAGCAGATACACATCTGATATTGTGAGACAGATGCAGCTCACTAGCTGAAGTTTACAGTAATACTTCAACTCTTGCTGTAGAAAGGGTGTTTTGAAGAAAAGGTTTTTTAGAACAAGAACCAAGAGCCTGTTAGTTATGAAAACAAGAACTGGTAACTTCCCACTATAACCACCGTACTATTCTTTCACTTCTCTCATCACTTACCCTAAATTCTGTCATTCCAGGTATCACCTGGAAAAACAGTATCACCTTTTCTTTAAACCTCACAGCCCAAGCAGTGTGAATATGTTCTCATCTTTGGCTTTCAATATATGAAGTCCTGCAAAGAAGCTGCAGAGTGGAGATCTCAAGCTTTATCATAAGAGCATCAATGTCTCTTAGACAGCTTTGAGATTCTCAGGTTTAGTGTGGAAACCTCAGGTCTTTGGCATTTCTAGCAAGGTACTAAACCACAGACTGTAGTGCTTTGATTGCCACCGGTATACAGTCCCTGGTTTGCTGCTAATTAATACCTAGAAGTGTCAGGGAAGATCACTCTAGCTTGGATTTCCATTAAATTTGCAGAGTGAGAAGTACATATGGTGATGGGAACATTTTCTTCTGACATTTGCAAATTTAATTGGTGATATGTTGGTCACACTGACAGCCGATTTGGTTTTGAAATACTTTCTTCCTTATTTCTGCTGCCTGATGCTGTAAGCTAGCTGGCATAGAGAGAAGTTAATGGTGAAAGACTCTCCTAAGCTGCAGTTAGTATGACATAATGAGGACATAAATTAACTAAGGGCAAAAGTTTATGATTAACTATGAAAATCAGTGTCTCTCAGTGGCACATAACAGCGGAGGGAAAACGATCTTCCAGACCATTATATCACAACAAGATCATAATCTCACAGTAATTTTTCAAGTGTCCTCACAGAGGAAATGTAAGATTTTCAATAGAGGTTTTCTTTTGGATGTTACTGCATTCATAATACCAGAGAAGGACATCACTTTTTCATGCAGCTCCCTCTAGATGTGACTCTGCCTTCAAAACCTATATAGATGAGCTGAAGAGATGTTACTTACTTTTGACTGGAACTGTTAGCTGATGTTACTGCAGAGTCTGGAGAAGAATATGTACTCTATTCTTATATTTACCAAATGAAGTAGAAAAATTAGCTACTAATCCATATATTTATAAACTATTTCACTATCTTAGAAAGTGGGGAGAGGAAGATCTTGATAGGAAGAAGAGATTTATGGATAACTATGTTTCAATTGAGATAAGATTTTGTAACATAATGAGGTAGCGGAAAAGACAATTCTGTTGAGGGCTGCTATCCTTCAGCAGAAACCTCATGGTCATAGAATAGAGGGGGAAAAAAAGGCTGTATATAGGTTTGATTTGGCCTCACCTGGATGACAGGCCAATCCTCAACTGGTGGAGGCTTGCAGACCTTCAAGATCCAGCCCCTTGTATCCATTCTGGGTAACTAATGATGAGCAAGATAGTGACAAAGTAGAGGATGTTCAACAGAAAGCAACAAAAGTATTACAAGGTGAGAGAAATTGAATTGTAGGGAGAGATTACAACAAAAGCTAAATATTGCTCTAGGCCAGATCTGTGCCTAGTACAAGCCATTACACTTATGGAGTTGCATTGATTTATATCAGAGGATTTAGCTTGCATAGAACATTTTATTCCTTGGATAGCTACATTGAAGTCAAAGGCAATGTTTTGCTTCTTATCAGATCAGGGTCTTAAGAGATTATCGACAGGAGGGAGACAATTTGGTTTTCATAGTATAGTCAATAGCAGAGATTTCTGGGAGAAATGAAGATGAAAAAAATCACACAAAGTGTCGGTTAAGCCTTTTCTCTCTCTGGCCTTATTCTTAGAGTACAACGATTCAGTGCAGTGGTAGAAAGTTGCCAAAACCCCTCAGGAATGACAAAAGCAAGAAAGGCAAGATCAGAAGAGAAAAGAATACCAAAGTGAGAAATAAAATAAGGTCTGCAGCATTCACACAAAGGATTCATAATGAGTTAAAAATGACTGCATGCAGGTTTTCATAGTCCCCACCCCAGCCTTTAACAGATTGTTTGTTATGGAGCTGGCAGGTCAATAGACTGTATAGAATAATAACTTATCTCTATAGCCTTTCCAATCTACCGATGAGCTTCTAATCAAATACTTTTCACACTTGCAGTGCCTATCAGTCATTTTGGAGCTCATCTGGAACACTGTACAGAACAGTTTAAAAATGCAAGTGTACCATAATGTGCCTTTGCAGAAGATACCTCAGTTACTCTGAAAAAAGGTCCACCATGAAGGAGACAAGTGTACCTCAACATCCAAATAGCCCAGACAAGCAGTAACTGCCAGAAAAATGCATAAAATTCCACTTACAGCTGCTGCCAAAAAATAAAATAAATAAAAGTAGACTTACTTCACCCATTAAATCTATCAGCCGCTAGGAGATCCATTAGAAAACCCTGATTTCAACACCCCAAGGGCCCCACTCCCCAGTATACTATGTGCAGTAGCCAGAATTGGCCTGCCCACCACATGAAAACATGCAGAGGTGCCTGCCCTTAGTTGTGCTGCAGAAACCTAGGAGCTCACAGTTCCCGTTCCCTTCTCCTTCCTGAACTCTGGCCAAATGGCTTGTGTGCACCGATGCTGTGTCTTTTCTAAACACTTCATCAGAGGGGGAGATTGCCGCAACCATGCCACTCCTCCCTCTGCACTCATGTCCAAGCCCTGAGAGCCGACAGCTCGGACGCAAGGTGTCAGACCTGGCGATGGGAGTCGTGCTGGCAGCCCACTCCAGGCAGTTTGGCTCAGAGGGGAGGAAAGTGCACTCGGTTTCTAGCCCTTTTACAGGAATCCGGAGGGCTCCAGCCCTCAGGAGACATGAACGTCAGCCTGCAGATAGGATTACCCATGAAAAGTGTCCCCCACCGCCTGTGGGAACTTGTGCAGGACTCACTGTGAACATAACTTTCCATCACTCCAGGACATTTTGGGGCAGGATAATCCAAAATGAACTGATGCAGGCTCCCAAGATGCCAGAGGCTGTTGCAGTGAGGCAAGTCCCCAGGCTGTACTATTCTGATGGACAGCTCCAGGCACCCTGTGCCACCAGCTGCTGAACCTTCCCAAACCTACACCAGGTCCTAGTCCTCAGTTCATGGAGCACACCATCTCTCTATGCCCATGGCCTCCTACTCCTTCTTAAAGAGGCACTGCACGACCTAGGGAAAATTTTTACTAATGTGCCTCTTAACGCTATTCAGTATGTTCCATAAAAAAATGGTTGGATCCCGGTTCCCATCATATTTTTACTAGATATATAGAGATAGGCATGTCAATCAAAGCAGTATTTCCCAAGGTACAAGGAAATCAAACCAGCAATTATTTTCTCATTTCATTCTTAACCACCAAGCTGCTGTTTTACCTCCAGATAACGATAAATATGGTTCCAACACCAGAGGTCCACATGCTCCTGCTGCACTCCCTAAGCATCAAGCACAAATAAGTTGTTAATATATGAACTGTCATGTAAAAAGCCACAATTATGCATGATTCACCCCTACAAGCTATGTAAATCTCCGGTGTGTACATATGATAACAAGTGAGTGTTACTTGATGGGAAAACACAGGTGCCAAGAAGTAGGGCTGGCTGCACTGTGGATGTCAGATATAGCATCAGTGTTAACACCTACACTAAACCTTAGCTTCAGGTAGATGCACTTCCAAATGCTTATCAAGCATCCTCTATAATTTCAGTCTGTCAAAATGCTGGAGGTGAGCCAGACCAGATACCGATTGCATGGTATCATTTAGTCAGCATGTATGAGAGCAGAGAAAACTGGTGACTTCTCCCACAGATCAAAGCACAGGCCATGTCCAGCCTCTCTGCTTTTGATTTAGTATGATCAAGATTTGGACCTGTGCCTGTTTGTGTCATAGCAGTCACCAACTTGTGGTCACAACCCATGAGGAAACTGGGCTGCTCACACATGGACCTCCAGACTCCTGATCCCACCAGAAACAGACATTAGCAGGAAACTTTGAAAACTGAGCACATAACAGTATGTCTTAGCCAACATATTGGCTGATAGAACTGTTTATAAACCTTTGGGTTGCTACTTTATCCACAGAGGGCATCTGTATGCTTATCGGGTAATGGTACAGTTTGGGAGATGATTATTCTTTCTTTACAGTTCTGTTCTTCGAGCAAAAGCAGGCCATTAACTAGCTCAGTCCATAATCCTGAAAAAAATTCATTTTAGTTCATTTAAGCATGACTGTGGAACTCTGCGAAATGAAGAGTGCAGGGATTTGTCACATGCAGACCTTTGCAAAGCTGCATCATTGCACACCAACACATTGCTCACAGGGAGCAAAACCAGAGCACGGAAAGTTTTCCAATCACAAGCCCTTATCTCCCATTCTGGGGCCCTTCAGCTCCCATTCTGACATATAATTTAGTAGGAATTTTATGAAACTCTAGGCAATCCAAAAAAATTTTCTAGCATACAAATAGGCCATTATACCTGTTAGTGTTTTCCTCTACCCATTTTCATCTTCAGCAGAAACTGGCATCAGACTAATCTTGGCGACGGACTGTCATGCTCTCTTCGGCTAAATAAATGGGGGGGGGGTGTCTTCGCTATCCACTTCTGTTTTTATCAGAAGTGACAAGTCCTCAAGCACATTTTCAACATTAGCCAGCAATCCTGCAGCTACCAGGTTAACACCTCGTGCGGCTTCATTCCCTCATGTGCCTAACCTGCTTTCTTCCTCATTGTGCAAGTGAAAAGCTGTGTAGGAGAGTTTGAATTATGGACAGAGCAGGAATGTAAAATTATATGCTTGACTCCAAACAATAAACGTACAAGTCTATCAGTTGCAGGAGCCAGCCTGACCACTTCAAAAGTAAAATAAAAGGTTACATAAGTGGAGATCTTCATATGAGCTCAAATTTTAACATTTTAGATCCTTAATAAAACATTTATTAAAAACAATGTCCTGTGATATTTGGCTGTAACCTATTAATGTTATAAAATACGGTCTAGACCACCCTGTACTCAAATGCTTGTGAACTGTGTGTGTAACACCTTGAAAATGAGCAAGCTGGTAGGTAACAGAAGCGGTTTCCTTCTTCAGATAAAAATGTAGACGCTTGAAACACAAGCCAGAGCAGTCCAAGGGTCAGAGCAAAAAAACTGCTTTTGCTCACAGGTTTTGAATTCTTCTTCATGCCATTCTGTTAGTTATGGTATTGAATAACAACTTTGGTGTTTTCTTAGCCCCCAATGGACAGTAACACACAAAACCAAGCTCCACACACAATTGGAATAATCTGTCGGTTTGGGAAACAAAGGGCTCCATTGAGTAAATGGTAACATGTGTAAATAGGAATGGGCAAAATGCCACCTGGAGCAGGGGATATATTTTGATAAATATCCTTGATTCTCACTCACACAATGGGAAAAGACCACTTCATTTTTCCTACTCTTTGATGCAACCTTTAATGCTGTAAAGGCTGAAAAAATCATTGATTTCTTTCCTTTAAAAGGAATGAAATGATTCCAGTTTGTACTGCAAATAGGGAAAGTAACTGATGGGCAACATCGTTAAAACACTGATTAGATTGACAATTCTTAGATATAGCAGGAAATTGTATTTAATTATGTTAGATACATCACCTTCATTGTAAGGTGCTTTTGAGTGGGCTTTTTATCTTCTGAAAAATTCAGTTGTCTAAATAATTGAATCTAGACAGGTCAGGTATCTTTAGGCATTTCAGTCCTGTCAATCACTGTCACATGCAGCCACCATAACATGTCATAACGCAGTTAGTTAGATCTTCATTTTTTTCTCTCTCTCTCATTCCACTCTTCTTCAGTTGCATGACCAGGTGTTCGGGGCTCCTGAAGCAGATTTCCCTCCAAGGGTTCCTGATGCACTTCCTTGGCATCTGATTTACAGATGAAAGATGAATATATATGGCCACATGTGCACAAAGGAAGAGTAGATCTTCTGCTTTCTTTCTGCTGTACAAGTTTTTCAGGGCAATAACTTGTTAATCACTCCATTCCCGTTCATATTCCTGAGGTACAGTTATTATATAGAGGAACACACTGTACTTCGCTCTGTACCCTGGGGATCAACGTGTGCATCAAGAAATTATCTCTTCATCTCTGTATTTATAGTGCTTCCACTTCCAGTTTCAGACTTGCTCACAAATTCTTTTAGATATTTATCCCTGTACTGCATGCTAAGTTATTAACAGTATCTCGTATTTACAGATTTTCAGCTAAGGCTCAAAAAAGAATGAGGTTTCAAAACCCCTAGGTGTCTGTGTTGCACTGACTAATTTACTCTTGATAGCACTGAAGAGCTGGATGTAGATGACCTGGCCGAGGTCACACTCAAGTCATTGGTAGAGCAGCTTCTCAGATACTAAAATTTGGAGGAGAGGACTGTCTGTCCTTCTGTACTATGTGCATGGCAGTCTAATAAAATGGGCTGCTCCTTCTCAAAACAGGCTCCGGGCATCCCTCAAGGGTTAGCACACAGATGCTGCACAGTTATTCCTGCACAGTCCCTTAAATATTGTCTGTCTGAAGGAGCTTTTCTCAGCTGGTTTGGGAACAGCTGAAGCAAGACAGCTGTGTTTGGCCTGCAGCTCCCACTTATGCCCACGGCGAATGTACTCGGGGAAACTCTTCTGCAGAAAGCAAGTGGGAGAGAGGTAGCACTTGTCTCTTGGTGACAGAAGAAATACTAGGAAGACCATCACAACACATGGCTGGCTCTGCAATGACCTGGTTACCAACAACAACCAGACTCTCCTAGAAGCAGCACCTCTCAAGCAGGGAATCCTACTACACAGTCCCAAGGTAGGAAGCAAGGGACATTTATTTCGGAGCCTACGGCCCCCAGGGAGCATGAAGCCAGCACCAGAGAGCAGTATGGCATCATCTCCAAAAGAGAAACAGCTGTTGGGAACGTAGCTGGTAACTAAGCCAAGTGGGCCAGACAAAAAGAGATCCAAAAGATGTCCAAGGTCCTGACCTCCTTTCTTAACTGGGGGAGATGTTTTTCTTTCTGGTTTTCATAGCAGGGTGGGAGCATGGTAGAAAACTTGCTGAGGTTATTGCCTGTTCCTTGCCTGTTTTTCCTCTCAAGCCTAGATTAATGTTTTTGTTTGCAGGGATTGGTAACAAGCTGAGGTTTTCATCTTAGTAGGTCTGCTAATAGTACAGGACGTTCCCCTGGATTTGTGATTTGAATGCAGGGTTTTCTTTAGAGAGTGAGGAATTTTTTTATTAGAATCAGCCAGCCTACAGAACTGAACTGTATCTAAAAATAGAGGGAGTTGCTTTTTTTAGATGTTAAAAATAGAGATGTATAGAAATGGTCATGTATAGACTGCTTTTTACAAGAAGGCAGAGGTGCTCTGAATGGAAACATTTGCTATCTGCCATCTAGCCAAGAAATGTAGCATTTCCCAACACCATGAGCTGCTTCTTAAGAGGAACAAAGAAGATTTTAGAAACCCTGGTTCAGCTGAAAATTGAACACGTAACATACTGAAATACACACATCTGCGAAATTGTCACAATTCCCAGAGAAAGAGTTGAGAGACATTTGGTTTGGTGAAGCCTAAGTACATTCAACTCTTCAAAGGTTGGGTGGTGCAGTGGGAAGGATGGAGCAGGACTGTGCAATGTGTTACTACTGAGCCCTTCCCATTCCCCTGCCTTTGCAACCTGCCTCAGCCTTGCTCTGAAGCAATGTGAAAAGTGCTGTTGGATTCCTTCAGGCCTCACTGAAAAAATTACAGTCTCCTTTCTCCCTCGCCAGAATTCCCCCGTGTCTATCCACATCACCCAGGCTGAGCACAAAGCAGAAAATGCGCAGGCCTCCATGGGGAGAAACATTCCCAGAGAAACTTTCAAAAGCAAACAGAACTCACCTCCGTTTAGAAAGCTGCAACCTCTGCTAACTCTCGTCTTTTTGGGAGACCTGGCAGGGTGAGGATCACATAAAGACAGATGGATT
Source organism: Rhea pennata (assembly GCF_028389875.1). Taxonomy (NCBI): domain Eukaryota; kingdom Metazoa; phylum Chordata; class Aves; order Rheiformes; family Rheidae; genus Rhea; species Rhea pennata. The sequence continues at coordinate 12,886,297 of NC_084677.1, forward strand.
TTGTTTGCCGTACTCCTCTTATTCCATGTTCTTCACAGTTAATTTGTGGTCATATTAATCTGCCCTATTACAGCTGAGATGTTCAAAGCTGTTAAAGTGATTTGGATACAAAGTTACCAATAACTGGAATTGGAATTTGGCATCTAGACCTGTTAAAAGGGGAAAAATCTCAGGCTAGAGGTCTATACACCATTTGAAATCTCCTGCATTTAAAGTTCCATTATTTATTAATAGGTTGTTTCAAATGCAAAAAAAATCATGATTTAAAAGGATATTTGCACTAACTAATTGCCCCATAAAGACCCAAAGCAGATTTCACAGGGCATGGCTCATACGAGAAGAAACACCGTAATATGCTACTCCAACCCATCTAAATGAGTAACTGCTGCTTTTTTTTTTTTTTTTTTTTTTTTTCCTGAGCATTATAAATGGTTCACCAAGTTCTTAAGATACATTAACCATCACCACCCCAACCTCCCACCACTGCATAAATCCCACCCTGGAGAACCAGCTGTGTCTCGAAAATCTCAGGTCAAGCGTTCATGACATTTTATGAGATGTCAGTACCATGTGTGTCAAATTCAGTCCTCGATTACCTCCAGTTTAGAGACACTCATATTTCCATCAAAGGATCTGATACTCCTTGATTTAATGGCTGGGGCGGTTAAGTTTTTATTGCTGTATAGATGTCCTTTCAGCTACAGTTATGTGGAGCAGTCTCTTCAATCCTTTCTGATACCAGGGGAAGAAAGTGGCCAACAGTCGCTTAATATCAGTGGCCTTGTGGAGCTCAGCAGGCTGTTTGACCTTCTGGTCCATGAGGACTAAGATGCAGAATAAGAGCTTCCCTCCACAAAGAGCAGAAAAGAAGTTTAAAATATGCCTGGGGATTTATAAGACAGGGAGTCTTTCCATCTGGCTTGATTCTCTTTCCTTTGCAAGACTACCCTCTTTAGTCTGTGTCAAGATGCACAAACAGGAAAAAAAAAAAAAAAAAAAAAAGTAGACTAGATCCCACAGTACTGGGATCTAGGACATAACCAACATCAATTATGCAGAAAAAAGACTTGGATCCAGACTTCTGAGGTGTAATTCGGCCCAGATCTAAGGATTTGAATTGAACAACTGTAGGTGGATTTGCTTGAGCAGGAGGGACAGTTTCTTGGGTTCCTACTCCCTTGACCGGTTACCAGGGGGGGTTTAGTAGCCCCATTAAAACATATGGCTCCACAAGTGCTGGTGGTGTCGATGCCACCTGGAGTTGAGGAGGGCATTCCAGCTATTTTGAAGGGAATGGTAAAACTCCTTGTGATTTCCAGCTAACATTTAGTTCATTGCAACGGTTTTACATAGCGGCACTATATATTTCAAGCCTCATCTATATTCCAGAAGCACAGCTGAGGTTACCTAGTATTTTACACGACTACAGACAGATTTGGCAGAGAAGTGGGATCTACTTGGTGTTCCCTTTGAAACAGCAGTGGTGCTCTGGAACACTACATCTGTGGAGAAAGGTGTTCCCCATCACAGACAGCAGCTCTATACTGAATATCCCTCTTAGCTCTGAAACCATAAACTGAAGGGATTTTCCTGGCCACTGAATTACAGCAGCTCCTGAGTAGACAAAGAATAAAGTGCAATCAGAGAAGATGTGGAAAGATGTGAATTCTGAAGCTGAGTCCTGTGACACAAAGTGTTTTCCCCTGGAAACCTGGAAGCTGAAGGAGAAGCTTCCCTTTATCCCTTGAACAGTGCCTTTGTGTCTACCATGTGCCTAATTAACTGTAAGCAAACCATTCATGCCAAACTCAAAGCTGCCTCATGCACGCGACCACATTAGAGGATTTGCAGGCTGTGGAAAGACCAGAGATGATTTAGGCATCAATTATGGAAGGGAAACTTCTTCAGTATAAACAAACTTACTGGTTCACCACACCACTGTACACAGAAACCTCTAAATAAAATAATTGATTATTCAGAGGCAGAATTCTTGCAGTTTATCTCAAGGACATAAACTCTTTCTGAGTACGTGCAGGCACATGAGCATGAACACACAGTCAGTGAAACCCCCAAACCTCAACCAAACCAAGACCATACGCTAATCTATTGATAGACTAGTCTTTCTTGAAAGGCTCTTATCCAAGGAAGTAATTTACCCAGGTTCCCTCTGAAGACTTCTTCCATATTTGCAACCCCAGTTATTCAAAAAAAAAAAAAAAAAAAAAAAAAAAAATCTGGAACTTTCATGAGGTGCAAAATTGGAATTCTCCCCTGAATGCAACTATTCTGCTTATTTTTTAAACTTCACAGTACATCCATTCACACACATACACCACCTGAAAGTTCAAATCCTTCTTAAAAATAATTTATTAAGTGGCATCCTTTTTCTCTGAGTGCATTTGCACACACGGACAGGCACATGCATGCATATATAAAAATGTAACTTTGAAGGTGACCTATTTTCCAGCTGCAAAATCCTGTCACTATCAGAGGTTTTGCCAGCTAGGAAAGGGCATGAACCAGAGAGGTGCAGAGCAAACGGCAGTGTCTGCGTTAATTCACAGGCTCAGCATGCCAGGTCCACAGGTGTTCAAACTACCCAGGAACCCTTTGGCCCATCGTTATGGAAAACACGATTTTAGAGATTGAAATCAGCAGATGTGGAAAGGTGTTTAAGCAAGCAGCTACTGCAGGACAAAGCAAAAAATCGGGGCTTCCTTTAAGTTCCTTTCTCTTTTTTTTTTTTTCTTTTTTCCTTTTTTTTCACAGCACCTGCGATATTGCTTTTGTGACATACCTGGGAACTGCCGGCAGTGGAGGCATTTACAAGCTAGAAAATTTCCAAACTTCTCGTAGGAAATATTTGCAGTCACATTTCTGGCAGAAAAGAAACTGCAGGAGGGAAAGGAACCCAGAAATCAGGTTTTGAGGCTGATCTGATTCTCCAGATAGTGAGTCGGTGAATGGACCAGGATGGAGAACGTTTTAGACATGCCACTTGGCCAAGTCTGCCACAGCACCATACCCACCTACCAAGGAGGGCAGAGGAGAACGGGCAAGGGACGTTGCTCCCTTCCAAAGTCCTGCCTGAAGTTTGCACACCAAATGGATGGGGTAGCAGCAGTTGCCAAAAGCATTATTTCCATCAGATTTTCATTCTGGATTGGCTTTAGGGGGAAGCAAATTTCCTTGTTTTTGTCCTCGTTAGATTACCAAAAATACCATTGTGGCTGTGTCTTCACAAACAACCGAAATAGCAAACAACCCAAGCCAGCCGGGAGGCTCCCGAGGGCTAACGTAGCCCCGCGCATGCCATATTCCCAGCCACCTTCCAGCACAGGCGGCTAAAAATAAAGCAAGTAGCTCTCCCAAGCTGGGAGCCACAGCCACCGTGCAGAACTATGTGCAGACACCTCTTTCTGCTTCTACAAGTCTGTTGGTATCATGTACAGAGAGAAACATCATTTTAAATACCTTTCTGAATATACAGAGGCATCTAAAAGAATTTATTTTCTCTCTCTGATCCTCCAGTTCCTATTCACTGCTGGAATATACACTCAGAAGTATAGGATCAAGGTGCATAAAACTACCTCACTGTCTCTGGACTCAAAATCCAATTTCTAAATGAACGTAAGACCAGACTATCAAAGATATTTAGGTACCTGAAGATGTAGATAAGAATATTCCCAAGCATTGAGACAAGCTCAGGTCCTAGAATCCACTGATTTAATGTGACTTCAGGCTCCTGAATCACCTTTGAGAATTGGAAGTCTATCTCTACATTATTTAGACATTGCAAAAAAATGCCCATATATTTTTACTCAGATTTTCTACTTTGCAGGGAATTATTATTTTCTTTCTTCTAAATATACATTTATAACTACACACGAGCACACTGTAGGTCTGCACTAATTGGTATTTACAATATAAGCTCTGGTCTTTCTTTCCTTTTTGTCAATGAAAGTAAACATGATCAAAGCCTACCACTATTTAATGATGAAAACATAACCATGTCCCTACAGTCTTAATGTCATTGGAATGAACTTGAGGATAGTTTTACAGTAAAAATAATTAAAACAGGATTTCATAACCAATTAAGCAAAAAGAATATTTATCTTTTCTTTCCTTAGGATTTTATATTTTGTCTAGGAGGAGAAAAAAAGGAATAAATAGATGACCTAGTGGGGAGCAAAATAAATGCATAAAGATTTTATCCAGCACTTCTAAGGATCTTGGAAGTGCTACAACTACACTGTAGTTTCTTTGTTACGGCTCTGTATACATTTATACAAAAGAAAGATGAAAGAGGGGAGAGAGTGGTTGATATGGTTTGTGAGAACTTGGTGGAATTAGATGGCAAGGGGTCAGGTTACAGACAATGTAAGCTAAAATGCATCAAAGGATATGAAGCAAAGGACTAGATCAAAGTCTAAGAAGCCAAGTACAAGAATAAAAGAGTGATAATTGTAGGCAGTGAGAGAAAGCACTGGAATAGAAATGTGATAATGGTATGACCTCATGACTCAGTCTTCTGTTTTTACAAGTCACCAGCTTCCTCCACCGGGCGCTGGGCAGGAGAGGGCTGGAGCATGCGCAGCAAGGCAGGAGGGAGCCGGGAGGGGGACAAGGGAAAAGGATGCTTGGGACAATATATTTTCTGGACTTCGGGGGGAATTTCACACTTTTTCCCATGTGGTTCATTCATGGGCTTTCAGCTGGATGATTGGGCTGCCCTTGTAGGTGCTAGTATAAAACAGGGACTTTGAAGGCGAGCAAGGAGGCTGAAAAGCTGAGAGATGCTGGAGCGAGATGTTGAGGGAGCCCACAGAAAAAAGGGTTTGATTCTGCTCTCCTGCAGCCCAGCAGGATGTAACAGTTGTCAGTGGGAGAGGGGCTGAATTTTAAAGTCAGTTAGGCCCAATTGTAAGGAGATTGTTGGAGAGTAATGCATGTCCCTGTTCTCCAGAAGCAACATCATGGCTGGGAGAGCTGTGAGCAACCAAAGGGTGCCTAAATTAGACTCATCTGTAGCTGGAGGTTTGTTCCAAGGGAGAAATTTGCATTACTACTCTCTTTGATGGGACTCAAACGCATTACGTTGCTTTGACATCAAAGGAGAAACTTTCCCTTTGTAACCAGTGAGGTCCCTTCAGGCCCATGGTTGCACAGCATGGACCATGGGTCCTTGTACACCCAAAATAGATTAGCTGCTTAGATCTCTCTCCCTGGCTTGCTGAACCAGTTCTGTGGAATTTTCTAGGCTCTCAGCATACCACAGTAGAAATCGATGGCATCACCTCTGCTGCCTGCATTGTGGCCAGGGTTTGTTCCATGATCCCTGAAGGGACACATTTGCTCATTCACATAGCTTTTAGTTTAGGACTTAGTAATAGCCAGCATCATCCCTCACAAGCTGTGCACAGTGACATATTTCCAGCCGTCTTTGAAGGCTGGGGGCCAAGGCTGCACAGGGTAAAAGCTCCTCTTGTGAACTTGTCATTGCACTTTGCTCCATGCTTGATCGATGGAAATGGGTAGCAAGTGAGGATAGTCATCACCTGCATGTCTCCCTCCAAATGACCACAGTGTTGAATTCATGCCAAGACTCTAGCCAGTGCTTCAGCAGCTTAAGGAAACGCAAATAGTTGCTGCCAGGGAGAGAGAGAATAGCAGCTTCTCTGTTGTCACCTTCTGCAGCGCACACACCTCTTTCTGTTTTATCTGGCAAGCAAGGGATGCACTGCTATCTCACCCCTCTCCAGCATTTTCGCTCACAAGCTGCCTTTCCTTCTCTAGGAAAGCCTCAAGACATCTATCTTCTCTTAAGTTGGTGAGCAAATCAAAATAAATGGCTCACCAGACTGTCTGGGCATCATTTCTTCCTTGAGATGTGTGCACCATTTATCCCTTTAATGCAGCCCACTCAGAGTTATTTGGCAAGATATTTATTTATTTATATGACTGATTGAGATCAATCAGCTCAGGACAGTGTTAAGGGACAGTGGAATCTGTTAGAAGGACTTGAATTAGTGGTTTTTGAAGAAGCAACAAATCTTCAGAAAAATCAGTGAAATGTTCTTTCCTTGCTGTGCCACGTGTCCACGTTCAAGACTTTCTTCTTAGAAAAATTAAGCTACTGGGATGTGAAAGAGGAAATCAGACAACTCTTTTACTGCCTCTCTGAACCATCTCTAAGCCTGTGTTGTCAACTTATCCCGTCTTTACACAGAATTTCTTTCCTGATGAGCGTTTAGGCACCTATAGGATTTTCACTGAAATATTTGAACCTTCCTCACATACATGCTTTCTCACAATTATTCTTGAATCCATCTGAACTATCCTTTAGTTTATACCCGAATGGATCAGCTTAGGAGACCTTCCAAAGATCTCTACTTTCTCCATGTTTGATAAAGGAGTATTTCCTCACTGAGTCAGGAGAGTGTGGTTGCCCTGGGCTGGATTCTTGAGGGACATTAAAGATAGGCAATGTGTATCTTGAAGCAGAAGAATGGTGCTTGTTTTCCAAAGACACTTTATTTCTCTGCATATTTCATTTCTTGGACTTCCAGTCTGCAGAAGGTACAAAATCCACTGATGGGTCTACAAACTGTTGTTCTTGAGATCAGACCCCAGTAGATATTTCCTGTGTTTGGGGGTCTCTATGTGTTCTCCTCAGGCGCTGGGGTGACAGAATCATTGCAGGAAAAAATGAGGCATTATGAGGACATGGGAGAGGGTGAGAGAACACCTCTGGCTGGAACACTTTCAGGTTTGGTGTGTTTCTTACAAATTGTGCAGCTTTGTGAGGCAAGAAATTTGGAAACTGAGAAATGGAAACTCCCAGTGTTGCATCTTCTCTGGTTCCCTAGAGGCTTTGGTGCTCAGGTCGATGGGTGAAATTCTGCTGATGCTCCCCAAGAATAGAACATATTCAGAGCCTGTTTTCATTACCTTCTCACCTTGGCACAGCTGTGCGGCAGCAGCAGCAGGCTTTAGCCAATCTGGGGCAGAGCTGCTGACTAGTGGTTGTGGCTGAGTGCCAAGCTTCCCTGCAGACATGCTGACGTTGACATGGGCCAGAGGTAGCTGTGAAGTGTGGCATGCTGTATGTTGCTCTCTGCCTTCTCTAAACTTTCCTGGCCTATGCCAATAAAACATCTCAGGGAACTTTGCTGTGGCAGGCCACAGTTCTGTTGTGTCAAGCCCAGTATGGCTGATGTGAGTCATGGAAGAAGAAAGAATAATTATGTAGGAACTTTTGCCTTTAAACTTGCTTAATCCTGTCAACCATTCAAAATTTAATGTAGAGAAGCTCCAGTCACAAGGTCTAAAATGCCTCCTAAAATCTGAAAGGGGCATTGGCCACAGCTCTGGAAACACTCTGGGATAGCTATGTTAGCATCACCAAAACTCAAGTCCGCCAAAGATCCATCCCATCATATTCCCTTGCTCACTGAGTCAGCTATGGTCCACCTTTGAAGCCTTGGAAGCATGCAAGAGTCTGGAGGAAGCATTCTGAGGGTAGAAGGAAATGAGAAATGCCCAAAGAAAAGAACAGAATAGAACTAAGTTAAAATATTTTTATTTTAGAAGAATTTACTTTGTGAATTTTGACTTTTATAGGTGTGTTAGAAACAGCAAACTTCACTCACTCAAGATTTCATAACCTGTTACTGTGTGTATGTGCCAATTCCCGGTTCTGTAGGGTGTGGAAGTATGAGGGACTAGTGGTTCAGAGATATTTAAAGAAATCTGAAGGGATGCGTGAGAAGCTTGACAGCAAGGTTGCATTTTATTAGGCAACTGCTTGTTTTTATGCACCTGCAGAGGCATTTCACCCAAAACTGATGTCATACAGCGTCTTGTGGTTGTCTACCCCGGAAATGTGGGTAAAAGCAACTTCCCCAAAACCAGTTCCTGTTTTTCTTTTCCATTTTTTCTTTTTTTTTTTAGGGTTCTACAAAACATGTGACTTGCAATGACTCACATCTCAATGAAATGGCAAATTCTGGCAGGAATTTTCCAGATCACTATTAATTTCAGTGTCCCTTTGCTTGGATTTGACTATGTGAGTTACACTCAACAGTGTCAGTTTATCAGTCCCTGGCCATCGGAGATGATAGAGCAGACCAGGGCTACCCAGCAGCTACCCTACCACACAACGGCTGCCCTGCATCTGGCCAGGGGACATAGCACTGCCTCAGGATCAACACTGACACTCCTTGTTACTCACATATCATGCAGGAAACCACTTCTCTCAAACAAGATGAAGCAAGCAATGGTCACAGGTATAAGATCAGGGTCAAAAGGACAAGGAGGCCTTATGTTTTTTCATATAAGAGCCATGGCCTTTCTGAAAACACGGAAGATGAAGACATCCTGTGACCTAAACAATTCTGATGAATTTCCTCACCCGGGAAGTCCCCTTAACGTTTTATTGCATCCTAGGGCTTTGACATGAGTCTGGAAATTTTTCACCCCTTTTTACTCCTTTTTTTTTTTTTTTTTTTTTAACTTTGATGTATTTGGCTTTGTATGAGAAACTGTGTGACATCTTCAGTGCTGGGAAGATGGGCAGTCAGGAATGGGTGTTTGGGGTGGCATGTGAGTGTGAGGCATTTGTAAGATCTTCCAAAAGTGCCAAAGGGAAACATTGGCATATATATGAGTCACTTCAAGTGTTGTCCCTAAAGGGTAGTTACAGACTCATTATTACCTGTAGATTCACTCAGCAAGAGCATCTAAACTCATCAGATAATTTGGCCAAAGTCTTCAATGAAATTTCTGTTGTCAGGGCTGATTTTCTTTTTTTTTCTTTTTTCTTTTTTTATATCAATTCACTGATTTAACTAATTTTATGTTTTGGTATTCCTTTAAGTGCCTTTGTTCCTTTGGATTACTTGACTTCAATTAAAAAGCAGAATTGTGTTTTCCTGACTTCGAATTAGTGTAGTCCTCTCTCAGCACCAAGCCTCTTAAGGTCAGAGCTGCATGCAGTTTCCTCCTAGGCATCTCATCAGTCTCACATATCTTTCAGGCAGGTCTGCAATAAACATTTCATCTAGAAAGACCCACAAAACATCCACTCCCCATTCCTCAAAATATTCTAACCCCTCTTAAAAGAAGGTATTTAGTTCAACAGACAAAAAGCAACAAAAACAATTATCTCCTCTGTGATGCCATTTGATAAGAGATAATTCAAAGTAACAGAGAAAGTTGATAACAAAATCAGAGGACATTTTTTGACTTTTAAACTTACATTCAAACCCAATTGTCCATTATGTTAGAAGACATTATTGTTCCCTTTAATAATGTTAAAGTATAATTTTTGTATTCTTATAGCTATACAACTACTATAGCCCTAGAAGAAAGATCTGAAACCAGCAGAGAGTTCAGATTTTTAACAGCAAAATGAAAGCATTGCTAAAAGATAAATTGGGATAATGAGATGCAGATGAGTACAGACCCTTGGATCTTCAAGTTCTGCTCCTCCATAAAGGATTCACACCTATTAGTAAAGTGCACGACTTTTAAGGAGAGTTGCCCATTTCTGAACAAAATCTAGAAAATCAGTGCTCTGGACAGTTTCTAAAACATACTGTTTAAATGAGGTTGCCCAGTTCTTCCATTGTTCTGAGAGCCTTAACCAGTGTACCATTCTCTGTGTGTGTATTTTAAATAAGATACGCAGCTGGAAAGCTTGGTGGGACCCCCACATTTGCCTATTTGGAAATGAAATGTCCCTTTCTCTTGTCTACACAAAAATATCTGCAAACTGCATTCCCAAGGAGCAGAGCTGCCTCTGGGGCTGAGTCAGCTTTAAGAGCCAGCTGAAACTTCAGTGTATGAAGGCGCCCAACCGCAGTCTGAATTCCGTGAAATTGTTAGCTTGATTTAGAGAGAAATAAAAATGATAATAAAGGCTTTATAAAGTGACTCCTTCATCTGTCCTCAACTATTCCCAGAATCCATCTTTAGAAACTGCCTTGGCCAGGTGTAGTTTCTCTCCACAAGCAGATGATGTTGAGCTGCAGCAAGCGGTGAGCTGCGTGGCTCCTGGCAGGTTGAACGGGAGAGTGCTGCCCAGGCTGGGGACAGTCCTGTGGTCTCCACCTGGCAGAGGCTAGCATGGAAGCTCCCTGCAAAGACTGCAGAGGGGGAATGGTAGCAGACTGCTATCTGCCCCAGGCAACTGCCGATAATAACTTGGGGGCCATGACTCAGAGATTTATAACCTTTCTTTTGCACATTCTTCAAGGCTGATGCATCTCCCATGGTGACACATACACCTTCCTTGGAGATGCTTATTCTTCCCCACCAGGAGCTCAGTTTTCTTTTCATACCTCATAAAGGTCTCTGGATGCTGCCCTTGTTTTGGAGTTTCTCTCTGGCTGGCCACCATCTCTCACTCCCCTTCAGCTAGGGATACTCTCAAAGTGAGGAGACCCTCAACTCCAGTATTATACATTTATAAACAGGTAATCCAGAGCTGCAAACATCCCAGAGAGCCAGTAAGAGTCACTGGAGTTCAGTGGAACATAGCAATTGGAAACTTTGCGGATTGATTCATGCTATTCTTGACCTCTTTTCTCCTTTCTCTCTTGGTTTTGAGGAGATTCACTCCCTTGCAGGGTCATTTATGTTCATATTATAAAGAATGAATCTCTCACACTCAAGTTGCATTGATGCCTGGTTGTGGTAACACTGAATTTGAGATCCTAGCTCAGTCCAAGGTCATGATTTTTATCATTCCGCAAATCCATAGAAAGTACGCATTCCAAAATTGCCTGTGACTATGAGTTAAGTTCAGTATAACTGGCAGCTTCTCTTAGGCAGATCTGCAACAGAACTGACCTCATTGACTGAATGAATCACTTGTCCCCCAGGGGCAGGAATGTTTCTTCCAGGACAGGATTGAAGCTGCTTTTTTATAAAAGCACTATCAGTCCCAAGCAGGGAGCTGGAAGCTGCCTGAGCCACACACCTGGCTTGTAGAGAGTTCCTAGGCCTGCCAGGCATTTACCATTCAAAAATACACATTCTTCCTCGACTTGAGCTGAACTTTGGCAAAGGGTGTAACAGGGATAGAGGTGAGTAAAGGAGGGGAGAGAAGGAAGGATTCAAGGGGTTCAACTGGAAGATATAGTTCAACCCTTGACAGACTCAGTTCTGCCCATTTGGGCTCTACTGCATTTGTGAAATGTGTCAGGACTAGAACCGTCACCCCATACCAGTTTTCCAATGATTAGTTTCAAAAAGCATAATTAGTTTCTCATTAACAAGATTATCCAAGCATCTTCAAGTGGAAGGAGCAAAACGTATCCTGGAGGTAGAAGAATGTGGAAAGAGCAAGTATGGTCCCAAATATAGATAATATTTGTCCTGCCCCAGACAGTTCCGTAGGTGTCACAGAACTGAGCCTGTTCCCACCGGCTTTGTGACAAGGCGAATGCCCTCCTTGCTGTGGAAGTATTCAACCGCCATGTGAGGCCAGAAGTGGTCAAGGAGTGAACAGGACGTTTCAGCTCAGCAACAAGACAAACATTGATGTGAGCACAGCATATTCAAAATTTTGATGGTCAAGGCTATGCTCTAAACTTGCAGCCTAGGGAGTTGTGACTTACTCCCTAAACCTGTTCTGCACACCTCAGACCCAGATGTGGGCGTCCATGTTCATCACCAGATTTTCACTGGAGGTAGGAGAAGGCGAAAAGTGGGGAAAGATGAGAGCACAGGAGGGCTTGATGCATCCCACTGCCTCAGCAAGTTCTCAGCTGCAAGCACATGGAAGATCTAGTCTCATGTTTCTAGCTAGGCATGGGCTTACTTAGATATTTGTGCTTCGATCATGCTGAATCAAAGCATAAATAAGAGTCACCTATTCCTGTGGCTATGGCTAAGATATGTTGCATCCGAGACTTAAATATTTTTGCATGCCTGATCCATACCTCCCATGTGCTAAGAAGCCTCTAAGCTCTTTTCAGCTGATGAGACATGAGCAGGTGGTCCAGTTGTGAACGAAATGTCAGAATCCCTTCCCAGGTACAAAATCTCACTTAGAGAGACAGTCAAGCTATGCTGATAAACGTCAACTAGCCCCAGGCACCACCAACCCCCAAATCTCTGCTTTCAGTGCTAACATTAAGTCTAATTATGTTCATCCTAAATCTGCTTCCAGTCTGTTTTCATTACCTTCATTCACATTACTTTGCTATCGCTTGTCCCTGCTTGCTAGTCTGATCCATGATCTGATCTATTAGCAGATCAGAAGCGATGTATTTATATTCCTTATCAGCTTGCATGTGGCACTTGTGCTTTCCTTGACCTGCAATGTAGCTGGTACACAGATGCTAATTCCTTACAGAGGAAAACAGTTTCATGACTGTGTTCAGAATGTTACCAAAAGCCTGTTCCTCAGTCAACAATGAGAGCTAAAGTCAACAATGAGAACCAACATAATCTCTAATATGCCATTAGTGGGAAGTGTCCATTAGACTGCACAAACAAACAGCATGCACATTGATCAAGGCGTGTAAGTAAGGAACATTTGTCTACTTACTGAAAAAGACTGTGTAGGATTTCCAGGAGTTCTGGTGGCTTCGAGTTCCCCCCAAAACCAAGTTTGTTTTTAAGATGCTCACTCTCCAGCTAGCTGATCTTTCTAACACCAGAAAAAAATAGTGATGTGCTCATCCTTGGGAGACACAACAGCGCTTTCTGCGGAGAAGTGGTCACACATGAAGCTGTGGGATAAGGAAGGTGATTTCTGATTTTCACAGACTGTTACAGCTGCCTATATGCTGGACACGTTACATCAGGGAGTGTAGCATCCCAATGGCCTTGATTTTCTGATGTGCTTAGCATCCATATCTCCCACTGTTTACAGTGGGATGTGCGGTTGCTCTGTGTTTCTGAAAACAACATTTACAATTTAGATAAACATTTTACATCTGCCTGAATACAAACCAGGAATATTCATCTGGGATTTTTGGAAGAGGTCTAGTTATTTGCAACTTCCCTTGCATCCACTGACTGACTGTTGCAGGCTCAGCTCTGAAATCAGCCAAAAGGCCAATTTTATCCCCAGTTTAAGTGCGCTGTTCCCAATGTAACTGCCAAAAGGACATATCTAGTGCAGGAAAATGTATTTACTTCTTTAGAGTGTTGTAAGATTCTGCTGATGATCATAATAAACTTTGAGATCTTGAATGGAAGGTGCTACAGATCTGTAGATCCTTATCTCTAGGCTGATTTTATAGGCGTTTCTACAGTACTTATAAAATAGATAAGGAAAATAGTATTTGGAATTCATTCTCCAATGTATGTGTCATTTCAGTATGCTATCACCCAGCTTGCAAAAGAGGTGTATCTTTAAAGGATACTTAATGAGGTGTTGCTATCCCGGCATAACATACAAGCTTGTTACTGAATTTCTATGTAGTGTACTTAGTAAAACAGTAAAATTCTCAAACGCTTTTTCTTTTATTAAAACCTTTTCTAATATTTGCCATTCATTTACCTCCTTTTAGTTATCTGGTCCTTATTCAACCCTTTTAATAAGTCCAAGGATTATCCAGCCTCTGGGCAACGAGACAGGCTTTCACCAAGTCCTTTGCTTTACAAAATCAGAAAAGGATTACCAGCCTCACTGGAGAAAGCATATTTCAACTGGCAAAGCAGAAGGCAGGAAAGTTCATGAAAAAATAGAGAAGACTCTGTAACTCCCTTCCTTTGCATATATATATATATATATAAAAAAAAAAAAAAAAAACAGTCAAGGCCTTTCTTGATCCATGTATCTGAAAGAAAAAGGAATGGAATTCCTCTCTAGTTTTCTTATTAAATAGTTATTTCTGAAATTTCCACAGAGAGATTGAGTTTCAAAATTCTCTTTTTGAACACACTGTAGTAAGAGGGCATCTTTACAGGAAATCTGTCTTTCCTGGAATAAGCACGGGTCACAACCTTCTCTACAACCAAGGGGATGTTACACTGTCCAGGAGTAATTGAGGAGGAATTATAAGGGGAGCTGCATGATATAGCCACTAGATATGACTTTCAAGTAACCTATTAGTGTGTCAGAAAAAATGTGTTTTTTTCTTCTGCATTTGAACCCTCCCACTGATTAATAATCTTTGAATGTTTGAGCACCAGGTGAAACATCAACTGTATTTTAACTACATTTATGTGTATTTTATTATTTGGGGTATGTGTTACCTATCCATCTAAATTGTGGGTTTTTTTGGTCTCTCCTTTTTATACTTTTCTGTAAAAATTGGAACATGTCCTTCATTAATGCTAGTCAAGTCAATGCTTGTTGGGATAAGGGAGGCAACCGTTTAGGAGAAAGAAGTATTTTAAATTCCTACCTTCTTCAGTCACTTTCCAAATTTCACACAAGCATTCTCCTCCTGCTCTTTTATGGCTTTACATTTGGACAAGAAACGAATGCAAGAAACATGTCTTGGACCCAGTGCTGATTTGTTGTACATTATGATTGACACATGGAGTCCCCCATTCTGTAAAGCTTAACACTTTTCTGGGTTGGACCCTCAGAGGCAGCGAGAGGAGAGTCATTCAGGGTTACTTTTGTGAGAGGATTAATCCCTTAATCAACTGCCTTGCTCAGAAGAAAAATTAGCAGATGCTGTGGAGTTTCAAGTGTCCTTCAAAACACCAGTAAAAATTCTTTATCCTCGTTCAGATCAGATATGCATGTGACGGTCCCTATTCAGGCAGTGTTTGCAGTTTGCATATTTCTGTATAAATGTGTGTCTTACAATTAGCTTGAGGATGTGCTTACAGTTGCTTTTACAAGTCCTCATTCTTGACAGTTTTACGGATGTTTGCACTAAGTAGCTTTTAGTGGCATACTGGTGAAACTAGGCACCTTGTTTTCCTTTCTTAAAGGCCCTTGGTTCTAATACCTACAAAGACTAATCCATTTGCCTCAGCTAATCCAGTCTAAAAGTACTCCAGTGCACTTGAAAGGATGTCCTGTGAGCAAAACATCTCACCTTGAGAATGGGGAAAAACTTGTTTTGGGGGCAGCTTCCCTCTGAAGCAGCAACTCCAATTGGCTAATCTATTTAGCAAAATTAATTAGAGGGCCATGGATTGAGTTTCATGGCAGACTAAAGCCCAGCTTTCTCAAAGAAAGGAATTCATTGTTGAACCCTTGATGATCTAAAGGAGGAGAGGTGCATTCATATGTTTTGGGTAACTCCCTCATCATTACTAAGATAAAATAAGAAGGCTTTAAGGTTTCTTTCACCAGTCACCCCACAAGTTGGCAATTATATAGGATTACTGGTATCCCATAGACCTGAGCTACGAACAGCTTTTTTATTCACTCGTGTAATGCATTTTATGGTAATAACAAAAGAGCCCTTCAGGGTATTTTGTGGTCCATACAGATTTTGAAGGAGGGGGAGCTCTTATTTTTGTTTGTGTTTTCAGTGGGGGCAATAGGCAAAAGCGGGGTTGTTCTGCCAAGAGATTAGCATGAAAGAATGAAATGAAATGTTTCGGTCTTGTTCAGTTCTAGTCTAATCAAGCCTACTCTCAAATTAATGAGCTCTTACCGGGGGAAACATCTCTCGATGCTGGAAGGCAGCAGTAAAGCTATGCACTTCTATTTCAAAAAAATGTAAAGCAATATCCTTTTTGGCTTGAGATAAAACAGTGAAAGAAGCATTTTTCATCTTTTAGGGTTTGATTTAATGCTACACTGACTAGCTGGGTTTGTGTTTATTGGAGGCATTTTTCTAGAGAGCTGAACAAATTGGCAATAATTTGAGGGTTAGTATTCTGGTCTACTTTGGCTTGCGGTGAATGAAAAATGTAGGACAAGGAAGTCTAACACAAGCAGATAAGTTCCAGTTCTTTTCTGAAAAGGAAAGGACTTCCTAAAGCCTCTTCACATCTTATCAATCCTCCATAAGTGCCACCTTCTCTTAGCACTTCCTTGTTCTTTTCCAGAGCTGCACCACATTGTTCCTGCTCACAGTGAAAGTGTTGTTCAGTTCCAGAACCAATGGTACTTCCATGCTGGGGGAAATTTCTCCTTGAAATATATTGTGTACCAGTGGCTCATAAGGCCCGAGAATGAGGAGCTCTTCCCAGGGTTGGGTTAAAACACAGGCATAGGTCTGCAAGTGTCTAAGAGCTCTAGATCCTGGTGCTGTGGATAACACTGCATGGCAGAAGCCTCTGTGTGCCAACAGATTCACTTCACCTGGAGGGATTCCATGCTGCTTTAAGCAAAATGCATGCGTTTTACACAACTACACCTACACACAGTGCTATACTAGCAAAAGTTGATGCTGTCAGATTTCACACTTGCACAGTAGGAAATGGTAATTGAAGTAGCATGTACAATTGTTATTTGCTCCTTTTGTATGCCTATTATAGTGCTTTTATGTATTAATTCAATGCATGCTATTTTTCCCACTTTATTTAACACAAAGGGTGGCTGGGGCTCACTGAACCCATGTGTGGTTTGTATTCCCTTGTAACCTCATCATTTCACAAGTGATTTCAGGTCTTATCTACTGCTCACTGTATACAACCATTGCATTGAACCCAGGTGTGTTCATATATTCTTGAGTTTCCAATTATACTGTTACTGTAGTTTGAGAATACTTCACAGGCATCATCTTTACAACACCTCTGTGAGATAAGGCCTGAAAGGATTAAGCCCAAACTTGTCAACTTTTGTAATGTGAGTCATGTAGGGACTGACTAACTGAATATCCATAACTTCAATAAGACAAAAAAATACAACTCTCTTTGTTCCAGATTTAGGCGAGATCCTTATTTTTTCTCAGACTAGATCTTCCTGTATCTCAGGAGAATTTAGGAAAGGAGGAATTCACCATCAGTGAAGTCTTATGGAAAGTTTGTTCTAAGTTATTTATCTAGTATCACGTTGGAACTCCCTGGCAGACTCCAAAAGGAAGTCCCGGATTCTGGCCTGGGACTCAGCTCCCTCAACCTCATGATCATATGTGCTCTTCACAGAAGTCCCTGCCTCATTTACTGTCTGCATTCCAGTTTCTGGGATGTGTGAGGCAATGGCTGGCTAACAACAGCCTCCTTCAGTACATAACCATGATTCATTTCCTCAATACCATTCTCATACAGTGCTAGAGGCCAAAATGCCAGACGCTACAATTCAGTTCTTTTAATGTTTGCTAATGAAATACCCTTGGATTATTTTTTTAAGAAGAAAAATGAAAAAAAAAAAACAACGCTTCCTGCTGGTGGAAACCTATTGAGCTTCATCTACCCAACCACCAGTGCTGGATGCTCAGAGGAACGAGACATACTTCGGCCATTTGAGCTGAGAGGAACCAATAGCAGTGCATACGCTATGTTTTCTTCTATGAGTGCATCTTGACAGGGGGATGAGGCACATGTGCTGTCAGTCTGCTAGGTGGCAGACAAAAGCGGAGAAACTGGGCTGCTATCCAAAGCTGGAAAGGGATGTAATGGCATGCTGCTAGCCTATTAGCCCATCCAGTCTTAATCCTCTCCTCCTGCTGCATCCCAGCCTGGCTTTTCTTCTCTCTGACACCCATCAGCAGTTTCATTTTGGCCTCTGTGCTGTAGGACTAGTTGAAAGAGAGGGAGAGAAACTCTTTGTTCCATACCCGTACTGAATGGTCTTCATCAACCTGTTGCAAAAGCAAAGTCCTACTGTTGAAGTCTATGGGTAGAAAACTACTGTGATGTCCTCAGGAACTTAACAGTCTGAGGATGTGCCAGCAGCAATACTCAGTGATTTCAAAAGTTTTTCTTTAAAAAGTCATGTCCTACTCCTCAAATGAGCTCCCCAGCTCAATTGCTCCACTCCTAAGCAAAACAGCACTGCAACTTCTGGATGAAAGAGTTGCAGAAAGTGTTTTAAGGTAGCTCAATTTATTTTGTCCTCATGTTTCATCCTTTGGAAAAAATAGAACTATTTTTGCTAGAATATTCCCCAAAATATTAAGGCAGAGGAATATACCCAGCATGGAAAATTATAGTCCAGATCATTACAAGGCCTTGTTACCAATTACCTGTAATTTTGCCAAACAATAACAGAGAGAGACAAGCTGCCGTAGCACTAGCTGCTATGTCAGCTCCATCTAGAATGAATTCCATCTAGAATATTATTTTGCTACCCCACACGTTACCTTTTGCTTGTGCTCAGAAAACAGAACATTTTTCTAGCAAATGGCATCATGACAGGCTACAGTTGTATTTTAAAGACATAGTTTACACCTGTAAGGAGCTGGAAAGATGAAGCTAAACTGGGAAGTTTTTTCCCCAGATGCTATACTCAGTCTGGCTTCCTGGAGAAAAAGGCTAAAAATGACAGCCTGAAAGTTCAAGGTGAGCTGTCTTCATTGTGGGCTACATAGCAGAAAGTGATAACCTGCAAAACACATAGGCACAAACTATATTTTAAGTTTACAAAATGTAAAATGGAGTGCAGCAGCACAGATCCAATGAGAAAAGGCTGGGAACGGGAATTAAATTAGCCAATCTGCAGATCAGCATGAAGGTGCAAACATTTATGAGACGTGATAAATCAAAATCAAAATCTCTTTCATCTAAAAGCCTTGCTAAAATGCAGCAAGTGTTCTTTTCAACTAAAACTTCCCCTTATTTATCTACCTCAACCACATAAGCTTTTAATTAGACCATATGCATAGCTTTATATGCAGCTCCCTGAAACTGGAAAAATCCAAGAAAGCTTTTCCAAAATGAAAGCCATATCAAATTGCCCTTGTTCACAGCATGCCCTTCTCTAGCAAGAGAAGCAAAATTAAGAGTTCAAAGCAGATGACAAATATCAACACACCTGAAATGGCTTAAGGGATTATTATTGTTGTTGTTTTTATTATTATTAAGTCTTACAACGGTCTTACAACAGTCAAATGCATTTCAGCTCAGAGACTCAGAAGTCTAGAAAAGAAATTTTAGCCGGAAGGACTGTCACATCTTTCTCCTTTGCTACCCTCTTTTTGGATGGCATCTGACACATTTTTGTATTTGCTTTCATGACAGACGTGAATCATTCATACACAACAGTGCCACTCAGACTAGCAAAATATCTCTGGCTTAGCTTGTCCCGTAGCCTTTTTATGAGGCTGTCTATCACTCCACATAGTTGGCAATCGTCTGTGGACTACCATGGATCTGTTTCTGATCATATCATCCAATTATATTGCACATAAGAACGCCTAATATGGAGCTATCAGCAGACAAATTTCTTGAGTCTAATAATGCCACATGAAGGATTGTAAACAACTGGAATCTACTCCATTTAAGCAATGCACAATGCCTGTATTGTGTGCCCAAAAACAATAACTGGAATGATTGTTTCTGGATTTTGAAGCCTCTCTGTTGCCAAATCTGAATGGGAAAGCACACATAAAAGGGAATGTTTTACTGCATCCAATGACACCACTTCAAACTGGAGCAGGATTGTAGCAAACAAGCCCTGGTACTTGGAGAAATCAAGTGTCTTGCCCTTGAAAGTCTCCCTGTGAGCCATTTTGGGAGAACAGGGAGGGCTGAGCACAAGCTGTAAACAGAAAAAAATGTTACCCCTTAAAGCTTGATTTTGTTTGCACAATCAAATGAAGGCAAGACCAGTAAATGGTCATCGTATGAATGTCACCTTCCTTTTAGCTACTGCATCTAAGAGGAGGAGAGAGCTGTGGTGCAGGCTGGCAGTCCTGGCTTTGTCCTTTGGTCTGTCTCCCATAGCGCTAGCACTTTCCTGGCCGTAGTATTTTTGCTAGATTAAACATGTAGACTTCTTTTTAAATTTTTTATTCCTGTCCCTGTTCATGCTAAAAATGCAGCAAAGAAAATTGGCACATGAGGGGAAGCAAGAAGTTCAGCACTCTCTGGTGCCAGGTTGCAGAGTTTCATCCTCTCTCTTGTCCAAATTGTTCAGGAGAGCACTGGAGGAAGGAAAAGGGGGTATGTGCTGAAGACACCTGCTGTAAGCTGCTGCTCTTCAGCGCTGAGGACAGAGAAGGATATATAACAGTGCGTCACCCAGATGGTGTTAGTAGAAACTACACACAGTGCAAGCCAGCCAGGATGTTTGGACTCCTCTTTCACCCCATAACTATTACTTGCATGCTGTCCTTTCCCATGGAATTGTTTTTCTCTTTTACAGATGAGGAGAAAAACAAAAGTGTAGGGAGGACCATTCCACATCTACCTACAGGGGAGAACAGGAGGCTGAGGCACCTCAGAGCAATGTGCTCTTCTTCTTGCTCCAGAAGAAGGCCACCTACACTTTACACTTCAAGAATATGAATACTATTCACTAAATGGAGCATGCTAAAACAGGGAGGCATTCACAATCACTGGGTGTAGCGCCTGAGGGACCTGAAAAGAGCCTTTTATTCTGTCCTTTTGAGAACAAAAATGTCTTCAGTTAGCAAAGCTGTTTATTTGGGCCTCTCTTACTTTTCTTTTTCTTTTCTTTTTTTTGTTTTAATGACAACAGGATGACAGTCTTCGGTCACATCAGCTTGCAAGCTAATCTACATCTCCCATTCATAAATACTTCCTGTTTCAACTTAGTTTGTGCAATCTCAGCTCTGAAATCAAGCACTGTAACAACTTTCTCCAAACAGTCTCTTGCCAACCCTTTATGAACATGTTCCATTCCCGCTCCCCCTAAGAGATCACTCTAGCCATCTCCCCAAGAGAAATAAGCCTTAGCTTCTTATCCTGGCCAGTGCCTATTACTTCTTGCTAGTGTATGAACCTTTGGAACTCCACACTGCTGTTGTCACTCAAGTTTTCCCTATGTGGAAGGCGGCTGCTGGCTTGTAGCAAGATCTCAGAGGGAGCATCAGCTGAAGTCTTTCACTATATTCGCCCCAAACTGGCAGAAGACTCTCCCTAGGAAAATTCAGCCAATAACTTCAGAGAGATCGTGAGCAAAGGTGTGGTACCTGGTCTGTCCTCAGGACCTGTGCGCTGACCCAGCTGTGGTGCTCTAGAAGTCCCCTGTTCCCACCAAAGTTCACCTGGGTATCGCTTGTGGCCCACTGTTCCTTACTTGTTATATACTGTAGAGCAAGCTCTTGCAATGAAACGTGAACAAAAACATCCTTAATTGTGGTTAGGAATCACTTTCGACCCCAGGAGGAAGTGTAACGCCTTCAATATGCATTTTTACCTTTATAAAATTTAGAGAATCTTATGGAGCTATTCCTATTGCTTATACACACAATCTCCATAGAGAAAAAAATTAACAGAAAATATGCTGAAGCGGACAAAAGGAAATGGGCTCATCTATTCTCTAAATTTTCGGCCACCAAATCTTGAATCTACTGGAAAGGAAGGGTTTCTATTAAATAAGAATTGCAATATTTGAATAAAATAAAGCAAAGTGGGTTGGATCCCAAAAGATTGCACAACTTTGAGAAATAAATGGGTTGCTTGATAAATCAAAGCATTGCTCTTTTTGAGGTAGATCATTCACGTTGGATAATTTTGCTCCTGAACAAAATGCAACAGGGAATAGAAATTCCATTGCATGGAGATTTGTGGATTTCAGCAATTATGTTATTCCCATTGACAGTAAAATTCATTTTCTTTCAAACGAAAAAATTTTGACCTCTTAGAAATTAAATGTTATGTTTCACTCATGACTGTTTCTAATCTAATGTAAAGCATAATGTAGTACTGACTTTTAAAAACAAATGACAAAATTTCAAAATAAAATAAAACATATCTCTTTTTTTTTCTAAGCACAGAGCTAATCTTGGCTCTTTTACCTTTATTGGAACTTTTTCACCATTTCTTTTTAATGAAATTTCCCCAAAAGCAACATGAGCTCACAAACTATTTTATTATTATTATTATTATTATAGTGCTACTGCATTTTACTGATGAAAAAAAAACTTCTCCATCAAAGCTTTTTTCGCAATGAATACTGTTCCTGAGTCAAGTAGGAGTGTGTCTGAAAACCTTTCAGATGGAAGATTTATTATGTATCATTGGGGAAAAAGAAGCTATCCGGGCCAAAGCTCTTTTGCACAAATAGACTTAGCTCTAGCCAGTGAAAATGAGGCCTCTTTAACATAGTCTGGGCTCAGAAAAAGAGAGGCACCCAACAAACAGGAGGAAAAATCTTAATGTATGTATGTACATGTGCACTCATGTATGTGTATGAACGCAGCCACTCTGTTCTATTCCTGGCACTTGAGAAAAGCTCTTTGGATTATCATTTTTTTAAATATATACATTCAATGTGATGGCCTATAGCCATATGATTTTCAGGTGTTTTTATTGGCTTCCACTTCTTTAATGTTATTTTTAAAACTGCATTTCTTTTTATCTTATGAGAGAGAATTTTAAAATCCTATGACCAGATATATCAACTCAATTTTGATACTAATGAGCAAGACAGTATTTGCCAAGAAAATCAGCATGTGGCTTGCCTGTCACTAAAAGCTTCCCCACGGGCCTGTTATGGAGTGTTAAAATAATACTCACCTTATGGAAGCATGACAATTTGTGGGTTACAGAAGCACCCAAACCAGCAAAAGAGTCAAGGAAGTTGTGGTATAAATAAACGAGCAGTTTCTCGAGTACAATTAATTATCCTCACGACTGCAACTTTTATTTTGGGGAAGATGGTAAACAGAAAGATGCCTGTGTTGCCAAACATCTGAAAAACTCACTCGGCCCAAAGGTTGTCTGAGAATCTTAGTCTGATAATATGGCTTTACAGACTAAAACACTGTGATATGTATCAAAACACTGCAAAGGGATGACTGCTCTGCCAAAACGAAAGCCAGCCCTAACAGATGTGAAACACAACAAGCTGGTGTGATTCAGTCTGTTCCTATAAACAAGATGCAATGGAAAGAGGTTGCATAATTAACCCGCTGCCCTAATAAACAGTATTTAATATGCCATCTATTTAAAATTAAATTGCTGTCAAAACCAGGATTTTTATTTCTAGTTTTCATTTGTGTTCAAAGCAAGTAAAGTCCTGTCTGTGGTATTGCCCTAGGCAATGACATTAACTGTTCCAAATGTGGGGTTTTGCGGCCTGATTTACAATGTTATGGAATGACCAACATTATATTGCCGCTTGAGCAGCCTGAATACAGCTGAGAAACATTCAGGACCAATCTGGAGGGGGGGAGAAACGACATCTTATGTCCCTCTGGGCCACCTGGGTCCTGTCAAGCACAGACATAAATTAAAGCAACCTTCACTGGATAGAGGCTTGCCCAGGCCAGGGCTAGGTCAGATCCACTCCTTCAAGTGAACTAAAACTGAATTGTAAAAAGTTGTGGTATTATTATTTGTTTTGTGGTAGCTCCTACGAGTAATTTCACCATGTAATCAGAGGAAGTCACAGTCCATAAGAGTTTGCAGTCAGACCAGAGAAGAAAAATAGTGGGAAATGAAGAAAGAGATTAACCAGAGGAGAACTGTGGCCCCTGATAAGTTTTCTTACTGATCTCACTTGACCTGGGCTTGGTCTATGCTGCTTGGACATCTACCTTCAGCTACCACAGCTTTGGCAGAAGTCTGGGATCCTAGCACAAGTTTCCACACCTTGCAGATATGATAGCACGTTATAGGGTATATGATGGTGTTTACAAGCCAGTTCAGTCCAATGTGGGCCGTACTTGTTCTATCAGTGAAGGAAGGAGCTCGTCTTGGTCTTTCATTAAAAGCAGCACGAGCCAAAGTTCTCTTCTCTCTTGTGCTTTGGAGTACACCTCCAGCCATGTTCAAGTTTCTTGAACAAATTTGGCCGTGAGCACAGCCTTGGCCTTCACTTAAGAAATAATACCAGCGTAGCACCAGAGGGCAAATCGTTTGCCTATATCCATACTATAGACTGGTGGCTGAAGCAAGGCCAAGGGCTTCCAAGAAGCCAGTGATTATGCCCTGACCTAGACCACAATTCCTGCCACTGAAAATAGCCCTGCCTCTCAGACAGACCTGAATGTTTTCGATGAGGTTGACTCTAGATGACAGGAAGATTTTAACAGGTGGTAGATCTTCAAAATAGCACCTCTCCACACTGGGGGAAAGCGTAGGGGAAAGCTTCTAGGTCATGAACCATTTGACAATTATATAATTTCTAGTTGTCTTTTTTCCTTCTCTAACCTATTCAGGATAAGCTGTAATGAGCACTCATGTAACATACATTTTGTTTAGGCTAGTAAATATTTATTCTTCTAGAGGTTCAGAGCCTAGCAGCACTGGATAATTGAAGTTATTCCTGTATGTCCTGGCAGTCTCAGTCTAACCCAATGCTACCACATGTTTACTTCAGATCTGACATGCAAGACCACCTTTCCCTATTTATCCTCCATTTTGGCCATCCTGTGAGAGGAGAATGCCAATCACACCAAGCTGTGGGGAGCTTGTGGTATAGTTTGTGTTGTGGTGACAGCTGTCCTCTGGAATCAAGGAAGACTCTCTATAGGTGGTCTCTGAAAAAAGACAGATTTTGTGGTAGGTGAAAATATGCTTGGCATTTTGATATTCAAAAGGACAGAATTATGGTTGAATTTGTTTCTAAAAATGGCAAAGTGGAATGTAGGAGCAACAGGTAAAACTACTGCAAATAAAGAAGACATAATTACCTATTAAAACATTTTATCTCTTCACTGCTGGTAGGCAAAAATAAGAATTATGGAGCCTAGATTTTTTTTTTTTTTTTTTTTTGAGATCCTACAGGCCAGTAAGTTATTACGGATTTTCATCTGTGTCCATGTTGTCCATATCCTTCACAGTGCAGGATGCATTGTTTTCCACTATGCTCTAATAGCAGAAATTCATAAAGAAAGCACCCCTTGCTATGGAATTCTACTTCATTTTAGGTTGGCTCCTATATAGTGCTTATCACTAGATTATAAAGTATTTCCCTTCTGAAACAACATAAAATCATTGGCATTAAAGCCCTGGTAATTAAAGCTCATTTGAGATGGATTGGCCACAGAGATGTAAGCCTCATGAGAAAATTCCTAAGGCTGTCTTTTACAGAGCTTTGATCAGAAACTCTTTCCAGAAATGGGCAGCTGAAATGTTATAAAGACAATCTCAAGGCAATCTTAATTCATGTAACATTGATTTACTTAGGAGTGCATAGCTCAAAATAGGCTTTGATGGTAATAGCTTATCTCCTCAAATCTGATAAACTCTGAGGATAGATGTATAGCTACAATTAAGATAAGGAAAATACTGCAGAAAGCAAGGAAGAAAACAACTAGACTCAGAAAACAGCCACTCCTTAATGCTACCTCTCTTATACAGTGCACTTCATAGCAAGACTCTGCTCTCATTGTAGGATTCATAAGCAAGCTCCAGGGAAAAGAAACCAGTCCTGAGAGACTCTTCATCATATCTGAGTTCTTTCCAGTGATGCATTTTACAGCCTAATTAACGTCTGTCACCAGTCTCTTCCTTCACTTTTTCTTCCTTCACTGCATACCTTAAGGAAGGTACATAGTGCCCTTGTGTTTTGAGAGGCCTGGGGTAAATCTGAATGGTTATGTTGGATTTCTAAGCTGTTTAGTTAGATTTTGCTATGTATCTATATTTAAAAAGTCTAGGTATTCAGTGGTAAAATTGGGGACATTTGTGATGACTCTAAGATTTGGGAAGATTCATCCCACCTTCTCAAGCCTCCCCTGAAGAAACTCCCTGTCCTGAGGAGATGGGTCTGGTAGAAAGTTTTCTATGGTTTTGGGAGGCATCACTTCATTTTTGTGTATTTAGTATCCCAGGCCCAGAACACTGGTCTAGGGTATGAATGCCAGTGGGGAGGTGAAAGAAAAGTGAGGCAGATGGGAGTCACACTGAGACTGTAAAAACCATCCTACAAACACAAAAGCAATGCAAGCAAGACAGTCCTGACAGTGGCAGTCCCCCGCCTCCTGAAACAAAATTTGAGTGCCGTTGCTAATGTCTTCTCCATGAACACTGAGGACCTGCTCTTAGAGCAGTCAGTGATGGTCAGAAATTGCTTCTTGGAGGTATCTCTCAGTGCTACCTGAATACAACCAACCCATAAGCCCCCACTCAGTCCACCTAATTTAACTAAAATAACGTGACAGTGAAAAGCAGAGCATGTCCAAGTGGCAGACTGAAGGTCACTTGTGCCACCCGGTGACATGGGGAATGGCACACAGGAACACAGGTGCTGCTTCTCTTTTTTCTTTTTTTTTAATCACCCAACAAAATGGAAGTTAAATGCTGGGAAGTGTGTACTCAGCAAAAGAAGGTGAGAGAAGGGAACACGAAATAACATTGTAACACCATAAGTATCTGAGGTACCTCAAATGAGAGGTGTTCAGCAAAGCTGATCAAAATCTGAATTTTCCTTGGAAGCCAGGGATAATACAGCCTTCTGAATTTTGTTTTCATACTAAACTGGAAAAAAGCATGTGCCAACATGAAATTTCCTGCAAAGGGGAAATTCTGAGTAAGTTTGCATCAGAACAACCTATCGGGAAGATTTATTTCGACATGACTGTAATCTTTGCAAGGTCACAGTGCTTCGCTTCCACAGAATTGTTTAGACTTTTATGAAAATATAAATATAACAAGAATTTTGGAGTGAAAATAAAATCTTTTGTTCTCAGTAAAATGATGTTTTTCAATAATTTCCCACTGAAAATATCATTTTGGTTATATAGCTTTTCTTGCTGAATAAGTGCAATCTATTGGAAAATTTCCACAATCGCAAGTCCATTTCCAGTTAAGTCTATGAAGAGAAGTTTTGCAAGTGCTTACATGTGTGCAGGAGTAAAGCCATGGACATCTCATTACAGTTCCAAGCCGTTTAATCTTTCGTCTAAGTATAAATAGATGAGTGAATATCAGTAATTTCCTCTGTCCCTCTAGCTGTAGGGAGTTTATCTGAGCAAGAGAAGGCTTTAGGATTAGGGCCAGTCATTGGGTCTGTTTCCAGGCTATCTGCTCAGGAAGGCTCATGAGCTGTTCGAAGATAACACCCCGTTCATATTTGGCCCAATCAGCAAGGCTCTAAAGGGCATCCCACATCAAACTGCAGTGCTGATTTAAAGAAACAACAGCTCAGCTGTTCTGTGCTGTACTGCTTCTGGTGCAAGATGTGAAATTTCCCACGAGCTTGAACTGATTAAAAAGGGCTTTCCCCCCCTCCTTTTGCTGCATTCTCCAGCCTCTCACGTTTTTCATTCCATGCTGATTTTGGAAGCTCCAGTGAGCAGGAAGCACCTTTCCCTCCCTGACTTGACAGGTTCAGTAAAACTGGGAGCTGTGGCTTGCCTTCTTCAGGACAGGAGGAAGAGAAGTAAACATTTTGAGGAATTTCATGCCAGTTCACAGGAGCTTATTTTCCCATTGGCCATGGCACTGCTCTTATCTTGTCCTGTAAGTGTTATCAATGTTTCCCTCTTCATCAGAAATGTCTCTTCTTTTTCTCCCTCTTGGTCTCTGGTTGGTTACTCACCTACCAAATAGCAAGAGGGTGAGCATTACAGCCTCCTGAACTTGGATCCACACTTATTCCCAGGCCCACCAGTCTCCTCATATGACCCCAACTTTCTGCTTTCCTTGTCCAAGTCTTTTAGGAAAAAAAAAAAAAAAAAAAGAAAAAAAAAAACTATCCCATCATGGTGGCTAGCTGACATTAAGAGATAAAAATGACACAACTCATCAGAAAAACTTGGGAGGGACGCCCAAATGTTCGCATTTCTCTACACAGGGAGTTAAATATTATCAAACTAAAACACCCCCCCTCAAAAAGGTTCTCATGTGATCTCGTTACCCCCTTAAGGATTAAACCCCATCCTTAAGCTGGGCAACTCTCCTGCTCAATAATGTCATCATTTATAACTTTGCTAAGCTACAGCTATTTGCAATTGTTAGACTGAAACGTCCTTTCATCTTTGCATTTCCATTCAGTCTCCAAGCATTGTGGGGACTCAGGCAAACCACTATAAATAACTGAGCCTTTTAATGTCAGCTGGTACAAATACCAGCCACTTCAAACAATCTGACCTTTCTTGAGGATTCTGACCAATCTTCAGTAGAAGACGGCTAAAATCTTTCAGGATTTTCCATGGTTATGGTATATAAAAAAATTGCGAGCTGTGTGCGCTCCAAATGCTTTCTCGCTTATTTAATCTGGCTCTGACACTTTGTTCTGTGGTTGAAAAAATGAAAGTAACATCTCAGCTAATGATTTTTGATGAAACCCATTATTCTCACAGCTATTTTTAAACACCAAGGAAGGTGAATCAATCTGACACACCTACAAGACTAATATTTTAATAAACTAACAGAGACAGTGCTCTAAAGCCATGGTGTTTTTCCTCTGAACTCTTGTTTTTAAATAAAACCCTCTGAGGTTGCCTCAGCATTCCTTTGCAGGAAGAAAGCAAAACCTAGAAAATAAATTGCTTTTGGTGTCTCCTAAAGTTCATCTTCAGCTTTAACTGGAAAAATAAAAAAGGAAAATGGCTTCAGCTTCATAATTAGCAAAAGTTGATGAAGGATAGTACTGTAGAAGGAATTAAATGATTATGAGATTTCTCCTCCTTCCTCACACCTGCTAAATGGAATATGATAATGTTTCTGTACCATTAATATCTTGTGAGAAGAATCAGGGGATCTAACCTTGATGAAGGGATTTTATACTGCCACAAATCATACTAGAATATAGGACGAATTACACCTCTGTGAGCAAACTGAAGTTATTGATACCTTTCTTAGCCACTGTAACTAGAAAACTAATGAGAAAAAAATTTAAAGTGCAAAATAATTTAGATTGTGCCTTGCTTTCTAGCTGTGCTAGAAGCTGTCCTGAAATATCAAGAGAACTTTTCATGTCTGGCATCCTCTCATTCCTTCACAGTAGTTTAGAGCTTCACTCCCAGCTGCCTCATTTATAGGAAATGCAACGTAGAAGATCACAGTTTTCACCCACTGGGAGAAACAGATAAGGAAGTAAACCTTGAGAAAAAATGAGACTGTTCAGAGTGAGACAATACCTGGCAGGAGCAGGGGTTGCTGTACCAACCTCAGAGGATTTGTTAGGTTTCTTACGCTACTTCACAATCCCTCATGAGGATAATGCTTTTCAAGAATAGATGTTCATTTGATTCAAGATGAAAATTTTCCAAAATACATGCAAGGGGATCAAATGTATCCTGGTCTAATGGATGTTGCAGAATTTTACCATGTCCTTTTTGGGGTTCACCCTCTCCCATTTTGCCCCTTTAATGCTTAAAGACAAATTCTGGCTGTTACAGTTAGCTGAGAAGCTGTCTACAAATAGCAGATGCTCAACAGCTCAAAGCATAGGTCCTCCTTCTCCAAAATCAATATATCTTGACTGGGACTGCAAAATGTGCTTACTATCATCTCCTTGCATCAGCTGTTAAGTTGCCTACATGGAAGGGGTGAAGCACAAGGCAGCACGACAGCAGAAGACTACTTGCCTACTAGTAGTGCAGCGGAGAGCTAGAGATAATGAAATTGTTGCCAGGTTCTGAAAATGTATGCAAAGACATGCAGCCTTCAGACAAAAATACTGATGGGAAATTTGAGAAGCCCCTCACTGGTTTAAAAAATCAATAGGTTTGAAGGACAGCAGTGAGAAAAGCCAGGGAAGTATTCCACTCAGCTGGAATACTCCCCCACTTTTCTGCATTGCTTTCCCAAAAAGGAGCAGCCAAGTTCTCCAGCAGTTTCCAGGAAAAATCTCATCGTGCCCAAGTTAACCAAAGCACTGGGGCGCCTGGGGTGGCCCTGCGAGCTATAGCCCCATCACAGCAGACATCACCACTCGTTTCTTAGCCCAGCTCCTCCTGCTCGAGCTGAACTTGCTCACAGCTATCTGTCGCGCTCGAACGAATGGCTGCGTTTTCAGATTTCCCCCTTGGCAGGGAGCAGATGAAGTTTTCAGACGCATTCCTCCGAGACGGGGCTGTCGCCACAGCTTGAGCCAGGAGCCCTAGCAGGGAGCGCGGAGCGACCCCGTGACCAGCATTAGCAGTGCTCACTCTATTAAACGCAGCCCTCAGAAAAGGAGAGAGTTACTGCATGTCAATTAAAATGCTTCAGTGATTTAAGTGGGCAACTTGCATGCACAGCTTTGTAACGCTACACCCCTCGGTCTCCAGTCAACGGCACTGCTCTTACAGCAACCCCTAGTCGGTGAATTTATGCAACAGCATTGACAGCGACCTTAAAGGGGGATATTAAACTGTTCTCCCCACCTGAAATTCGTAACTCTCTCTGCTTCCTGTGCGGGAGAGGAGGCGGCGAGGAGGAGAGGGAAGGAGCAGTTCGCTGACCACCCAGAATGAAGGAAGAACCTGAGGCTACCTATCAGCCTGGATTCCTCCCGGCATACGCCCTAGGAGCAGAGGGAGAGGAAACGGTTAAAACCCCGGCAGATACAACACCTGCAGCAAACAAGAGTTTGCTAGTATCGGAGTGGCGGAGTCAGCGGGTCCGTACGCCCCGGCTGGCCGTGCCGCGCTCGTTAGCTTGGCGCGGGTCCTGGCGCAAGCGGCACGTCCCTGCTGTCGCTGCCGGGAGGACAACGGGGCCTTTTCTCCGCGCCGGAGCCGCTGTTGTCCGCGGGCCCGGAGGGCCGCAGCGCCGATCCGCGCCCGGCGGGCGGCAGCCAGGCGCGGAACCAGCGCTCTCCACCCCAAAACGCAGCAAAATGCTGCAAGGTTACATAACGGCCGGCAGCGAGGAGCCGGTGGACGTTTCGGCAGCTGCGCCCGTTAACTTACGGGCAAGGGAGACTTTTGTCACTTCTCTCATCTCAGACACGCTGCAAAGCTAAGCCGAAAGCTTTTAGCGGTCCCCTGGTGCTGAGCCTGCAGATACAGGCAGATAGGGAGCGTAATAAACTCCTGGAATATGATCTAACTGCATAACACATCAAATGTGTATCTCAGCGGAGCCGAGTGGAATCAAACACACCATTTCAGTCCGGACCACACACAACAAGATAACAACACATGACTAATTTTGATGACTGATTTCATATAAATAATGCACCGAGATTAGTAGATGCAGCGTAATATCCATTCATTCCTTTCCTCTAATTAACTTTTCACTGAGACTCCAACTGGAAGTGGCTTATTAATAACGTGTTAGCTTTTTACTGCTTAGATTAAAAGTACATCCCGTCCTCGAAACAGTGAGAAACTGCATGCAACTTGGGAAACAGCCTTCCTAATGCCATTCAAAATAATGCTGACATTATAGCTCTTAGCTGGGTGGCAAAGAAAGAAATAACAGGTGTAGATAAGGAGTGGGAAGAGTACAGTATTATGGTAGCTACACATTGTAAATTGCTATGGGAACCAAACAGTTTTGTTCTAGATCAGTTTTGCCACCTACACAAAAGGGGAATAAGCAATAGATAACCCTACAGCTGAGCCCTGTTCCTCTGATGTCTGGCAATGTTTAAATGAACTCATGAAGGAAGTGTTGAGTAGCGAAAGACAAATGACCTTTTCCATCTGGGAAAGGTCTTAAAATCTTAAAGCTACAAGGCCTGTGTTTATCGGAAGAGAAAGAAGGGAAAATGCAGGTGAGGAGCAGAGAAGCCAAATTCACATTTGTGAATTCAGGATCGGAATTCAAAGAGCGTTGCAGGCTTTAAGGGAGCCAGTGACCTTTAGGAAATTGATCTTGGTGCTGATGGATCACTATATATAGGACTCAGACTAATAAGTCAGCTGCTGCCTCTTCATTGTAGAAGAGGTGAGAATTCCTACTCCTCCAAGGACAGAAATTTTGAATGGTTTTCAAAGAGGCAATTTTAACACTTATTACACCTTCCCCAGGGATTTTCAAAGTATATTACAAATGAAGCAGGCAGATAGGGCGGATAAGTCCTCCCATCCTGTCTTTACTGATGGAAAACCTGATATGCAAAGATGTGACAAGACTTGTCCCAAAAAACCTCCCTAAGAGGGATTCTCCTTGCTTCCTTCCCAAGTATGTTATTAACTACAAACCATCTTTCTCTTTTAATAAGTTTCACCTGCTTTCACACTGGAACAACGCAGAACCACAGATTTCGTGTATTTTTCAATGTTAAGCCATCATTTAGTCCAGCTTTACTCAAAACAGTGCCCAGAGTCTCTTTAAAGGTCTGTAAAACTGAAAGGACCTGTCTGTGATCTTGGGCTGAGATTCAAGTTTTAGGGAAAAATGAAACTAGGGCAATTCTTTTCATTACTTCAATTTTCTATCTTGGTTCTCATGCTATACACTAGAATGTGCCTGAAGGGCTTGAGGGGAAGGCAACACGCAGATTTTCAAGTCCTTTTTCCATTCCAGCCTTGAACCCAAATTTTGACTCTGCTAAGGCTGGCAGCCCCTCTGTACAGCTTTCTTCATATTAAAATCCCAAATATTATTTGGGTTGGGCTTTTTAAGACACACTAGCAGTCAAAGGTAATTTTGCGAGATTCACCTGTTATAGCTATTGCATGTCTGTCACACCGTGATGTAGCAGAGCAAAATATTACAAAAGCAGTATCGAAGTTGGATAGGAGAAGCTAATAACAGCAAACAGAGGAAGCAAAAAATAAATAATAAAAGGATTACCCATTGTATGGAATGCTTCCCAAGGTTCAGTAGGACTGTGGGAAAGAACTCATAATCCCAAGTTTCATTCAGACAATTGCTGGGAACAAGACACCTGTATTAAAATCAAGGTTGTTGATTTTGGCATATTATAATCAAATAAGAACAGAAAATATGGTACAAATCTGATTATCCCTGGGCATATAATTCTTAGTGTGCTTCACCTATCCTCTCTACCCATCCTACACACATCTTGGCATGACCTGGTCCTGCTTGTTTTGCACTTTGTCATTTTCTCTTCAGTGAAAGCTGAGATATGAAAATAGCCAGAGAAGGTAATAGGATGAATACGAGAGAGTGCTCTGCATTGGAGCAAGCAAGCTTCACAGGAGTAGCCCTCCGACCTGCCAAGCCTCACCACAGTCTCCAGTCCCCTGGATCCTTTTGGAACCCACTCTAAGAAAAATTCAGTCATATGTTTAGTTAATTTTGAGCTAAAAAACAACCAGGAAACAACCAGAGTTAACAGTGCTTATTTAAATTAGAAGTTCTCCAGTATATGGAAAATGTCCTTGGCCCAGCTTCTCAGCATCTAGAAATTCCCATAACTCCTCTCAGTTCATAGACCATTTCACAGAATCACAGAATCACAGAATGGCTGAGGTTGGAAGGGACCTCTGGAGACCATCTAGTCCAACCTGCCTGCTCAGCAGGGTCACCTAGAGCATGGTAGACAGGGTTGCATCCAGGCGGGCCTTGAAGATCTCCACAGAAGGAGACTCCACAGCCTCTCTGGGCAACCTGGTCCAGGGCTCTGCCACTCTCACAGTGAAGAAATTCCCCCTCATGGTCAGGCAGAACTTCTTGTGCTTCAGTTTCTGCCCATTGCCTCTTGTCCTGTCACATGGGGCAACTGAAAAGAGTTTGTCCCCGTCCCCTTGACACCCTCCCTTCAGGTACTTGTACACATTGATCAGATCCCCCCTCAGTCTTCTCTCCCCCAGGCTGAAGAGGCCCAGCTCTCGCAGCCATTCCTCAGAGGGCAGGTGCTCCAGCCCTCTGATCATCTTTGTAGCCCTACGCTGGACTCTCTCCAGAAGCTCCATGTCTCTCTTGTCCTGGGGAGCCCAGAACTGGACACAGTACTTGAGATGAGGCCTCACCAGGGCTGAGTAGAGGGGCAGGATCACCTCCCTCCACCTGCTGGCAACAGTCTTCCTAATGCACCCCAGGATACCATTGGCTTTCGTGGCCACAAGGGCACATTGCTGGCTCATGGTCAAAACATAGCGCTAAACATCTTCCCCAGTGCTTCTTTCTAAAGACATCAAGAAATGCAAGGTGGGAAAAATGAAGACATATTGGAATTGTTCAAGAAAATGTTAAGGCAATAGGAATAGCCTCTCTGTGAAGATGAAGGGGAACTGAGCTAGCAAGGAGAAAATGAAGGATTAGCACAGGATCCTTCCAAGACAAGGTGTGGATAGACTGAGGAACACTGCTTTATAGGCACCTCTCCTGAAAATAAGATGTAGCACCTTAACATGTCCCCAAGACCCAAAGCATTTTACAAGTGGAAAAAGTGCTATCAGCTTAAAGCGTCATTCGCTACTAAACTACAGTTCATGTAGCTATAGCATGGAGGGATAAAGAGCATCTATTCAATAGCTGCTTAGGGCATGGAGCAGAACACAACATGGCCATTGAAACGGCAGGAGGAATTTCTGGTAGGCAGAGTGTAAATAGCCAACCTGGCCAGTGGCCAGCATGTGGAAGTTAGTCATCTCCTTTTGTAAAAAGTGCCATCAGATCTTCAATGACTAAGAGCATTCAGGACCTTGAGTTCATGTTTAATCCAAATGATGGATAACAATGCTAAAGAGGAAACATCAGAGGCGAGTATGATCATAAGCAGGGAGGATATGCAAGCTATCTTCCAGATAGAGGGAAAAATGGAGCTCTAGGCAGTGGCCAAAACAAACACAAGTCACCATGACTGGATGGGGGTCATTCCAGGCTACTATGTGCATTACATCAGGAATTGACGTTGCCCTCAGCATGGCTTCACAAAGTTTTGCTTTAACACTTGAATGTCACTGGGGGAACAAGACAAAAAGGCTGCACCCTCAATCAAAGAAAGACAAAAAGTAAGCTCAGGGAGATAGATATTAAGAGACTGATTTCACTTTGGGGAACAATTAAGAATTATTTATCTAGGATGAACCAATAGATCTTTGTTTTTAGAGGAGAGCTTTGGGGAATTTTAAGTTTCCTGTTCTTAGACTGTATTTAAATAATAAATAAGTATCTATCTGAGTTCTGGGGAAGGTTCAAAACAGCAGTTCATCCAGTTGCAGCCCAGCCATAAGAAATGTGTTTTCAAAATTGAGACAATGAGAGTAGCTATCATTCCTGGAGCCAAAGCAGATCTTCTGTCATCTTTCTGGAAAACGCACAAATAAATAAATTCACCTGGTGTTGTTACTGGGGTATGGCCTCTTAAGACAGGGGAGTATCCTGAAACAAGCATTTCCAAAATTAAAGCAGTGATCAGTGATGCATCACTGAGCAAGACTTCTGAAGTGAAAATCCTGCAGCAACAATCCCAATGGATTTTCAGCAGTCAACAGACTGAACAAGTCTGAATACAAATTCAGGTAAATTGAAGCTTGTCTGTGGCTCATGTGTGGGCTGAAGGAGGTGAAAATCAAATCCAATCTTCTTCATCTACTTCAAATTCTAACTAAAAATTGGATCCTTAAGGCTAGCCCTAATGTTTTAAGCACAACCTCTAGCTCTCTGTCTGTGAGCTATTTATAGGGATTGTGTCTTTCTCTATCCATTTCACATACACACTGCAGCAAAAGGTCATTCATAAGTATATATCAGAAGGGGAACAGAGTGAGGAAGTGCTAATCAGAATTGTTCCTAACCATTTGCTGTTCAAAGAGCAGAGTGGGGCTAGATACTAATGCATTTGACCCTTTAAAATTTTACTAGCCAATTAGTGTTCTGAAGGCTATGAAAATGAACTATACTCTATTACTGTGCACCCATACATTCAACTGTCATGTTTAACAAGTAGTAGGACCACCTACAGTCACCCAGCAAGGCCCTCTGCATACTTAACTTGGAGAGCTTGTATATAGTCACTAGAGAGGAAAAAAAAAAGATGTAAAAAGCACAGCTTGAGTTGACTTCTGCAGACAAAGCAATGTCATTCACAGAACTGTAAGATTCCAGTCACTTCCATGAAATAGCCACTGTAGTTTTCCATGAATTCTCAAGAATGGCTCTAAAATGTCAGTTCTCCTTGCTGCATCAAATGCAGTTCTTAGATATTCAGCACGTCATAAGCATAATTATGCAGGTAATCCCTTGAAGCCCAAGGTGATCCTTGATATCTTCATTGGAAAGACTGTTACTAAAATGTTGCATTTGAAGATACTCATGCATTTGTTTGACGTATCTGGCTCCTCACATGCCTTCCTCTGCCTAATTACTGCTACAGCTTGTTTGACCAATACTGCAGCCCATCATGTTGCAACACTTCATTTCCACTCATCACTCACAAATGCTGTAACTGTGGACTTGCTGCTCTTCTCAGTCACCAGAGCAAGCAAATTCATCCAAAGTCTCAAAAGATAGATGCAGCAACAGATTATCAGAAGCTTGTTTGTTCCCTTCCCTGATCATTGATGAATGCAATGTTTTTGCACCTGGAGATGTGCAAGGCAGATAGTGCAGCAATCACATGGTTCAACTGCAAACACTCTTTACCTGAGAAATAACTGCACATTAATTAGATAGCTACTTGTGAAAGGCTTTTGTTGATTTGGTACCAAAATACTCAAAATATTCTTAAGCCACGCATGTCCCAGAAGTGAAGTATGATTTTGGCAGGAAGCTGAATCAGAACAAACTTAAACACATGCATAAATGTAAGCACATACATAAGTGTCTTACTGAACTGTGGTTGCATTGATATTCATATTAGCAGTCAAACTGTCAAGCAGAATCATTTATTAGTTTCTTTTCACTCTCATATTTTTGCATTGGAGTCTTCAAGGGGGCACAAAAAGAGAAGTCTTTCAGCCAAGTCTCTACTTACCTTACACAACTAGTAAGTCTTTCTTAATAAAGAGAGAAAGTAAGAGAGATGGATGGGGTGATGAGGGAGATGTTGATGTCTTAACTACGTTTAAAGGCCCCATTTTTTTCAAAAAGTGTGATATTCTAGCCCTTCGCACCAGTGATTCTGCAAAAATAAGGGATTGCATTCAGTTATTTAAGCTGAAGTTTTCTTCTAAAATTTCCAATAAGCTAAATCTAATAGAAAGTCAGGGATGTTTGTTACATGAATTAAAAGGAAAGTTTCCCCTTTCAAGTAGAAAGGAGAGAGATGGGGAACACTGCCATTTTTTAATTCTCTAATTCCCACTATGCTATTGTATTCTCAAAACTTCATACTCTTTCTATGTCTCTCTGCTGAGCTGCCACTATCTGCCTAATGACATTTCAGTCTTACGTAGATGTGAGGGTTACTCCTAGGACTCTGTCATAATTGATCAGGATCGGATGGCAGCCAGCCCTGGAAGCGTCTCCTGAGAGCTGTGACACAAAAAAAAAAAAAAAAAAAAAAAAAAAAAAAGCAAAAGCAAAGAGCCGAAGTTACCCACCTGCTCCAGGGCCACTTTGTCAAATATGATACTTTGGGGTGTGATATCTACCTGTCATACCGATTTTTTGGATGTTGACACAGTGGACGGAGCAAACATCTGTTCCTGCTACTCCTCTGTGATCTCATTTAGACTCTCCAGAAGCAAAGATGAAAACATGTTATGGTGCCTCCCTCCTGCCTGCTCCACCCGAGAAACCCTCCACATCTCTTCTAAGCAGCAGAGTAGCTGTGCCAAGATGACACCTCATCCCTTTCTCTCTTTGAAACATCAGTTTAATTTCCAGCTGCTTGCTCACTGACTTCTCACTACTAGCAGCATTCCTCTGCAGTATTTAACTGTGTGTATGGCCATTTTCCCATCCTTTTATGTAAATATCTCAGCACCCAAATCAAAGGGAAATTAGACCACTGGCTTCATAACTGATGAAAACTATGGAGAAGCCAAGCAAAATGCTGGCTGCCAGTTGTAGAGTGAAGCCCAAAGGTTAGGTGTCCCACTGAACGGGAGCGTGCTGGGATATTGGTAGGGGATATGGGCCTGGGTCAGTGCGAGCTACGTACTGGAAGCAATGAGTTGCAGCCTGCTGACCTCCCCCTTCAAGCTGTACAAATCAGCTACAGAGCTACGGACACTGGTCCTTATCGCTAGCATTTGCCTACACTTTACTGACTGTCTGAGTTTTTGTTTGTGGGGGATTGTTTTGCTTTGGGTTTTTCCGTGTTTTCTTTTATTCTTCTCAGTTCATTCTCATTGCGCAAGCAAAAAATAGTTCCCTACCAAGTAGTCTCAGCACATCTGCATGAGTTGATAAGTGGCACTGCAGAGCGGGCTCCACCACTGCGTAATGCCACTGCTAAGGAGACACAGGCAGGGCCAGAGAGGAGAGCTGGACTCGGGCCTTAGCAAGGAAGAGCTTCCTGGGTGCCTGCTCCCGATTTATCTGTCAGAAGCTACCAGGCACTGACTCGATCAGGGCTCAGTCTGGATCTCTGCCTAAATGAGGGTGAAAGGCTCAACATCTTTTAGGATTCAGGACTCAAGGACTCAAATAAGGATTTTCAGGACTCAGATCAAAACAGCAGCCTGTTGGGCTTTAGGCCTGGATGTAATATAAATTTCTCTTATCCAAAACTGACAGCAATTGGAGAAGGATGGCTGCTGATTTCTTCGGACAGCCTGCTACACTGATGTAGGAGTGCTTTCTCTGGGTCCAGCACACAG
Source organism: Rhea pennata (assembly GCF_028389875.1). Classification (NCBI taxonomy): domain Eukaryota; kingdom Metazoa; phylum Chordata; class Aves; order Rheiformes; family Rheidae; genus Rhea; species Rhea pennata. The sequence goes on from NC_084677.1 coordinate 12,924,807, forward strand.
CATAGCTGTGCCTCTGGACAGGAAACCCAATCTGTTGTGCACAAAGCTTGCATGCAGTGTCATCAATATAATCATAGCAATCTGAACATTGCTATCTCAAGGATATATATTTTCTGTCTCAGTGCAATAGCTTCCAGAAGTTCAAAGCTCTGCATAAACAAAATACATGAAGGTTACATTTATTAACTAATCAGAGTTTCAGGGTCTATGTGATTACTCTCTAAATTGCCAAAAAAGTGACACCAAGAGCATAAAAGATGAAACTCCTCTGTCTGGATGCTGAAATCAAACAGAATGCATGTGAGCAGGCTGCACAGCAAATGTGGACAAGAGATCTGAAATATCTCAGTTTTCATCATTAAACTTCACAAGCTAGTTCCTCTTTCCTTCTCACTCACCTCTCCTGACTCCACCGGGCTATTGATGCAATGCTGAGTGATATGTGGCAGCAGCACGTTATTCTTAATGGAGATAAATTATTTTAAGTTTCCACAACCCCTATCCCCTCTGGGTTTCTCAGCTGGTAAAGCAGCATGTCAGGAACTGATGGGAAGGTGTGAGACATGACATGACTTCATAGGAATAGAAAATTTGGGCCAAGGGAGATGGAGTTTGGCTTTTGACAAGGGACATACATTTTTTTCTCTTTGTTTCTTCCCCTTAAGAATATCTTTCTATTTTTAAATCTGGATGCATTGCTGTGATTCATTGTGTAAGTGCTACAGGAAATCAGAAGGGGCTGCACCTGTGTTGGACCATATAGCATAGCCTCCCGCAATAACCAGGGAGCACAAAGTGGTGCTGATCTCTTCTTGTGCTGCCTAATCTGCTTTGTCTGCTGTGCAAACTAGCACAGCTACCTGCCTGAAGACTGCTCAGCCCTCAGACTTCCCTCTACAGCTGTCTCCAGAGTGTCACAAGAAAAGGTGATGGATGGGTAGAACATAATTTCCATTAGAAGGGAGCCAACTAAATATTTCCATCTGCTGTGTTAAAAATATTAGCTCTCACTTTGCTTAATCTTGAAAAATGCAACATGTTTCTGGAGCTAAGGTTGTGTTCTGTCTAGTAAATGGATGTCTGAGGCAGAACTATTTTCTGCAGGCACAGAGCAAGGTGCAAATTACTGCCTGCTTTTCTACAGGCAGAGGGACTCCAACTTGGAGAGAGAGGCTCAGAATCCCACAACTACCATCTCCCAAAAGAAAATCTATTTTAGCATTTTGGCAAGATTGCCCCTGAGGTCCATCAGCAAATGCAGTCCAGGAGATAACTTGGAGACCTTCCTGTCATCTCAGCCATGGCCCCAGCCTCGCCACTCCACCCCAGCCTCGGTCCAGCCCTGCGGAGCATCTCCCTCTCTCCTTGATGGGTTTCTGTCACTTCAGCTGTTGACACCCTGCTCATGATTTGTTGTTGGCATCAGTTATAGGATACTGTTGGAAGAAGAGAGCACTGAAATGTTTGGATTTGAGCATGGGGGTGGGGAAAACATTAGAAACACAGGGGCTTGGCAACTAACAGAAAGAGGGGCCTGAGGGAGTCAGATCTGGGTGAACAACTGCTCCAGCATAGTGTCTGTTTAACTAAAACTCCATCCAAAGAATAGAATTTGTTCAAGTTTTTTCTTTACTTGTATTGCTTTCCTATTTCACTCTTGTTTGCCCAGAAATAGAACATGACATTTATTTTTATGGACAGCATGATCTTATGGCTATTCCCCTGTGACAGGGTAATCTGAACACAATTATGTTCTGTTGACAAAAAGTGATAAAAGTGCATTGTGTCAACACTCTGAACTAACAGATTTGTCATCTGCTTTGCTCTCAGATAATAGAAACAGAATTAGAAAATGGCTTGACAGACACCATCCTCTTCTATAGTTAGGTAAACCCCAGCTCTGTGCTTGGTTACTGTACCCTGGCGTTCCTTCTCTTCCCAGCAAAAGCTGCCTGGCTGTGTGTGAAATTTGCTTTGATGGACTTCTTTTGGCAGCTCTTAGCTTGTTTACTTTGAAGTAATTTGACCTAAGTTCTCCATTTCACTTCAGTTCTGTTGCTCCCATTTTTTTTTCAACTCTTTGGAAAATCCAGCTCTTTTTGTACATTATATTTTGCCCTGCAAAATTCTTTGTAAAAAAAGGTACTTGATTATGTGCAGTTATTATTATACCTGCATTATCTCCTCTCTCCAGCTATTTTCTTCATGCATTCATGGACAGTGATCGACCTGGACTGCTGCTTTCCTGAGACAAGCACCCATCTTTGCCCAATGTGTGGGGCAAGCCCTAAGTGCAAACAATTTTAAGCAGAAAAATGTGCATAGCTTCTGAAAACGTCATCCATCCTAAGACTAAGGACAGGTTTGCATTTCCAACTCATGGTGAGTTGGATGACAATTACCACTTAAAAGCTAAAGCAATTATGATATCATTCAAGCAAAAAATAGAAAAAAACTTTTTCACAGCCAAAAAGCAATTTCCAAAATTTCTGTACAACATTTTGGTTGCAGCTGTGACTCCTGCACGGTTAAATGCCATTAAAGAGCATTTCCATTCAAAAGAGGCATGTGCTATATGTTATAAGGTTCTCCAAAAATAGGAATCAATAATTACCAGGTGCAAGTGTGGAATGAGTCAAACGTCCTATTGCATGACAGCATTTGATCACCTGCCTAATGCATGTCTGGAAAGTTCATGAACCTTGGCCTCATCATCAGAACAGAAGAGATGAAATGCCATGAAGATGCTCTTAGCTTTCATATCTAGTTCTACCTCAGTCCGTTCCCCCAGTTTCCAAAATAAATACTGTGTCAGATTGGCAGTCCTTCGCATTACCTCTTTTAGGGCCATGAACTTCGGAATAATCCAAAGGTTACTTTACTCTGAGAAGGATGCTGAACTCCCTCTCTCCTGCAGCCCAGCCACTGCAGCCTACTTTGCTCCTCAGCTTCTGCACTGCTCAGCTGCATCCAGCCATAAGGGCCAAGTCCCTCTGCAAGTAGCATTTTCCATAAGTATTTCCTTTAGTTTGATACATTTGTTGCCTGAACGGAAAAATGCAATGAGTTTTGACAGCAGAATGAAATGAAGTGAGCGTGTGCACATGAAGTGCTATTGTTCATTCCTCTGGGCCAGCTTCTGCCAGCGGGGAGTTTCGCGTGGGGGTGGAATCAAGGCATTTATGCCTTAAAATGAGAATAATCGTCTGGAACAGTGGTTTAAGGGAGTTCGGCACCATATTCTGATACCCATCGCAACCTTTACAGAAAATGAGATGGGCAATTACAATGGAAACTTAGCACCATCTATAATTTCATTCACAAACCAAATTTCCTGGACAAATCCACAGCTCATTACCTTATCTATAGACTGCTCTTGAAACAGAGCACAAATCCGACTCTTGTTCTTCCTCCTCCTCTCTGACAGCCAGACTTTGTACCCAATGAAAGCGTGCAGTTGTGAGAAAAGAGTTTTTAAAACAAAAAAGGCACCAAAGATCTTTGCAGAATTGACATAAAGGCAATAAATATATTGTGTAATGAACAAGTTTGGCCAAAATAAAGCAATATCACTCTGGACAGCAGATTTTTGCTGTCCTACCTGGTTGATCTTCTCTGGGTTATCACACCTAAGGTTTTACATATATATATTTTTATATAATACATATATATATATATACACATATATATATATATAAAAAATTTGAGTTTCCATAAATGACTGTCTTTCATTTTATCAGTAACTATCTTTCTATTCTAATGTATTCAACTGTATCAAAACAAGCTGCATGTACCTCATCTGATTTATCTTACCAAAAACTCTTAGTCCTTATTATAACCATTCTATAAAGTTACCCTCAGGATTATTTTCTTGGTACAATTTGGTTATGATTTTAACCCTAGTACCTCAGAATCCAAGATACTCGGCTTATAGCACTTGAGTATACTGCTGGAGTCAATGAGGCCATTATTCACATGCTTAAAATTAGGCATATGCTTAAGTACTTTGCCTTTGGGATAAAGAGCCCATTTGGGACTCTTGGGTACTTAGCCTTGATAAAATCCATCCATCTTCCTTAGATGATTAAAACAAAAGTATCTTTCTCAGAACTTCCAACAGATGTTTTCATAAATTTTAACATACTTCTTTTTCCTGTCTCATTCTTTTCCAATATAAGTATTTCCTTAAAAGCTGAATGAGGAAATCTGTAAACTTAATGGAGGAAATTTATTTGGATAGAAAGATATCTAAAGAAGTATAAGAGCATTTGCAATGATCTCTGGCCAAATTCTGCACCCATTAACTTTCTTTATGCCTTCCTCCACTGTCAGATATATCTGCGCAAATTAGATTTTCCAAAGTAACTATTGTCTTCACTGAACCCTACAAAATCCATTCTAATAGTTTCTGAGTAGAGTTTTTAACAAACCAAGTGAGTATTAACTGCTCACTCCATATGTCTGAAGTGTACTCTCTTCCCTCCATCCGCCCCATTTCATTCTGTCGACAACATGCATTTTGTCAAACCTTTTACTTCAAATCATTCAGTCAATGAAACTGAAAGACATTTCAGCACATTTTTATCAACAGAATGTAATTTTGTGCAAATCATGCTGTCAGCAGGAGAGAATGCCAATAGAAAAAAGAAAGAACCCAAACTCATTTTGTCCACAAAAAATAAACTACAGTTTGCTTTTATTTTGTGCATACAGACAAAATGGAAATAGCAAAACTTCCCCATCTGTGGACAAAATTAAGATTGATCTGTTCATTCACAAGACCAAATGGTATTTGGTGGAAAAATACTAATGTTATGAAGGACATCTGAAGTGCTGAGTCAGAAGAATTTTTCCAGAGTTATACACCTTTAACTATTTTCCTTGTACCAGTGAAATGCCACCTGAGGTATTAAATCCATTGTAGCAAAATATTCAGTAATGGGCTCAGATACAGGAAAGTAGGCTGAGCTAAAGAAAAACACAGATGCTATTTCATTTTCCAGTTGATGAATGGCTTGAGTTGCTCTGCAGGTGCATGTCCAATGCCATATGAAAGTAATTGTGCTTGGACAGTGCTTCCCAGTCACCCACGTTCCCCAGGCCCTTGCGCCGTAGCTGCGACTAACTTTTCTACTTTCCTCCGTCGTGCTATTTTTATCCTTTTGTTGTTGTCGGTTATGTTCTTGATATTACTCCAAGCCCTTTTCTTTTGGCAATCACTGCCATATCTGCGGGTCCTGGGCTCCCTGGCATGCTTGCTAGTTGCTCGCTTTAGGCTGAGCAGCCTGTGGTCACTAACCCTCCGCAGATCGCACCAAGAAGTGGTGCCAATAGCTGCCCTGCAATCACTTTCCATCGAAGGCCCCAACAACTGAAGGGCCTTGTTTTGCTGGAGATCCTCCCCAGCAGGAGCAGGTTGCCCTCCACTGACGCGCAGCAGAATCCGCACAGACAAACCATTCGGCTTCAGTAAGGATGGAGTGAAAATCTACCCTAAGGAGCAGACTATAGCAGAACACTGAACCATTAGTGTCCCTACACCTATACAGATTATAACCTTTTTTTTTTTAATAGGGATAGATGTTTAATTCTCTTCAATATTTTGATACTATTTTTCTATGACTGGAGTTATTTCTTAATATGGTAAAAGCCTTCCCAATAACCTTCCTGGGATTTCTGGAAAATTTCACTGTGTTTTTAGATCACCTTATTCCTTCCAGTTCTTCAGTGAATTGTTCAAAAAAGGCCTTGGAGAACTGACAGTCCCCAACAGTTTGTATGGGGCTGGAGGAGCAGCAACTGTGGCTTTTATCCAGAGTTTTAGAAATCAGAATGAGCCTTACCACATGCCATTTTGGTACACACTGTGGGGGATAACAGATCATTTTCTCCATCAGTCTCCAGTCTTTATTGGGGAAGGCAATGATCTAGCCAAATTCTCTGAGTCCTGCTCATCCACAAAAGAGAGAAGTGCTGGGAGAAGGTATGCATTGTGCAAGATTAAAAATGTAACTGCTTTGAGACGCGGGCCAACACACTGACACCAAAAGCTGGCAGCAAATATGTCAGAGGGATCACGAAGTTGGCATGAGAGGGTTTCAGCTAATATAAGAGATTATTTTCGGGCTTCTTGCATGCCAAATACAACAAAAAGCTGGCCTCACAAAGCAGAAGTTCTGCTGGAAGCGGGGGAGTGGCAGCAGAGAAGAGCCAGCGCTCCAGGGACACCCGGTTTATCTGGGGCAGCCCTCAGGCTCTGCTGGGACCAGCTACTTCTTGGCTGTGTGTAGGACAGTCCAGCTAGGCTATATGTGCAATGATCTGCCTCAGGTGCCTATGGGATGGGTCATCTTTCTCATTTTCATGTCTATAATATTAGCAGGAGGACTTGGTCCATCTATCTGGCTGTATCAGGTTGCTTAAGAGAATTGCAGGAGATCCAAAAGTCTTAATTTCCAGCAATATCAAGGACCTTCTGGACTCTACAGCTAGTCTATATTTAATCCTTAAGAGCCTCCCTGTCCAGGCTACCCCCAAAAGCAGGAAACCATCCATTTAAAAGCATAGCATCAGAAACCAGTTTAAAAGTGATAGAATGATTCAGCAAGAAGAACACTGAGGAACACAAAGATGATTTCGTATTGTTTTGCTGTGCGGTTTATATGTCATTTCCACGGCATTTTGGTTATACTGACAGAGTTGCATACTGGGAAAGAAGGATTCATGTCTGTGATGCTCAGACAACAGCATTGCAAAGCATTTGTATGGTCTGGATCAACAGGCACTTTTGCTCCTTTAAAAAGTATCACGCCAAAGCTCTTCTGCCTAAGTGGATCAGGGCCCTGGCTGTACCTTCAGTTTGGCCATCTTGTCTCCTGGCACGAAACAGCCTCACCCTGACCAGCTCTGCTAGCCTAAGACAAAGGACTTTTCTAAGCATAGTGGAGAAAAAAGAAAGAGACATTGTACTGCAGCAGTGCAATCAAATCTTGAGAGCTAGCACAGTTTTTCCTTATACGTTGACTTCGGCATGTGCAAAATCCCCAAGTCCTGTCCTTGCCATGCTCACCCAACCCCACCTTTTCAACAGAATTTTGAACAAAAGAAAGGAAATGAAGACCTGGGAATTTCCATGTTTTTCATGGCTGATTTCTTATATGCATGTTACATAATTAACTCACAAGGAAAGCTAGAAAGCTTATATCAACATGCACCTACGATACTCAGCAGTAGGACACCTGGAAATCAAATCAGTAATTACTAACACAGAGCTGGATTGTACATTCCCTGCTGGAATTTACCCAGATCCTAATTCAACAGCAACAATAAAATTACGGCAGAGGTGGTCGGAAACAAATATTCAGATTGTAACCTGTGTGGCTTGCCTATTGTGCCAAACATTGTTCATCAGCACTTGTAATTTAGAGTGAAAAATTGGGCAGAGAACAGACAAAAGACGAAGAGAAGATTCTGAGTGGTTATTTCACAGCACAATGTTATTTACTGCAAAAAATCACTCCTCTGAGCATGCTGATAGGAGGCAAAGGTTGGTCTTCACTTCAATGGAAGTGTAGCCTTGAGAAAGGAGATTGAGAACAACCTGTTTTCAGAAACTCATGAGCCTTCCAGCCAGGTAGCTTGCATTAGTTCATCTTAGTACCTACCTGTCACTGTAAACATGCCCTTGGAGAAAAGAAACTTGATGTTGTTGTATTTAATAGCACCAGCACTCTACATCATTGCGGATGTGCTGCTGTTGATGTGTTGATATTCCTGACTGTGGCCAGGAATAGAAAATACAGCACTCAAGCGGAGCTGTAGAGCTGTGTATAGGAGCGGTGAGGCTCACATTTCAAAGACTCTAGTTCCCAAGCCTTCTGCAAAAAATTACTTGTACTGAAAAGCTGAACTCCCGTAAAAAGAAACCTGGTTATTTGTCTTCTAACTGGTAAAAGCTGGCTGTTGGTAATTTCTCACAGGAGCACAGAAGCATTCAGGTTGGAAGGGACCTTGGGAGGTCCCTGGTCCAACCTCCTGATCAGAGCAGGGCTGACACTAAGTGGAGACCAGGTTGCTTAGGGCTTTGTTCAGGCAGGTCTGGAAACCCTCCAAGCACAAGCCCTCTGGGCAGCCTCTTCCTCATGGTGAATTTCTTCCTTTTAATCTTTTAAACCTCCTCTGTTTCAATTTATGACCATTGTCTCCCATGTAACTCCTCCCTCTCTTTGAGGGCTAATTTTCACCATGCCTGTTACGGGATAGAAATTTTCAGTAATAAGAATCAATCACCATGCCCCAGTTATTCTAAAGACACAGTGGAAAAATAAGAATACTATTTTCAGCCAGGGTAACTGCTATGTAGCTAATGAATATATATTGATATTATGGAGAACTGTGGTCTCATGAGTCCAAAGTGATTTACTGCATTCTGTACACTAGGAATCTGAAAACACTTTAAATGTCTGACATTAAAAAATTTGCATATCTTCCAAGATGCAAACCTAGAAAAAATTCTCAGTCTTTGATATTGGCACTTCTCATTGCTGTTTTCTTTCTCATAATAAAATCAGTTCTGCTAATCACCATTCATGACATGGGACTCATTTTGTTTGAACTGCAGTTCAGAGGAAAAGCATTTCTTAGTTTTATTCCTGTCCCAAAATACCTGCAAGTGAATTCAAAGATGGACTTCAAACCGCATCCTTTGCTACAATCGCAGCTCAGTTCCCTGATGCTAGCAGTTGGATCCAAACCTGATGTCACATCAGGCTTGGCAATCTACAAAAAAAGCAGTGACTTTCAACCCAAAAACCACCTGTATGCTAAATTATTTCTTCAAAAAACAAATCTGGAGCAGGTATCTGCAAGGGTAGGGAAATCAGCAAAGCCTGGCCTCTGCTTCGCTCGAGCAGCTGGCATTCCAGGAAAGATGCCAATAAAGGACTCTGGGGCGATTTTTGCCAAGTTACGTTTCTAATTTGTGTAGTTTACATGACTGGATGCAACATAGATCTTTAAGATTCAAAAATGAGAAAAGAAAATGGAAGTTCACCAAAACCCTGCAAAGTTTTGTTGGCATTTTTTGACTCCTCCTTCGCCTTGTTCAGACACATCTAAGGCAAAGTTTCTGCTGAAGGGTCACAGGAGTGAAGCTGAAACCAGAGCATTTTACTCTGAAATGTACTAATAGGGGTTGGTAATGCTCAGTTACATCCAAATTAAAATGTTGGGGCTCTGCTCTGCCATGTGAAAAGCTAAATCTTACAAAACGAGACGGAAGATAGTTACACAAAGCCATACAGATGTAGCGTTCCAGCTCAGCAGCCACAATGTCTTATTTCTTACAACAGAGCCAGTGCAAGATAATTTGACCACTCTGGGCTGCCCAGTTTTCTCATCACCTCCATTTCATGTTCCCCCCAAATTGCTTCCACTCACCTCCGCTATCAGAAGCTCTGGTGTATCTGCCTCAGAAAAAACTCTGTTTACCTTGCCTGTAAGATCTCCACGAGTTTTTTGTATAAATCATTGCTGATGCATCTGTACTGCTCAGGATGCCTTGTGCATAGGTTCATTTTATGGGCTACCCCTGCGCACTAAACCTGCTTTTGAAGGACAGTGAGCATCCCAAGCCCTGCTGGTGCCCCCACACAACAGTTAGCCAACAAGCTCCCAAATACAGTTATTTTGAACAACAGGAGCTAGGCTTTCCTCACCACATCTCACCCAGGGCTTCTTAAACCCTTCTGCCTCACAACTGCATTACGCTCCCTCCTCAGGCATCCTGTAGATTTACACCTGCTTGTGGAGCAAGCCAAGAACACTTTGAAATTACCTGGCCTGTAATTTTGGCCACCCTTTGCCTGCCGTGCATTCCTCTGATAAATAGAATGAACTCATTCACTCCTGCTATTTGGATATACACATCTCTTTCCCCAAACTGTTTGGTCTATTTTCGCATAACTTTCAAGAACGTCTCTTAACACAGAGAGTCATTGAAAAGCACAGCGCTATTAAAGGACCTGACAACCAACTGCATTGCTCCAAAGCTGATTTATTGAAAGAGATTTGTGGAAAAAGGAATTTAACATGTCTCCTCTTCCAATATAAATGACAGTGCAAAGCTGATCTGCTTTCCGTTTTGTTTGACTTTTACATTTTACCTGGCACATGTCCCTAGGGGAATTTATTAAAAGCACTAACAGTTACGGTACGGAAGGAGATACCATGGCCAATTGCTTGCAGTCAGGAGCCAGTTGAATCCACCGCCACAGCCCGGGCTGCCT